>NC_135958.1:52970982-53310982 GCF_053455715.1 Rhinoraja longicauda
GAGAGGGAACACGCGGTGTCCCACGGGGACTCTGGATGCCTTCCGTGGGCGCTGGTCACCGTGGGGGGTTGAGGGCATTGTAAAATAATGAAGGCAACATTGTACTATAATGATTACTTGAGGTATTGTAACCTCTGAATGTGGTTTTTGATGTGGTGTATCATGCGTTTGTGCTGAATAAAGTATTTGGGGGAAAAAAGAGAGAGAGAGAGAGAGAGATCTGTAGAGGGGGATTTTGGGGTTTAGTCAATTGGAATGTAGGGTTACTGGTCTGAATGTACTCAGTGGGCCAAAGGGCCTACTCCACACTGTATATCTCAGAACCCCTATAAGTGCCTGCAATTATGGTGTGCACTCCTGAAACAGTATACTAATGTCAGTGGCATTTAGAATTATTCCCTTGGAGTTAAGCTGACATTAGGAACATTGATGACCACGTTAGAACTGACCTGAGACACCAATAAGTGGAGATGCTGGAATTATGAGCAAAACACAAAGTGCTGGGGTTTGAAGAAGGATCCAGAATTGAAACTCTTTGTGTCCATGAGTCTGGAGAAGGGTCCGATCGAAATGCCATTCGTCCATTCTGTCCACAGATGTTCCCTGACCCCGCTGAGTAACTCCAGCACTTTGTATTTTAATTTAGAACAAACCTGTAAGTTTTATTTGCGCATGAACAGAGGCAATTCTATTTTAAACTCTGTCTCATGATTAGAACTAATTTTAAAAGATAAGCAACTGTGCAGGAAATGTTTAAACATGGTTTCATGCTTTAGTCTTAATGCGTTCATAAACATCGGAGCAGAATTAGGCCAAGCAGCCCATTTTGCTTACTCCGCCATTTAATAACGCTGATCTATCTTTACCTCAACCCCATTCTCCTGCCTTCTTCCCGTAAACTTTAACACTCTTACAATCAATTTAAGAACCCAATCAAGAACCTGTCAATCTCTGCTTTAAAAATACCCAAAGACATGGCCTCCACAGCCGTCTGTGGCAATGATTTCCACAGATTCACCACCCTCTGACTAAAGAAATTCCTCCTCATCTCCTTTGTAAAGGTACGTCCTTTTATTCTGAAGCTGTGCCCCCTGGTCCTAGACTCTCCTACTAGAGGAAATATCCTCTCCGCATCCACTCTATCCGGGCCTTCATTCTGTGTTGGGGTCATGGCGAGAAATGATATATATACATGTATAAAGAGTAAAAAGAAGTGTGTATGGAACTCTCCAATGCTATTTACCTTACCTGCACATGGAAACTTGGGTAAGATGCAAAGATATGCATTCAGTTAAATCTTTGAATGCCAAGATAATGGAACTTTAAAGGCTTTCTGCCATAAATGTTTGTTTTGTAATATTTAGGATCTAGCACAATGTACACAGGTTGCACAAAAATGCCTTTCCATTACAAGGTGCTCTTTGACCGATGCTGTCACTAAACAGTCATTACCTTCGGCATTGTGTTTCAGTTCAGGAAATCAGAAACTTGTTCCCTGTCATATGTACGAATAACCGACTATTAACATTTTCTATGCCAAACTATACTCATCCATACTCATACTTTTAAACCTATAATGAAATGTTCGGTGTCAATTGTAAAGCCTATCATCTATTTCAAGAAGAATGTTAATTGAAATGTTATCAAAATCTGGAGAACTGCGATGAAGGAGAGATTTTTATTAAATTCCTGATATTTTTTAATAGAGTAAATGTAGTGATTAAAATCCAACTTTAAAAAAAAACTGATACTGAAATATCAATAACATCAGTGAGAAATATCCATACCTAATATCCTACTTTATTAGGATATCAAGGGTTAAGAATAGAATAGAAAACAAATAGAAGTATGTTGAAATGTATTGGCTTACCACTATAGGGACATTTTAGGAGTGGCTTTCGAGGTAAACATGTTTTCACAGGCCTGTGTCTAGAAGCCGGATAAATAATTAACAGATTAGTATTACAGCAAGGGTGTGACTGCAAAACTATTTGCAATGGTATTTTTTTAACTGTTTCATAACCAAGGTTTCTCCCAAATGTCAATGTTATTGAAGGGAAGGACAAACTGAATGGTGCTTAGTTGACATTTAGGAGTGCTGGTTCTATAGCTCTGAGTGACGCAATGGAATTTGTCTCTTAATCTCTAGTTGGCCAGGCCAGAATGAGTATCAATCATAGTTCACACGGTTTAATGTCCACGACTCAGCTATATTCAGATAATGAGGTAAGAAATTTGACATGATATGGTTCAACACCTGACCAACACAACACAAGGCTATAGCTCATTCAAGAACACTTTAACATTCTTAGAATGTGAAGCAAACTAAAATGGCCAATTGCACAATGACAAAATAACATAGAGACACCAGGAACTGATGTTTGGCTAGGGATCCTTCTTCAGACAAAGGAACATCATTTTGTTTTATGACTTTAGCTAGATTAGATTAGATTAGATTAGTTTTTAGTTTTAGAGATACGGCGCGGAAACAGGCCCTTTGGGCCACTGAGTTTCGCGCTGACCAGCGATCTCTGCACATTAACGCTATCCCAAACACACTAGGGACAATTTACACATACGCCAAGCCAATTAACCTACATACCTGGACGTCTTTGGAGTGTGGGAGGAAACCGAAGGTCTCAGAGAAAACCCACGTGGTCAAGGGGAGAACGTGCAAACTCCGTACCGACAGCACACATCGAACCCGCGTCTCCAGCACTGCAAGTGCTGTAAGGCAGCAGCTCTACCGCTGTGCCACCGTGCCGACTGGTTTATGGTCACCTATCCCAGAATACAATGATATGAATCTCAAGGAGTAAATAGTGTACAGTAAATGCAGCAACAAATGCAATCTGAAATGGTGGCTGTCTCTTTAAAATTTGCTGATTGTAGTGGAATCAAGATTCTACTCCCCCAGCTACATTCACAGCCTGATTCAGCAACTCAAACGCCCAGGAATGAAGGAGATTGCAAAAAGTGGTGAACATTGCCCTATGCACCACAGGTGCTGACCACTCCACCATTGAAGGGATCTATGGGAGGCGCTGCCTCAAAAAGGCAGCCAGCATTATCAAGGACCCACCCACCCTGGCCGCGCGCGCTCTGAAGAAGGAATAGGAGCCTGAAAACCGTGACCTCCAGGTTCAAGAACAGCTTTTTCTCAACAACCATGAGGCTATTGAACAGTGCAAAACACCAATTAAACTTTGAACTACAAACTGGACTTTGGTATTTTTGTTTGTTTTCTACTTCAGGTATATTGGCTTTTTTAATTGATCAAACTTTGTTTTTGTTTGTTTATTATTGAGTAATGTTTACAAACCTGTTGTGCTCCTGCAAGTAAGAATTTCATTGTTCCCCTTCTATGCACAGGACAATTAAACACTCTCAACTCATCAATCAGTCTGAAGAAATCAGACCCAACCCTAAACCTCGAACATCCTTGTTCTCCAGAGATCCTGCCTGACCTGCTGAGTTACTCCAGCAGTCTGTGTTCCATGCAAGATTTTAACATCTGCAGTTCCTTGTATCTGAATCAAAATTTTAATTTAGGTTTGCCCTGAAATATTGATGGCAGATGTATTGTTGATATCTTTGACTATAATTTGTGACAGAGACAAAAAAATACTTATTTCAGGTTCATGTGGATATTGTGGCACAATCAATTCTATTGTAAAAATATCACTATTTTGTTTCAGGATTATACAAAAACTATTAATAGAATTACTCTGATCTTGGATAAAGGGATCTATTGTCATGCATTGTCTGAAGAAAGATAATACAATGTAATATGATAGTCCATTCCTCTGGTCAATGACTAAAAAGGTTTTGCTGTTTGTCATTGAAAGGTTATCGGGATCTCCTCAATCTCTTAAAGGATTGTGGATTTGCAATTTACCTGCAACAGTGAGGTAATGTAGAGTAAGCAGATTGAAAGGAGGCACATAAATATTACAGGTATTTACTGTATTTACTGTTTTTTTTACATGAACTCAGTTCCTTTGTAAAACCTCACTTCAGCTAAGAGCATGACAGCAAAATCTTAAAGATTAAAGAAATGGTATTAAATGATTAGTATTCAGATAAACTAGAAATAAAATGTCACATACTTGCAACCCTGCTGAAGACCGTCTTCTTCTCACTAATGCATCAATGATTAAGAAAGTGGTCCAATTACAATGACCATACCATGTCACCTGGATCCCTGGATGCTATTTCAGAAATGTAATTTGGAGCATTGTGTTTCGTTCTGGGCGCCATGTTGTAGGAAAGATGTTGTCAAGCTGGAAAGGGTACAGAGAAGATTTATGAGGATGTTGCCAGGACTACAGGGTGTGAGCTACAGGGAGAGGTTGAGTAGGTTGGGACTCCATTCCTTGGAGCGCAGGAGGATAACCTCTTATGGAGGTGTATAAAATCATGAGAGGAATAGATCGGGTAGATGCACAGAGCCTCTTGCCCAGAGTAGGTGAATCGAGGACCAGAGGACATACAGTGGGTTTAAGGTGATAGGGGAAAAGATTTAATAGGAATCTGAGGGGTAACTTTTTCACACAAAGGGTGGTGGGTGTATGGAATAAGCTGCCAGAGGAGGTAGTTGAGGCTGGGACTATCCCAACATTTTAGAAACAGTTAGACAGAAACATGGAGAGGACAGGTTTGGAGGGATACGGACCAAACATGGGCAGGTTGGACTAGTGTAGCTGGGACATGTTGGCTGGAGTGGGCAAGTTGGGTCGGAAGGCCTGTTTCCACACTGTACCACTCAATGACTCGATTACTCTATAATCCCAATATTTCTTCTTGCAGAGTAATAACCTACTTTTCAAATGCCAATACATTTAAAAATTGATGCTAATTCTGGCCACTTTATACAATTATTAATTACTTTGTAGTGAGAAATGTCCATTAGTTTCTCTCTCTTGTTGGCTGAAGGATGGTGAGGTCAATTGTTTTGATCTTGCTGAGATCAGCTAACTCAGCACTTACCCAAGCTAGAATTTGGACCTTCAAGGTGTCAAGATCAAGGTCAGTTATTCATCATCATATCATCATATATATACAGCCGGAAACAGGCCTTTTCGGCCCACCAAGTCCGTGCCGCCCAGCGATCCCCGTACATTAACACTATCCTACACCCACTAGGGACAATTCTTTTACATTTACCCAGCCAATTAACCTACATACCTGTACGTCTTTGTACGTCACAGGTACCATTAAGGTACATTGAAATTTGAGTTACTATACAGCCATACTAAGTGAAAAGCAACAAGAGACACAGCCACATAAAATTAACATAAACATCCATCACAGTGCATTCCACGTTCCTCACTGCGATGGATGCCAATATAGTTCAATCTTCTTCCTCTTTGTTCTCCTGCGGTCGGGGCAGTCAAACCATCCGCGGTCGGGGCGATCAAAGCCCCCGCAGCCGACGATCGAAGCCCCCGTCGGGGTGATCGAAACTCCCGCGTCAGGGCGGTTGAAACTCTCTCCGCGGCATGGAGCTCCCGAGTCGGCCTCTTCTAACCAGAGACTGGGGGTTCATGATGATAAAGTCCACAGGCCCCACAGTTGGAGTTGGCAAAGGGATCGCAAGCTCCACGATGTTAAAGTCCCACAGACCCCTGCGGCTTGGAGCGCTTGTCGGTCTCCATGAAAGGCCACCAACCACGATGTTAGGCCGCAGTGGGGACGGAGATACGCTGCGGAAAAAGTCGCATATCCGTCGAGGTAAGAGATTGAAAAAAAGTTTCCCCCATCCCCCCTCCCCCACCCCATCCCCCCACATAAAACAAACCAAGGAACACTAAAACATACTTTTAACACATACTAAAAATAACAACAAGAAGAAAGGGCAGACAAACCTTTGGCGAGGCAACCATGACCACCACAGCATTGATGTGCAGAGAGAGCTTGGGCTCCAGGTCAACAGCTTGAAAGTGGCAACTCAAGCAGATAAAGATGATAAAGAAGGCATATGGAATACTTGCCTTTATTGGGCATTGAAAATCAGAGTCAGGAAGTCATGTTGCAGCATTAGAGGACTTTGGTGGGGCCACATTTAGAGTATTGGATACAGGTCTGGCTGCCCCTTTACAGGGAAGATGAGAAGTCTTTAGAGAATGTGCAGAGGAGATTTACCAGAATGCTGCCTGGATTACGGGCTATGATTCATAAACTGAGGTTGGATTGTTTTCTCTGTAGTTTCAGAAGCTGAGAGGAGATGTGGTAGAAGTATATAAACCTATGAGAGGCATAGATAGAATAGACATGCAGATTTTTTTACCCAGGATGGGAACGTCAAAGACTAGAGGACATGGTTTTAAGGTGACAGGGTCAAAGCTTGAAGAAGATGTGCGGGGAAATGTTTATACAAAGAGGTTTGTGGGTGAATGGAATACGCTGCCAGGGGTGGTGGTGGAGGCAGATACAATAGTGGCTTTCAGGAGGCTTTTAGATGGGCACATGGATATGCAAGGAATGGAGGGATATGGATCATGTGCAGGCAAATGAACTTTGATTAACATGTTTGGCATAGACATTATCAGCTGAAGGGCCTGTCCTTTTGCTGTACGGTTCTATGTTCCATGTTTCATGTAAGCAAGTGAAACTTAACCTAAAAAATCATCAAGGTGAAAAAATATCAACTGGTTGCTTGCGTGAACGTGCTTCAGCAAACGATAACTATCTCACAAATGAGGTAGAATGCTTTCATCACCAAGGGACAGACTTCCTAAAATTTACAATAAGAATCACAGTCCAATCATGCCGTATTTACATAATTTCTATTCTGAATGATGCGTCTGTCTGTCAAGCAAAAGATTATAATCACCATTTCATCCACACAGTTTCAGACTCTAAATGAATGCAGAGATAAACGTGGGTTCCTTCATAAAATGCATGACTGGAGAAGACTGGAACGGCTAGGCTTGTATACACTGGAATTTAGAAGGATGAGAGGGGATCTTATCGAAACGTATAAGATTATTAAGGGGTTGGACACGTTCGAGGCAGGAAACATGTTCCCAATGTTGGGGGAGTCCAGAACAAGGGGCCACAGTTTAAGAATAAGGGGTAGGCCATTTACAACGGAGATGAGGAAAAACCTTTTCAGTCAGAGGGTTGTAAATCTGTGGAATTCACTGCCTCAGAAGGCAGTGGAGGCCAAGTCTCTGAATGCATTCAAGAGAGAGCTAGATAGAGCTCTTAAGGATAGCGGAGTCAGGGGGTATGGGGAGAAAGCAGGAACGGGGTACTGATTGAGAATGATCAGCCATGATCACATTGAATGGTGGTGCTGGCTCGAAAGGACGAATGGCCTACTCCTGCACCTATTGTCTATTGCCTATTGTCTAAATGCACAGGCAAGTCTCGGAGTCTCCCTGCCCTCACACGTACGCCCAGACTCGTATTGCCTGGGATGAATTGCACAGAATTGCACAGGCTCCTCACAAGGGAAATGCAAGATGGCTGAAACGAAACTCAACTAAAATGTAGCAATTACATATAAATCACTGCCAAAGCAAAAGTGGCAGAGGATAAAATTCAGGTCCTTTGTGTTTGGGTTTAAAACATTTCGCCTCACTGCCTGCTTGACTTGGCTGTTCCATTGGGTCAAAGAAGTTACATCTGGGCTTGCTGGATCTCCCGGTTGCAAACCATTTTATCTCCCTTCCCATTCCCATACCGATCCTTCTGTCCTGGGCCTCCTCCATTGCTAGAGTGAGGCCACATTCAAGCTGTAGGAGCAGCACCTCATATTCCCCTTGAGTAGCTTATAGGTATAACCCAATGGGCTGATCATTGAATTCTCCAAGTTTAGGTAACAATCTCCCCCCACTTTCTCCCCTTCTCTTCCCTGTGGCCCAACTGGGATTGCACCCATTTCCCGCACAATCCTGACCCTCTTTACTCTTCTCCATATTTCCTTTCACCTATATCCCTTCCTCTGGCTTCACAGGTCACACCTCTCCTTATCGTACAACCTATTGTCACCTTTTCATCTCTAGCCTTTGCCCACACACCAAATCCCCCACCACTGTATCCGGCTATACTTACTACAATCAGTCTGCAGAAAGATCCCCATCCAAAACGCTACCACATCGTCCAGAGATGTTGCCTGACCTACTGAGTTACTCCAGCATCTGCAGATGCTAGTATCTCCAAGTTAGATGACTTGGTAGAAGCACCATATGGTTCCGACATAGTGTCTTTGACCTGAAACATTCACTCTGTTTCCTTTCCCACAGATACGGGCTGACCTACTGAGTATTTCCAGCATTTTCTGTTTTTATTTTAGATATCTCAATTAATACTTTAAAATGACGACCTGAAGTTGACTTTGGTTATGTGACAGTCTGAATAATTGACACTGATGGGAAAGTGTGAACTCCTAATTTAGCTGGGGATTAGGTGGTAAATCTTATCTCATTAAATCTCACTGAAACCTACCGAATAACAAAAGGCCGAGATAGAGGGAATGTAGAGAGGATGTTTCCAACAGTGGGAGAGTGTAGGACCAGAGTGAACACCTCAGATTCAAATGACGTATCTTTTAAAATGAAGATACTCATAGAGTCATTGTTATACGAGAATTTTCCCGAACAGTCTGACCCATAGCGCTGTGGCCATTAATACTATATTTAGAACCCATAACGCTGCAGCCGACAGCTCTTTGTTTCAATTTCCATGCACTAAGCCGACAGCACTCTCTTTAAACGTTTGCATGCCAAACCGACAGTGCTGTGTGTATTACTTTTACGTGGCAAGTCTGTAGCGCTGCGTATTGCTTTACGCGCCAGTCTGCGGCTGATAGCGCTTTGTTCCCGGGGAATGGGGGGGGGGGGGGATGGGGTGGCCCTCACTCGGATGCAGTCCCCTGCCATTAGTTGTAGTTTGAATTTGGGAACAGCGCTATTAACCTGGACTTAACGGCGGTTATTTCAACAGCTGATTTGTTACCTGTATAAAGGCAGGTGCCAGGAAGCCTGAAGTTAGTTCATGTACGAGAGGGGTTCACCGACGGGCTGAGTCACCATCAGCGCCGCGGACGGAGGCAGAGAGAGAGAGGGAGGCATGCTGCTGTAAAACGCACCCCGCACGCACTGAGACAAGTATTGTTTTTGTTCTCGCCAATAGAATTGATTTGCAACCAAAGAGACGAGTGAGCCTTTTTTCTATTCTACTAGTCAGACCCTTGAACCTGTTCCCTTGCAACAGTCATACAGTGTGGAAACATGCCCTTCGATGGTTCTCCATTATGGACTTTGCTTTTTGCACTAATATGGCTTACCTAGTATTGTGATTATTAATTTATTGTATTATTGATTATTATATATTATCTTTGTGTTATTGCATGTTTTTAACACGACCTGCTAAACGGCAGCAAGTGAGAAGTTCATTGTTGTCGGTTCATATGACAGTGAAGCACTGTTGTCTCTTGTGTGACGTGCTGGTGGAACTGGACATCGCATGGATGCTGCTTTGGATACAAGCACGACACAGCTGTAGCAGTGTTGACTTGAGATCATAGACTTGACAGCAGGATTTTGCACGGCTGGCACTTGCTTGATGCTGGACGGTGTGTCAAATTTTACTTATTATTATTGAGAATGCGGTGGGGAGGGGGTGCCGAGAACTAATGGGGACCTGGTGGGTGGGTGGGGGTGGGGGTAGTGGTGGGGAGGTGCCAAGAATGAGGGGGTCTCGGTGGAGGGGAGTCAGGCCGAGGACAAAGAGGAGCTTGGTGTGATGTGTGGGGGGGGGGCAAGAATGAGGGGGGACCTAGCGGGGGGGGGGTCACTGAGAACAAGGGGGGGGACCAGCTGGTCGGGAGAGGGGGTCAGGGTTGCTGCCACATGATGCGGGAGGCAGTAGATAGGACTGTTCAGTGAACCTTTGTGTACCTTTGTCGGCACCAAAACATGGTGACCCTTGTGCACTACCTAGGTGAGGTCTGCTACATGATTGTCTCGGGTTGTATGCAAAACAAAGCATTTATCTGTACCTCGGTACAAGTGACAATAAAGTATCATTGAACCATTGAATCATTGATTTACGTGGAGGGTTTGTTAGAATTGAACAGTTTGCTCGACTTGGAGGCCAATGATGAGCCAACCATATTGTTGCGTGGCTGGACTTGCATATTACCCAGATTGAGTAACGAGAGCAGATTTCCCTCCCCAAAGCCCTTTAGTGAGCCCAGATGGGGCCTCTGATAATCCAGTAATTCCATTGTTACAAATATGGTTAGTGTCTGTCTTCTTCCAGATTTATTTAATTAACTGACTTTTGATTCCCCAGCTGCAATGCATAAATAGAAAACATAAGGTTTGAGATGGAGGCTGGAATATAGCAACAGGAAAGAGGCTTCAACAATTAAATGTAAAATACATGTACGTTTTGGCTCTTGCTATGAAGCTCAGAACATTATCTCTTCCTTTTGGCTCTGCCAGATTTTTCTCTTGCCTTCTTTTCCTCTTCCTTCCTGTTCTATAGTTTGTTTTTTGCCTTTTGTCCCTCTCCTCTGGAAAACGAATCACTCCCTCAACTCACCATTGTATCGTTGCCGACCTAATCCCCTTCTGTTATCCCGTGCTTTAAATCATTACTGGGTTCATCCACATCTGCTGTCTTTGTTTTCCGCACAATTCAGAGAGGTCACAAGGTCAAAAGTGATAGGAGCAGAATTAGGCCATTCGGCCCATCAAGTCTATTCCGCCATTCTATCATCTCTTCCTCTTTCTCCTGCATTCTCCCCACAACCTCTGGCACCTGTACTAATCAAGAATCTGTAGGGACATAGGGATTGGCTGGGAGAGTTCGAACCCTCGGATTGGCTAGCGATGTCACGAGGTGTGCCAGTGCGGGAGGGACAAGCAGTCTAGTGTTGAACTCCGTCTAGGTAAGACGTTTTGTTGGTTGTCTACAGTTTTGAGTGTTGCGATTGTCACGGAGTTTTGCCCATGCAATAAACTCTGTCTGCAACACCCATCCGCTTCCAGACTCGCCACATTGGTGACCCCGACGTGATCAACGATCACAACAACATGTCGCAGGAAGGAGCGAGCAGTGGGCAGCCAAACGCGGGCGGCGTTCACCTGCCCCCGTTCTGGGCCCATCAACCGCACCTGTGGTTCGTGCAGGCAGAGTCCCAATTCCACCTCAAGAAAGTCTCGGAGGGCCAAGAGAAGTTCCACCACTTGGTAAGCTGCCTACATCCCGAGGTGGCCGTGCGGGTGGGACGGTACCTGACCAACCCTCCCCAAACCGAGAAATACGAGGGGCTCAAGAAGCTCCTGCTGAGGACTTTTGGTTTTAGCCAAAACCAGCGGGCCCTGAAGCTCCTGCATTTACCGGAGCTAGGGGATCGGCTACCATCGGTCCTGATGACCGAAATGCTAACCTTGATCGGCGACCACCAACCTTCCGGGAGAAATTGCCCCGGGACGTCAGGTTAGTTTTGGCGGATGTCTCCTTCGAAGACCCGATGGCGTTCGCGGAGAAGGCCGACACGCTCGTAACGGAGGACTCGACAGGAGACGACTCGGTAAATCAGGTTTCAAGGCCTAGGAGCGACCGGCCGCGCGGCCAAGATGGCGGCGCATCGGCCGCCATTTTACAGAAAGCCCGCCAAGACGGAGCTGCAGCGCCCGCCATTTTGCAGCGGGCCCACGCAACAGAGCCGCACAGGTGCGGCTGGTGTTTTTTCCACAAGCGGTGGGGCGGTGAAGCCCGAAATTGCAGGGCTCCGTGTACCTTTCCGGGAAGTGCCTCGGCCGATCGAATATAGAGGCAGTCTCGATCGGCTGCAATCGCCACCTCTACGTCACGGATCGAGGTACCGGCACTGTTTTTCTGGTCGATACGGGAGCTGTCATTAGCATCGTGCCTCCATACGGCTGCGAAGTTCGAGCAGGTAGGAAAGGTCCGTCCCTCATCGCGGTCAGCGGCAGTCCCATCCGCACCTACGGCAAGAGGGCCATGTCCCTGTCCTTCGGGTCCGCGACCTACCATTGGGAGTTCATCGTTGCCGACGTGGGCCAGGCCATCCTGGGCGCGGATTTCCTCTCGGCTTTTTCGTTTGTCGCAGACGTCCGCGGGAAGGGCCTGCGACCCTCGGCTAACAGCACGGAGCCTGCTACTCCTCCACCTGCCACCCTACCCTGCCCGTCGATCCGAGCCGTCACCACGGCTCCCGGCCAGTTCGCTGCGGTCCTCGCCGACTTCCCGGAGCTCCTCGTACAGCGGTTCGATGCCCCTTCCGCTAAGCACGGTGTCGTCCACTTCATCCCTACCGAGGGGCCGCCTGTATTCACCCGGGCTTGGCGCCTGCCTCCCGACAAGCTGGCCATGGCTCGGGAGGAGTTCCTGAATTTGGAACGGCTGGGGATTGTTCGTCCTTCAGACAGCCCGTGGGCCTCCCCCTTGCATATGGTCTCCAAAGCATCTGGGGGGTGCTGACCATGCGGGGATTACCGGCGTCTTAACGCTGCCACCTGGCCTGACCGCTATCCGATCCCTCACATACAGGACTTCTCAGCCAGCCTCGAGGGCGCTACGGTGTTCTCGAAGATCGATTTGGTGCGAGGATATCATCAGATCCCCATCCACCCACCGGACATTCCCAAGACGGCTACGATTACTCCGTTCGGGTTATTTGAGTGGTTGCGCATGCCGTTCGGTCTCAGGCATTCCAACGTCTCATGGATCATGTGGGTCGCGGGTTGTCTTTTGTGTTTATTTAACTCGACGACATCCTGGTTGCTAGTTGTTCGGTCCCAGAGCACCTGGTCCACCTTCGCACTGTGTTCCAAAGGCTGCAGGACCACGGCCTGATCCTCCACCAGTCCAAGTGCCAGTTCGGCCTGTCCTCGGTGGATTTCCTGGGTCACCGGGTCACACCGGCCGGTGCCACTCCCTTGCCCGCTAAGGTGGACACCGTCCGCTCTTTTCCCCGCCCTACCACCATCAAGGGCTTGCAAGAATTTGTGGGCATGGTGAATTTTTATCACCGGTCCGTGCCTGCGGCAGCTCGGATCATGCGCCCCCTTTTGCAATGCCTCGTGGGTAATCCCGCTGAGTTGGTCTGGTCCACAGCTGCCGCGGCGGCATTTGATGCGGTCAAGCTGGCCCTCGCCAACGCCACCATGCTCGTGCACCCCCGCTCCTCGGCCCCCACGGCCCTGACGGTGGACGCCTCAGCCGTGGCGGTGGGGGGGGTCTTAGAGCAACAGGTCAATGGTCACTGGCAGCCTCTGGCATTCTTCAGCCGGCAGCTTACCCGACCCGAGCTGAACTACAGTGCTTTCG
This sequence comes from Rhinoraja longicauda, assembly GCF_053455715.1. Classification (NCBI taxonomy): domain Eukaryota; kingdom Metazoa; phylum Chordata; class Chondrichthyes; order Rajiformes; family Arhynchobatidae; genus Rhinoraja; species Rhinoraja longicauda. The sequence continues at coordinate 52,984,297 of NC_135958.1, forward strand.
ACAGGGAGCTCCTGGCCCTCTATTTAGCTGTCCATCATTTTCGCTATTTTTTGGAGGGCTGCTCTTTTGTTGCCTACACGGATCACAAGCCCCTCACGTTTGCTTTTTCTAATGTTTCTGATCCGTGGTCGGCCCGCCAGCAACGGCACCTCACCCTCATTTCGGAGTTCACCACGGATGTTCGCCACATCGCGGGTAGGCTTAACGCCGTTGCTGACGCCCTGTCTCGGCCGGCCAGTCCCTCTGTGGCTGCGGTGGGGCGCGAGGTGGATTTTCGGGAGCTAGCGGAGGCTCAGCGCCTGGAAGACATTGCCTCAGCGTACGCCTCCACCGCCTCAGGGTTGCGGTTGGCCCAGGTAGCATGCGGCCCCACAGGTACCACACTTTGGTGTGACGTTTCCCTTCCCCGCCCCCACCCGGTTGTGCCGACCGCCCTGCGGCGTAAGGTTTTTGAGGCCATTCACGGCCTGGCACACCCGTCCATTCGGGCGACCTCGGCTATGGTGGCCGCCCGATTTGTCTGGCACGGCCTGCGGAAGCAGGTGGCCGCCTGGGCCCGCGCCTGTGTCCCGTGCCAGACCTCCAAGGTCCACCGCCACGTCCAGCCCCCGTACCAGAATTTTGTGGTTCCGCCCGTCCGTTTTTTCCACATTCACGTGGATTTGGTTGGTCCATTGCCTTACTCTAGGGGCTACACATCTCCTGACGGTGGTCGACCGTTTTACTCATTGGCCGGAGGCTTTTCTGTTGTCGGACACCTCGGCAGCCTCCTGCGCACGAGCCCTGGCGTTGCATTGGGTTGCCCGTTTCGGCGTCCCGGCCATCATCACTACCGACCGGGGCGCCCAGTTCACCTCATCCCTGTGGGTCGCGCTTGCGCAGCTGTATGGGTCCCGCTTGCAGCAGACCACCGCCTATCATCCCCAGGCTAACGGGATGGTAGAGCGCTTCCACCGACAGCTGAAGGCGTCCCTCTGTGCCCGCCTGACCGGCCCTGACTTGGCTGACCAGCTGCCTTGGGTCCTCCTCGGTATTCACACGGCCCCTAAGTCCGATCTGGGTACTTCCTCGGCGGAACTCGTCTATGGCTCGCCCCTGCGGGTGCCGGGCGACATTTTTCCTCCATCCTCCGCCCTGCCGTCTTCCGTCCCGTCAGTTTTGGCTTCTCTCCGGGCTCGGGTAGGTTCCCTGGCCCCGGTCCCAGCCTCCCGTCACGGGAGTACCGCACCGCACGTACCGGCGGACTTGCACGACTGCGAGTTTGTTTTCCTCCGGCGGGATTCCCACCGGCCCCCTCTGCAGCCGGTCTACCAAGGCCCGTTCCAGGTGCTGAAAAGAGGGACGATCACCTTCACTCTGCAAGTGGGCACCCGACAGGAGCTTGTCTCTGTCTCCCGACTTAAACCGGCCCACTTAGACCAGGACCGTCCCGTTCTGGTGGGTCAACCTCCTCGCCGGGGCCGCCCTCTGGCCGGTCCACCGGGTTTCCCTGCTGCGTCTCTTCTCCCACCGCTCGGGCCTCCGCTGCCCCCAGTCGTGTTTCCTCTGCCTCCTATAGGCTGCGCCCCCATCGCCTCCACCTGCAGGGCCCTCCCTACCTCCCACTCCAGCTGCGCCCCCATCGCCTCCACCTGCAGGGCACTCCCTGCCTCCCCCTCCAGCTGCGCCCCCATCACCTCCACCTGCAGGGCCCTCCCTCGTCGCCGGGGGTACCGGCGTCCCCGCTCCGTACCCGTTCAGGTCGGGCGGTCCGGGTGCCCGTTAGGTACCGTACCGAGGGTTCTGGGGGGGGTCATGTAGGGACATAGGGATTGGCTGGGAGCATTCGAACCCTCGGATTGGCTAGCGATGTCACGAGGTGTGCCAGCGCGGGAGGGACAAGCAGTCTAGTGTTGAACTCCGTCTGATGAAGACGTTTTGATGGTTGTCTACAGTTTTGAGTGTTGCGATTGTCACGGAGTTTTGCCCATGCAATAAACTCTGTCTGCAACACCCATCCGCTTCCAGACTCGCCACAAATCTATCTATCTCTGCCTCAAAAATATCCACTGACTTGGCCTCCACAGCCTTCTGTGGCAAAGAATTCCACAGATTCATCACCCTCTGACCAAAGAAACTCCTCCTCATCTCCTTCCTAAAGGAACGTGCTTTAATTCTGAGGCTATGGCCTCTGGTCCGAGATTCTCCCACTAGTGGAAACATCCTCTCCACATCCACTATACCCAAGCCTTTCACTATTTGGTAGGTTTGTGCTGCTTTGCAGTGGGAGGAGTTGGCTGCGCCTAACGGCTGCGGCTCTCTGGCAGTCTGTTTGTCTTTTTTTCTTTTTTTTTGTTTGTGTCGGTGTTGGGATGGTTTTGGTTTCTGTTTTTGGCTGTGTATGTGTGGGGGGGGGGGGGGGTGGGTGTGTTGGGGGGGGGGTGGGTGTGTTGGGGAGGGGGGGTGGGGCGGGGGAAACCTTTCTTTTATTAGGTCTCTTCCCCGGGGCGCAGCTCGCCCGCGGGGCCTTCCATCGCCCGGCGCGGCTCGGCCGCTGGACTTAACATCGCCGGTGCGGCTCGGCTGCGGGACGTTTCAGTGCCCGGTGCGGCTCGGCCGCGCGATGTTTCAGTGCCCGGTGCGGCTCGGCTGCGGGACGTTTCAGTGCCCGTCGCGGCTCGGCTGTGGGACGTTTCGGTGCCCGGTGCGGCTCGGCTGCGGGACGTTTCAGTGCCCGGCGCGGCTCGGCTGCGGGACTTAACATCGCCGGCGTGGCTCGGCTGCGGGACGTTTTGGTGCCTGGTGCGGCTCGGCCGTGGGACGTTTCAGTGCCCGGTGCGGCTCGGCCGCGGGACGTTTCGGTGCCCGGTGCGGCTCGGCCGCTGGACTTAACATCGCCCGGTGCGGCCGCGGGACGTTTCAGTGCCCGGGGCGGCTCAGCCGGGGGGCCTTGACTCGTGTCGGTTGCCTCGGTAGGGGTCGAGCTGTCTGTCCGTGGGTGCGGGGGGAGGAGAGGGGAAGTTTTGTTGCCTCCATCACAGTGAGGGGGTGTTTGGAGTCACTGTGATGGATGTTTGTGTTGGGGTCGGGTATCCTGTGTTTTTTGCTGTGACTGCTGAAATTTCGCTCGGTGTTGTGCCGAGTGACAATAAAGTTTTGTTATGTTATGTTATGTTATGTTATAAACTGCCTCTTTCACCTACCTTGCTGGCCTTCCCACCCCATGTACTGTCTGGAACTAACTGCTCCTTTCTCCCTCCAGCCATGCCACTGTCCTGTCCACACAACCTTGTTAAACTGACTTCCCTCACTCAACACCTTCCAATGCAATGGCAGGAGATGTAATGCCTGCCTTTTTAATTATTCTCTTCCTACTTACCATATTTCCAACATACTTTCCTAATATCCAATGATTATTCTTCAATTTCACCTTCTCTGGGCCTTTGCTGTTCTGTACTCCTACTTTGATCATCATCTCATCTTGTTTTATCTCTGCAGCTTAAAACCTCTATTTTTGAAAACTTCAAGTCAAGTCAAGTCAAGTCAAAATTATTTGTCACATACACATACACGATGTGCAGTGAAATGAAAGTGGCAATGCCTGCGGATTGCGCACAAAAAAGAATTACAGTTACAGCATAGAAATAAAGTTAATAAGTTACTATAGTGTAGACAAAAATTTAGTCTCTGGGGTTATAAAAGTTGACAGTCCTGATGGCCTGTGGGAAGAAACTCCGTCTCATCCTCTCCGTTTTCACAGCGTGACAGCGGAGGCGTTTGCCTGATCGTAGCATCTGGAACAGTCCGTTACTGGGGTGGCAGGGGTCCCTCATGATCTTGCTTGCTCTGGATCTGCACCTCCTGATGTATAGGTCCTGCAGGGGGACGAGTGTAGTTCCCATGGTGCGTTCTGCCGTACGCACTACTCTCTGCAGGGCATTCCTGTCCTGGGCAGAGCTGTTCCCAAACCAGACTGTAATGTTGCCGGACAGGATACTCTCTACAGCCCCAGAGTAGAAGCAATGAAGGATCCTCAGAGACACTCTGAATTTCCTCAGTTGTCTAAGGTGGTAAAGACGCTGTTTTGCCTTACCCACCAGTGCGGCAATGTGCGTTGCCCACGTCAGATCCTCTGTGATGCGGACTCCCAAGTATTTAAAACTGCTCACCCTATCCACAGTAGACCCATTTATCTCCAGTGGGGTGTACGTCCTTGGATGTTTAGCCCTTCTGAAGTCCACAATCAGCTCCTTCGTTTTAGTGACATTCAAGAGGAGGCTATTGTCCTGACACCGGAGTGCCAGATCCAGAGTGCCAGATCCACTTTTCCCTGTTCTGACAAAATATCCTTGATCGGAAAAGCAATTTCTCTCTCTGTTAATACGGTCAATCTTAGTTTAGTTTAGTTTATAGATCAAGTGTTGACATGGGCCCTTCGGCCCAGCCAGCCCATGCCGATCAATGATCACCTGTACACTAATTCTATCCGACACACAGGAACAAGTTACAGAATCCAACTCACCTACAAACCTGCACATCTTTGCAATGTGTGGGGAAACTGGAGAAAACCCACGCGGTCACATGGAGAACGTACAAACTCCGTACAGACAGCACCCGTAGTCAGGATTGAACCCGGGTCTCTGGCGCTGTAAGGCAGCAACTCTACCGCTGCGCCACCGTGCCGCCCTTATTTACTGGAAGTAATGCTTAGTGCTCTGTATTATAATTAGTCCTATTGAATGAGCACTTCAGTATTAGCTGGGGACCGGACAATAAAGTACCATAACCTGGACTGGTAGATTATGATCAATATTAGTCATCTTCAGACATTAACACGAGTCACAAGAATAAACAGCGCTTTATCAATGTAATTCAAGTCTGCAGGATAGTTTCCCCTCATGCCAACTCTACTACACCAAGAATAGAATGTTGGAAGGTATTGTTACTTGGTGAGAAGGCATTTTCAGATAGTTATTACAGTCTTTTGTGTGCATGCTTTGCAGTCTTACCGATGATTAATCTGCAGCGCATTGAAGAAATTCCACGATCGCTATATATTATAAGCTAGCGTAATTATTAGCTGCAGTTAATTACCAGTAGTTAGTTGTATGTGGACCGCAATGTCTTGAATTCAGCTCCTAAGCATCCATGCATCCGCCAATTATTTACCAAATACTTCCTTCTTTCTTTTCCTAAGAAAAGCCAAGTGGGTCAGGACTGTATAGGTGTGGAGTTCTCAGAAAAGAATTACACTAAATACAATTCAAGGTGGATAAAGTGTTATGGAATATCGCAGACCAAATGCAATGTTGTGCATTGAATGTACTGAAACAATGGAAGGGGAGGCAGGTAGTTGATTCAATAAAGCTTTGTGTCAAGGTGGTGGAAACGCACAGAACAGGTCATGAACAAGGATTTAAACAATGGGTAAGCTAACTGAGCTGAAAGATTTGTTTTTAGTTTTAACATTCCTTGTATTTTTTAGTACGGCTGTATGGTAATCAGGTTTCACTGTACTTTAATAGGTACACGTGACAATAAACAGACCTTTGAGACCTTTGAAACCTTTGTTCTTACGTACTTCTTTTATATATGTGAAGAATGCTAAATTCTTTCTGTAACACAATCGAGAGGTTTTGATAACCATTATAAGCTAGAAGAGAAAAGATTCAGAAAGCCATACACTCAGCTGTGCAAAAATGAAAGAACTCTTATTAATATAACACCATTCATGATTTCCAGACATCCGAAATGCTTTCTAGAGAAGGAAATAGCTCTTGAAGTGTAATCACTGTTGCATGTAGGTAACATCACTTTTAAACTATGCTGAGTGGTGTCTTACAAACAGCAATGTAGCAAATGAATAAATTAAAAACAAAAGTGGGGCGGCAGTGTAGTTGCGCCAGAGACCTGGGTTCGATCCTGACTACGGGAGCTGTCCGTACGGAGTTTGTACGTTCTCTCCGTGACCGCATGGGTTTTCCCAGAGATCTTCGGTTTCCTCCCACACTCCAAAGACGTGCAGTTTTGTAGGTTAATTGAATAAAAACAGAAAACACTGGAATCACTCAGTTGGTATCAGTGGAGAAATTATCCGTGAAAAAGAAACAAGAGTGAATTTTTCAGGCTGAAGTCATTTCACTAGTGACTGAATTATCTGCTTACAGGTAAAACAAAGTGCTGGAGTAACTCAGCAGATGAGGCAGCATCCATGGAGGGAATGGATTGGCAATGTTTCAGTCTGAAGACGGTCCCCACCCAAAACGTTGCCTATCCACACCTTTCACATACGCTACCTTCCCCGCTGAGTTACTCCAAACTTTTTGTGTTTTCCGCAAGATTTCAGCATCTGCATTTCATTGTGTCTCCATCTGTTTTTAGATTTTTGTTGTGGGACAAAAATAGATCAGAGCATCAGAGCTCTTGTTGTTGTTGTTGGTTACTCTTTCTCGAGTAACACCATGACACTTAGTTCATAATGTTGCAAGGTGCAAGGAGATGGCTGATTAGACCATTCAAGTAGATTGGGAGCGGCTGTTTGGAATTGGAGTTATGTGGAGTTCTGTGAGCAGTGATTAGTGCTGGGATATCTGTTGCTTGCTATGTGTGATGGAATCTTCAAATAACCTGAGTTAGCTTTGTGGAAAGCTAAATCACTTACGGTCCATACACAAGGCTGTCAGTGCAAATCAGTTCTGCATTAAAAAGGATAACGACACGAAAAGATAAATCCACAGATGCTGCTTGATTTGCTGAATATTTCAGTTGCAGTGAAAAGTTTCAGTTGTAGTGTTTGAAAATCTCCAATATTCTGCTTTTCAATAACATGTGGTCAGGTACAGCCAACCTCATCTCCTGACTTTTTTAAAGTGCACCATAAACTATCAATTCACTCCTTCAGCGTTTGATTTTCCTCTCCCTTATGTAGTCACCATCATTGCAAAAAAAGCCAATCATAAAATGATAAATAATAAATCAGGTACAGAAAAGCTACAACCTGAGGACCTGCAGGGCTTTAAAGAAACATTTTATCGTCTTGCAATTTTCCCTGGTTGCATTCGTCATTTATAGATTCTTGAGAACATGTTACTTTCTGAAAAAGATTTAAAATGCTATTAATAATGCAGATCAATTAAGGAGAGTGTGACTTAGAAACAGTGAATGCAGAGTATAAATAAATTAGGGGTAAAAGTATGAACAAAAATATCCGAGTTTTATTTGGAGTGAAGTTTTAGCTCTTTGGCACATCTGTGGTTAACATAACTCTTTCTCGTCCCATTTGAAATTAAAGACACCTGTGCTTGAGCTCAATGACTTTATGAGGGAATTTCTAAAACCTCGTAGATCCTTCGATCAAATACTATATGCTTTCCATCATGGAGACTGAGAGTTCACCTGATTGTTATTGGATAACATGTAGTTTAATTGGTATTTAATAAGATATATTCATGCATGGAAAGAATACATGAAAGAGATACATTGACAGGAAACGAGTAGACATGTTTCTTTGAACTTTGCAGAACAACTTCAAGTCGTATGGTCCATGCCAAGTACTATTTAGTCCATTCACCATGTCTTTATTGTATATCCACAGAAGATAGATAGAACTGAACAGAATAAACAATGGCAGTTATATTAAACCAGCTACTGACATCGCCAAGTTTTGTCTTAATTTATTCTTTATTTTGTTTCCTGCCTATTATTTTCTATATTCTTCAATCCAGATGCATTGCTTTCGGCTGTGCTTGGGGAGCTATTAATGGTGTACATGATGTAAACAGCCTTCAGTAATGTTTTATGTCTTCCAATGATAGAGGCCTGAACTCTACCCCTGAACTCTCTCCACCTTGTAGCATCTCCCACCACCTTCAAAAGTTTCTTCAAAAGTTTTCCATTTACCTTATCTTTGGTGGCCTTTTTATTCCTACCCATTATTGTTCAATCCTTCTCTGATATTTCCTTGCAATGCTTTCTACATTAAAAATGTCATAAAGTTGTAAATTATAAACGTCTTGGATAAGCTCTCTCTCTCTCTCTCTCTCTCTCTCTCTCTCTCTCTCTCTCTCTCTCTCTCTCTCTCTCTCTCTCTCTCTCTCTCTCTCTCTCTCTTTCTCCTTTATATGTGTATATATATATATATATATCTATTTATGTACACACAAAGCATTCTTACCATTTTTGAACCATCAGCTTCAAGATTAGCTTCTTCCCCAAAACCATCAGGCTCTTAAAAACTACACAACACTAACCTCAACTATGAATGATGGGCTATCTTTGCTTGCACAAAGGACTTTTTTTTTGCACTAGTACCGTGGTTCTTAATATATAGATTTAAAAAAATGTATTATATAAAATGTCTATGTATATTCTTTTATCAGGCCTGTTGTGCTGCTGGAAGTAAGAACTTCATTTTTCCGTTTATCTGTACATATCAACTATGTCCATTCACATCACAACATTAAAGAGATGACATGGTCTTACATGAGAATAAGTGATAGAAACATAGAAAATAGGTCCAGGCATAGGCCATTTGGCCCATCGAGCCAGCACCGCCATTCAATATGATCATGGCTGATCATCCTAAATCAGTACTCCATTCCTGCTTTCTCCTCATATCGCTTAATTCCATTAACCCAAAGAGCTATACCTCACTCTTAACTACAATAGCAATAAGGAGACACAAGAAACCATAGATGCTGGAGGAATTCAATGAGTCAGGCAGGTTCTTCAGAGGGAAAGGACAGGTGGTGTTTCAGGTTGGCGTCCTTTTTCAGACAACAATAATAAATTGGGAAGCATTGAAACCGCAATAACACGCCACAAAGCTTGTTATAGAATTTTTTTAAATTATGCTTGCTCTCTGTTTTCTGGTCGCCAGCTGATCTTCCATTCATGCCAACCTCATCTTTTGAGCTTTCATTTTCTGCAATAAAATCAACAAATATCGTCTAGACATTTGAATGTAGTGCACCCATTGATTTCCCTTTATGTACAGCAAGGAGCAGCTCACTGGTGCAGCGGTAGAGTTGCTGCCTTTTAACGCCAGAGACCTGGGTTCGATCCTGACGATGGATGTTGTCTGTATGGAGTTTGTACCTTCTCCCTATGACAGCGTATGTTTTACTCTGGGTGCTCCGGTTTCTCCCAATGTTCCAAAGACATGCAGGTTTGTACATTAATTGGCTTCTGTAAAAATTGTCCCTATTTTGTAGGAGTGCTCGTGTACGAGTGATTGCTGGTCGGCACAGACTTGGTGGGCTGAAGGGCCTGTTTCCACGCTGTATCACTAATACTAAGCACATGATACTTCTGCATAAAACTCATAGTAAAATAATAAAACTCCATTTCAAAGATGATATTTTTTCACAAACCATGATTGCCTTGAATTTTTCTATATGCCTTTCCATAATATCTTTGGAAACAGCTTTCAACATTTTCTGAGTGACAGATCTTAATCTAACTGACTTGCAGTTTCCTATATTCTGTTTCCTTCCTTTTTTGAATGAATATGCTATTTTCTGATGAAATCTTATACTCACCACCCTTAGTGTGAAAAATTTATTTTACAAAATATTTTATATCCCAAGCTAGTTAATTGCCCTCCATTATCTTTATTATTGCATAGGAAGGAACTGCAGATGCTGGTTTAAACCGAAGATAGACACAAAATGCTGCAGTAACTCAGCGGGACAGGCAGCATCTCTGAAGAAAAGGAATGGATGATGTTTCGGGTCAAGACCCTTCTCATCTCTGAATAAAATAAAGCACTGGGGGTAACTCAGTGGTTCAGGCAGCATCTCTGGAGGACATGGAAAGGCGATGTTACAGGGTTGGGACCAGACTGAGTGTTGGAGTAAGAAGAAGTCCTTACATGAGACGTCATCTATCCATGGCCTCCAGAGATGCTGCCTGACCAACCGAGTTACTCCAGCACTTCATGTTTTACTCTAGAGTTCAGCATCTGCAGATCCTTGTGTCTGTCATTTCTGAATCTTTGAATCTTGGCTCAATATGTCAAGGTTTTCCACCGGATAGTTCCCCAATCTTGGCTAGATCGTTAAAGGAATTGCTGAGAAGTAGATACTCAGTTTCCATTTACTGGAAAGAGTAAGAAGTAAGAGGCAAATAAACAGAATTACCACCATGTGAATTCATTAACGTTTTAACTTATTCAGGTCAGATTGAGCAAAGGCTGAGACGACTCTGTCAGCATTATTCCTTTTAGTGGGCGTTAGATCTGCTGACTTGTCTGAGGCTAGTTCATCTTACCATCTCCTGCACTTCTTTTAATTGAGCATTTCTTTTAATGATATAACCAAGATTGGGAAACTATCCTTGACATGTTGGGACACAGTTCATTGACTCAGTGATGAGACTTGCTGCTGTTTTGATTGTAATGTTTTTCTTTGACCAAGTAATCACTCAGTGTAAAGATTGCACCCATTACATTTATAAGAGGTTTGTTTCTTCCAACTCTGACATTTAATCTGGCATGCAGCAACACGCTGTTAAAATAACATTTGCTGATGCATCCCCTAATTAAAGAGCCATGATTTTATTACATGCAAACAGGGTGGTAATTTGTGCTCTTATATTTAGCTTGCATAAGACTGAGTTAAATATCTGGATCATATTTTTCTTCTGTGTTATGAGAAAGAACAAATAAGAATTCCTAGTAACTTAACCAAAATTAGAAGTAGAAACAGGAAACTGTAGATGTTGGTTTACACAAAAGGACGCAAAGTGTAAAGTGGATATTTTTAAGGCAGAGATAGATAGATTCTTGATTACTACAGGTGCCAGAGGTTATGGGGAGAAGGTAGGAGAAAGGAGTTAGGAGGGAGAGATAGATCAGCCATGATTGAATGGCAGAGTAGACTTGATGGGCCGAATGGCCTAATTCTACTCCTATTCCTTATGACCTTATGACCAAAGTGCTGGAATAACTCAGTGGGTCAGGCAGCATCTCTGGAGAACATGGATAGCTAACATTTGAGATCAGGATCCTTCATCAGTCTGAATCAGCTGCATCTAGACTAGAGCTGTAAGCACCATAAAGTTTGGATTAAAATTCATTTTGAGTTAGAAGACTGTAATTCAGCCTGAACATGCAGATAAGGAACCTCAGGGGCATTACAGGTATGATAGGCATTCAAGGGGCTTTTAGACACATGGACATGCATGGGATGGAGGGATATGGATTCATTTTGAGCTGGAGGACTGTGATTCAGTTGTGAGCTGTTGTTTAGGTCATTAATACACAAACCTTTATATAATTTTACACAAAGGGCGGTGAGTGTATGGAATGAGTTGCCGGAGGAGGTAGTTGGGGCAGGTACTATTGCAACGCTTAAGAAACATTCAGACATTTACATGGATAGGACAGGTTTAGAGGGATATGAGCCAAATGCAGGCAGCTGGGACAAGTATAGACAGGACACGTTGATCGATGTGGGCAAGTTGTACCGTAGGGCCTGTTTCCACGCTGTATGACTCTAATTACAAGGCATCAAATCTCAAGAAAAAATATAACTTTTCATGGTTTGTATTAGTTGCATCTTTGGGTGCAACTACTATTACACAGCAAATCATGAAAGTTAGTGAAAGAATATTGTTTCATTTGGAGCCAAGTTCAGGATCTATCTTTCTGCTCTTGTAGCTTAGCGGGAGCATTCACTCAGAGAGTGCATCACTGTGACATTCAACCTTATGTTCCCTCTCAATAGGGCACACAATGATCCTATCTTTCTATTTCCAGGAATGAGAGAGGAGTTTTTCCTCAATGTCGTGGCTGATATTTATCTCCCAGCAAACATCCCCAACTGGATAATCTCACTGTTTATCCAGCTACTGTTTGTGGAACTTTATCACAGGATCTGAAGAAGTGTCTCGACCCGAAACATCACCCATTCCTCCTCTCCAGAGATACTGCCGGTCCCGCTGAGTTAGTCCAGCATTTTGTGTCTAACTTTTATCACAAGCCAATTGACCTGTGCAATCCTTGCATCAAAAACTATGATCATACTCCAAAGTACTTAATAGGCTGCAGAAGGTTTGCAAAGACAGGCACTATGTAAAGGAACGTATCTGCCCTGGTTGTTTTTTTAGACTTCAGATTTTAGACTTTAAGGCACAGTGTGGAAACTGGCCCTTCAGCTCACCAAGTCTGTGCCGACCAGCCATCATCCTGGATACTAGTTCTATCCTACACACTAGGGACATTTTACAATTTTTACCAAAGCCAATTAACCTACAAACCTGAATGTCTTTGGAATGTGGGGGGAAACTGGAGCACCCAGAGAAAACCTATGCGGTCACAAAGAGAATGTTATAACTCTGTGCAGACAGCACCCGTAGTCAGGATCAAACCTATGTCTCTGGCGCTCTAAAGCACCAACTCAACTGCTGTACTGCCCCAGTGGCGATTCTGTTCTGCATTACCACCCTATTTCTATTCTTCAACTTTGCCAAATTATTTATTTGTTTTTCATAATTAACTTTCACAGTCTGTCATTTTACTGGAGGCTGATTAATTTGGTTTAGTTCAGTTTAGAGATAGTCAGTCAGTGATCACCTGTTCACAGTAGTTCCATCCTACACACTAGGAACAATGTATAGAAGCCAATTAACCTACAAACCTACACGTCTTTGGAGTGTGGGAGGAAATTGGAGCACCGGGAAAAAACCAACGGGGTCACGGGGAGAACGTACAAATTCCATACAGACTTTAATTGGAGAAGAGGTTCAATTTGTGCCTGTCGAACTGACTGGCAGTTTTTGGTTGCAGTGCTTAGTTTTAGTCTGAGAGTGATCTAATATGATCAAATGTCAAAGGAGTATGGAAGTGAATGTAAGTTAATGAAATGAACGTCAGTAAAAGCTCAGGATTAGAGAAGAAAGATATGGTCCACATGTGGGCAAAAGAGACGAGTGTAGATGGGCACACAGATCATCATGGACATGTTGGCCAAAGAGCCTGTTTCCACGCTGTATGACTATGACTCTGTATATTTTCCTGGATGTGAGAGTCTAAAGGGGTTATTTGATCATTATCATACTGTGAAATACTTAATCACCTAATCATCCTTCCCAATGAGCATATAACATTTAGTCTCACCACCCTGCATAATTGCATAAGATTCTCAAATAGCATTTGACTGGAGCTAGTTTTTCTGTCATCTCAATCTGTTTAATTGATGCATTCATTTAAATAAACTGTTTCTTTTGCAAGATTTGCGGCCGATCCAATTACCAGCCATTTAAATGCGTATTGCAAAGCTTTTTGCAAAGCTTTGAATTCTCGAAATCCAAATTTGAGCCATCTTTTCTTGCAACACATTGTACTTCACATGACTCAAAAAGACTTGCTCTCAAATTTCAAGAAACAGTCTTTGCCCTCAAAATTAAAAAAATATGAATCCCTTTATGGGGCGGCAAGGTGCCACAATGGTAGATTTGCTGCCTTACGGCACCAGAGACCGGGTTCGATCCTGACTATGGGTGCTGTCTAAATGCAGTTGGTACATCCTCTCCATGGCCTGTGTGGGTTTTCTCCGGGTGCTCCGGTTTCCTTCCACACTCCGAAGATGTACGGGTTTGTAGGTTAATTGGCTTTGGTAAAGATAGTAAATTGTCCATAGTCTGTAGGATAATGCTAATGTAAGGAGGTCGCTGGTCGGAATGGTCTTGATGGGCCGAAGAGCCTGTATCCACGCTGCATCTCTAACCTAAACTAAACTAAATATATAAACGTCAGCTTTTTGTTCATTGTCATTGTTTATCTGAAAGAACTCACCCCCTAAGCTGAGGAAAGGTACAGAGTTATATGAGCCAAATGCTTAGCTGGGACATCTTGCTCAGCATGAACAAGTTGGGCTGAAGGGCCTGTTTCCGTGCTGTAAGACTATATGACTATGATTCTGAAAACGTACGAGGATGTGGTAGACAGGAAAGCTTGCCTCCCTGCATAATCTGTTTAACTGCAAAATAACAGTAGGTCTCAACAATATAATATCATTGCTTCACTGTGACGGATTGATGGACAGCATTGTCTAAAGGAAAACTGCAAGCAGTGGAAATTTTGAAGTGGAAACAAGAAATGTGCACCTCATTGATCATCGTCTGAAGGTAACAGAAAGGGTGCTTCATCAGATCAGCTTTAATGAAAGATCAAATCAGAAACATTAACCATCTCCGTCTGTTGGATTCCACCCTATCTGCTGTGCACATCCTATGTTTGTTTCCACTTGCAGCTTTATTTTCATGTGGTTTCACATCTTACTTTTCGTTGCTTTGAACATTTGAGACCAAATAAGTTGGAAATTAAGTGGAACAAATTAATGGAAGGTTTGATTTTAATGGAACTATTTTCTCTCAAATTAAGTAAAGTTAAAATCCCAATGACAATAAAACGTGAGAGATGAATTATACTGGATATAAAGGTAATTTGTAGTGAGTCAGTGGCGAGACCAAGTGCAGGCTCGGCGATCATTCTGGTCAACACCTCCGCACAGTCCGCCTAGGCCACGTGATCTCCCAGTTGCTAAACACTTTAACTCCCCCTCCCATTCCCACACTGACCTTTCTGTCCTGGGCCTCCTCCATTGTCAGAGTGAGGCCCAATGCAAATTGGAGGAACACAACCTCATAGTTCGCTTGGGCAGCTTCCGACCCAGCAGTTTGACGATTGATTTCTCTAACTTCAAGTAACCCTTGCTTTCCCTCTCTCTCCGTCCCTCCCCCCACCCTAGTTCTCCGACTAGTTTCACTGTCCTTCTGATTAATTTTGCTGATTGTATGCCTCCTTGTCACCTTCCCCTCAGCTAACAATGAACCATTCTACATTTCCTTGACATCGTCAACTTTGATCTGTCACTTTCACACCTTACCCCTCCATATCTCTAGACTCCCTCACTTCTGACTCTCAGTCTGCAGAAGGGACTCGACCCAAAACGTCACCCATTCCTCCTCTCCAGAGGTGCTACCTGTCCCGCTGAGTTACTCCAGCATTTTTGTGTCTATCTTCTGTTCTCGATGATGGTTGGGCTTATGGAATACTTTACGATGCCAATGATTTTAAATTTGCACCATTGGTGCCTGATCACAGCCTGGTGGAAAAATTGTTATTTCCCCATCAAAAAATCTGCCAGTTTGCTCTTACCCTCCACGGTAAATATTCTGATCAATGGAACAGTCAAAAAGGACGTCCATCTACTCTTCTCACTCAGTGCCATGGATCAGGAACCCTCCATGAAATCTGCAAACTGAAAATACCAGCATGGATAATAGCTTCTGCTATAACCAAAATCGATGGTGGACCTATATTATGTTTAGTTTAGGTAGACACAAAATGCTGGAGTAACTCAGTGGGTCAGGCAGCATCTCGGGAGATAAGGAATGATGTCAGGGGTGGGGGCGGGGCAAAGATAGGATGTAGACGGAGACAGGAAGACTAGTAGGAGAACTGGGAAGGGGGAGGAGATAGAGAGGGAAAGCAGGGACTACCTGAAGTGGGAGAAGTCAATGATTCAAAACGTGGTCATAGAGTTGGAGGGTTGGAGGAATCACAGAGGGGGAGCAGTGAGAGAGCATGTTGCTAAACTCTCGTCGAAGAGAGAAGGAGAACTTCTTCAAAGTAGACATACCTTGAGGAGAATTCGCAGTTTAGTTTAGTTTAGAGATACAGTGCGGAAACAGGCCCTTCGGCCCACCGAGTCCGCGCCGACCAGCGATCCCCGCACATTAACACAAGCCTATACACGCTAGGGACAATTTTAACACTTATACCAAGTATACAAAACCAAGCTAATTAACCTATAAACCAGTACACCTTTGGGGTGTGTGGGGAAACTGAAGATTTCGGAGAAAGCCCATACAGGTCATGGGAAGAACTTACCAACTCTGTACAGACAGCACCTGTACCAGCGTCTCTGGTGCTGCAAATACTGTAAGGCAGCAACTCGACCACTGCGCCACCATGCTGCTAATGTGCATTGACTTGCTCTGGACTCTGATTATGACTTTGGATGTCCAAAGTCACTGCAGATGCTGGTTTAAGAAAAAAGACACACAGTGCTGGAGAAACTCAGCAGGTCAGGCAGCATCTCTGGAGGACATGGATGAGTGATGTTTTGGGCCGGGAACGTTCTTCAGACTGTTGTACTGGGGGGAGGGAGAACGCTGGAAAAGAGGTGTGGATGGGACAAAGCCTGGCAAGTGTTAGGTGGATAGAGATGCATGGGGGGGGGAGGGGGGAGGGTGATTGGCAGATGGGTGGACAAAGGCCAGAGATGAAAAGAAGACAAAATGCTGTGGGGAAAAAAAGGAAAGAAAAAATATGAAATGTGAAGCCAGAGGAAGAGTGCTGAAGGATAGGGAAAAGGTGGGGGGGGGGGGGGGGGGGTGGCAGAATAGTGGGAGAGATGGGTGTGCATACAGGTAGATCACATGGAAGATATTGGGAGCAAACAGTGGTGGAGTTATTTGGTAGCGATCTAAAATTGGAGAATTCATTGTTCATACCGTTGGGTATAATCTAACCAAGGGGATACGAGGTGTTGGTGCTCCAGTTTGTGTTTAACCTCACTCTGACAATAGTGGAGGCCCAGGGCAGAAATACAATGTTATAACAATGCATGGGAAACCTAGTGCTGGTGCTAAGCTCCAGGGAGCTGAGGAGGGGCTCTGTTTACCACGAATCAGAAGCTTGAGTCGAAAACCGCTCTACCATTCAAACAGTCACCCCGCAAACAGCCAACAATGGCCTGTTTCCTTTATCATCGTTACTTGTTTGCTTATCTTTCATTCATTTGTTCCATATCTCGCTACATCATCGTTTACATCTCTTGTTTCCCTTTCCTGTGACCCTCAGTCTGAAGAAGGGTCTCAACCCAAAACGTCACCCGTTCATTCCTTCTCTCCAGAGATGCTGCCTGTCCCGCTGCGTTACTCCAGCATTCTGTGCCTATCT
The DNA here is from genome assembly GCF_053455715.1 of Rhinoraja longicauda. NCBI lineage: Eukaryota > Metazoa > Chordata > Chondrichthyes > Rajiformes > Arhynchobatidae > Rhinoraja > Rhinoraja longicauda. Next base: position 53,001,245 of record NC_135958.1, read on the forward strand.
TCAGTTTAAACCAGCATCTGCAGTTCCTTCCTACACCGCTCTACCATTGTTGTGGCTGTTCAAGAATTGTTCAGGAACTTGAAATGTAGCAATGAAGGGCTCAGCTGCTGTCTGCACATTATCCATGAGGCATGGGCGATGTGTGGAAGAATTTGCATTCTGTGCCTGGCTCAGTGCAGCCCCAACAACACTTGTATGAGGCAGACCACTTAATCTGTTCTTATTTCCAATATTCTGATCATCCTTTCTATCATAAGAAAATAACTGCAGATGCTGGTACAAATCAAAGGTATTTATTCACAAAATGCTGGAGTAACTCAGCAGGTCAGGCAGCATCTCAGGAGAGAAGGAATGGGCGACGTTTCGGGTCGAGACCCTTCTTCAGACCGAAGAAGGGTCTCGACCCGAAACGTCGCCCATTCCATCTCTCCTGAGATGCTGCCTGACCTGCTGAGTTACTCCAGCATTTTGTGAATAAAATCCTTTCTATCATCATTGGAATGTGAACCATTTACACAGTGCAATAGTAGTAAAGTTGCTACCTTACAGCGCCAGGGAACCAGGTTCAATCCTGACTATGGGCGCCATCTGTGTGGAGTTTGTACATGCTCCCTGTGACCATGTGGTTTCCTCTGGGTGCTCTGGTTTCCTCCCACATTCCAAAGACGTGCAGGTTTGTAGGTTAATTGGCCGCTGTAAATTGTGCCTAGTGTGCCGGATAGAACTAGTGCACTTGGTGGGAACTTGGTGGGCCGAAGGGCCTGTTTTCACTCTGCATCTCTAAACCTAAACTTAAACCAAGATGCGAAACACTAAATCACACAGGTTTTTTTTTACCACACTTCCCAAATCTATGGCCTTCTGTATAGACAAGGGGAGCAGTCACATGGTTACACTACCAGTGCCAATGTCCCCCAGATATATTGACACGTGATTATTGGACTATAAATCGATAGAACTAGATTAATTCAGAGATTGAAGATACAAAAATCTGCAGATGCTGGAATCTAGAGCAAAATATGAATTGCAGGAGGAACTCAGCAGATCAGGCAGGGGTAGGGGTAGGACCCTTTTCGGGGTAGGACCCTTTTTCAGGCTGATTAGAGAAGGGAGGTGAAGGCTGGAATAGAGAGGTGGGGGGCAGTGATTAGAGTAGAGGGGGGCAAAATTACCCCGCTGCCAATCACCGGTATCCACCTATCACTCCTTACCTTAATCCTCCTATCATTTACCAGGGTTTTCCCCATCCCTACCTTTATTTTCCGGCTTTCACTCCCCCCCCCCCCCCACTCCAATCAGTCTGAAGAAAGGTCCTAATCCAATATGTCTTCCATCCATTCCATTCGCAGATGTTGTTTGACCCACTGAGTTCCTCCAGGACTTTGTGTTTTGCTTAATGCAAAGATCACCAGTTCAGTTGCAGTCTTCTGAGCAATCCCCACATCCTGAGAATGCAAGTTACAACCAGAAGATACATAAGCGAGTCCACGCTATATATATAGGCACTCCACCTGCCAGCCGTTATAGAGATCGAAAACACAAACCAGCCATACAATCCCAGAATAAGACAAAATAGCCCCTTTTAGTTTTGAAGTAGCTGTCATTATAAAGCACAGAATCGACATGGAGACTCAATGGGGTATTTAATTCCCTTCCTATACAGGAAGTAACTTTTGTTTCATTCAGCTGCGGATTCAAACATGAACCTGAAGTAGCTTCAATTAGATTTTCCAATAGATTGAAATACTTTGGTTTTGAATTTCATTCCAGTATTTGGTATAATACTTAGTCAAAGGCGGAAAAAAACCCCTGTGCCGTCTCGAATCACTGCAGTCTCCCTCAATTGATAGCAGAACTCTAGCTATTCATAATGGACCATGAAATGTTGGCGACATTACTATTCTTACACTTGAAAATTTGAACACTGTCATTTTCCGAAGATAAATCTCCAGGTTAGTGAAGAAGCCAGATTGCAACTTCATTGCAGAGTCCCACAAATTGCTGCAGTCTTTCATCACCGTGGCAAGGAAATGTAGTTCCTGCTCCTCCTGACAAAACCCCAGTGAAAGTGATGTTTCATCAGTTCCTGTGGTTTCAAACTGCGATGAAATGTTTATGATGCACTAAATCCAAGCAGTCATTTAGTGTCAGCCAGCATTAACCTAGAATGTGAACGTGCATCAATAATTCAGGTCCCACATGTCCCTTAGGCCCAGTGGGCTGGCCAAGATAGGTAACCATTGATGGAATGTGCAAAGACAGATCACATGCAGGTCCATGAGGAAACATTTTGCATAGACTGTGGAGTGTTTAAACTCCATGAGGTAGTGACCTGATAGCCACAACTAACAAGAATGCACAGCGCACGTGAGTGATGGAAGCGGGTGTGAAAGTAAATCCACTTAACTCGTGGTGTACGTTTCTGCATGTGAATAGCAGAGCACATTACTAAACGTGATGTTTGTGCACCTAGTCGTAACATAGTCACCTTTGACTCGCACATGTTGTCTGCTACTCGAGGTCTCTGTAGTGGTCTCGCCAGGTGGGTGGTTACTCACAACACAACCACCATGTACTATTGCTGGATCACTGCTCCACTGCTCCACTGCGTCACTGTGGAGCTCATTCCACATGAAATGTCTATTGTGAGCCTGCCTTTGGCTAACAATTTCATGGCCTAAGACACTTGACCATTAACATGAGTATTCTTCCTATGCTTATCGAATCATGACAAATTATTCAGTGGTAACTTCAGCAAGTACCGTTTCTTTTGCAGATTAGTGCATCAGATTGCGAGTGTGCGAGTGTGTGTAAGTGTGTATATGTCTATGTCTGTATATTTGTGTGTGTCTGTTTGGAAGTGCGTGTGTCTGTCTGCATATGTCCATATGTCTATATATGTGTGTGTGTGTGTACATATGGTATGGGTGTGTATGTGTGTGTCTGTGTGCATGTGTGTACACTTGTGGGTGTGTGCATCTGTGTGCATGTGTTTGTGTCTGCGTGTAGGTGTGGCTGTCTGCATGTCTGTGTGTGTATGGTGTGGGTGTGTGTGCAGTTTTTATGTATGTGTCTGTGTAGGTGCGTGTGAGTAATGTGTGTGTGTGACTGTGTATGTGTATGTATGTGTTGTGATTGTGCATCTGTGTGCATGTACGTGTGTCTGAGTGCATGTGTGTGTCTGTGTGCATGTGTGTGTCTGTGTATGTGTGTGCATATGTTGTGTGCATCGGAAGGGCAGGCAAAATTATAAACGGGGTGGAAGGAGTAAGAAATTGAGAAATACTCCTGAGTTTGTGGATATAAACATATTTAATTCAACTTCTCAACCGTAGCTCACCAAGATGTAAAGCCAAAGTTATTGCTATTAATAAATAATGGCTACTTTAATGTGATTTCTGACTCCATTTGTATTTTTCCCTTTCCACAGATACATTAAGAGAATTTTGTGGATTAATGCTTGGTTTGGATTTAATGTATCTGATATTTCTTTTTTAAAGCTTATACTAAAAAGCATGCTTGTTCCCCTGATTGACTTTTCTAGTTTGTGAAAGAACAAGTCCTATTTCAAAGCGGATACAACTGTAATTCCTTCTGCAAATCATTGAGACGACATCACATTTTGAACTGTATTATTTCTCATATCTCATATCTCTTTATTCCATGATACAAATGATTATTAAATTATTAAATTGTCTACACACTGTTTGATCAGGCACTCCTCAAACATCTGAACTTGTCACTTGTTGTTCCCAATCTCGTTGTACCCCTGTACAATGACAATAAAGATATATTGTATTGTATTATTGTATTGTTAAGTAGTTTGTGTTTGGGTTTGATCCTGGCTACGGGTGCTGTCTGTACGGAGTTCGTACGTTCTCCCCATGACCCGCATGTGTTTTCTCCGAGATCTTTGCTTTCCTCCCACACTCCGAAGACGTACAGGTTAATAGGCTAATTGGCTTGGTATAAATGTAAAAATTGTCCCTAGTGTGTGCAGGATAGTGTTAATGTGCGGGGATCGCTGGGCGGCGCGGACGCGGTGGGCCGCAGGGCCTGATTCCGCGCTGTATCTCTAAACAAAACTGAAGTGGAAGAATGCAGACATTACACAAGTGATTGAGGGAAACTGTTTTTCAAAAAATGTATTGCAACGTCACATCAGGCAATGCTGGTTGTGTGCCTCCAATTTTAATATTAATTTCAAATTTCAAAACTCTTCTATCCGGGGGGGAAACCGATTCCTTACCTGATTTACCTGAAAGGACAAGCACCCCTCGGCTTGACCAACGTGTGTCCGTTGCCACAGCTATCTTAGGAGGCCACTGTGCTCTTTGTCATCCGGCAATATGAACAATATGGCATCCGGCAATATGGACAACTACAAGGTAGAGTCCTACCGACTGCGAAGGGTGGTGAAGGACGCAAAAAGAAGGTACAGGGACAGGATAGAGTCACAGATGGAGCAGCAGGACACCAGGCGCCTTTGGCAGGGGCTACGGACTATAACTAACTACCGGTGCAGCCCCACCTCAACCGGAAGTGCCGGCACCTCCCTAGCTGGATGACTTGAACTTCTACGCACGATTCGAGACGGGCAACATTACCCCTAGCTCGCCATCTAAAAACAACACCGCCAGCGCGCTGGCTTGCGAGGCTGGAGGGAGATCCACCGCCGGGGATGTGCACACATTCTCGGTGTCGAAGAATGACGTGAGGAGGGCTCTGACGCGGGTGAACACGAGGAAAGCTGGAGGCCCAGATGGTATATCTGGGCGAGTACTAAAGTCTTGTGCTACTCAGCTTGCTCCAGTGCTCACCACAATATTCAACCTATCCTTGGCAAAGTCCCTGGTCCCTGCATGCTTCAAAAGATCCATCATCATTCCAGTGCCAAAGAATGCCTCTCCAGCTTGTTTGAATGACTATCAACCAGAGGTCATGAAATGCTTCGAGAGGCTGATCATGAACCACATCTGTGCCTTCCTCCCACGCAATATGGACCCTCTTCAGTTTGCATACCGTCCGAACAGATCCACGGATGATCCCAGGTTCTGCACACTGCTCACTCTCATCTTGACAGCCAGAAGGGGGGCTTTGTGAGGATGCTGTTCATTGATTTTAGTTCAGCTTTCAACACAATAGTCCCCACCAGACTAGCTGAGAAGCTGCTGAAACTGGGGCTTAGCACTCCCCTGTGTGCCTGGGTCCTGGACTTTCTCACCGCCAGGCCCCAAGTGGTCAAGATGGGGAGATATACATCTAATCCCCTCACCCTGAACACAGGATCCCCCCAGGGTTGCGTCCTTAGCCCCCTTCTGTACTCCCTGTACACACATGACTGTGTGGCCAGGTTCAGTTCCAACTCCATCATCAAGTTTGCTGATGACACTGTGGTGGTGGGCCTGATCTCCGACAACGATGAGAAGGCTTACCGGGAGGAGGTGGCTGATCTGGCACTCTGGTGTCAGGACAATAGCCTCCTCTTGAATGTCACAAAAACTAAGGAGCTGATTGTTGACATTTAAAGGGCTCAACATCTGAGGACGTACACGCCACTGAAGATAAATGGGATTACTGTGGATAGGGTGAGCAGCTTTAAATACCTGGGAGTCCACATCACAGAGGATCTGACATGGACAACACACATTGCCGCACTAGTGAATAAGGCAAGGCAGCGCCTTTACAATAGACAATAGACAATAGACAATAGACAATAGGTGCAGGAGGAGGTAATTCGGCCCTTCGAGCCAGCACCGCTATTCAATGTGATCATGGCTGATCATTCTCAATCAGTACCCCGTTCCTGCCTTCTCCCCATACCCCCTGACTCCGCTATCCTTAGGAGCTCTATCTAGCTCTCTCGAATACATTCAGAGAATTGGCCTCCACTGCCTTCTGAGGCAGATAATTCCACAGATTCACAACTCTCTGACTGAAAAAGTTTTTCCTCATCTCAGTTCTAAATGCCTACCCCTTATTCTTAAACTGTGCCCCCCTGTTCTGGACTCCCCCAACATTGGGAACATGTTTCCTGCCTCTAACGTGTCCAACCCCTTAATAATCTTATATGTTTCGATAAGATCCCCTCTCATCCTTCTAAATTCCAGTGTACCAATTACCACCTCAGACAGCTGAGGAAATTCAGAGTTTCTCTGAGGATCCTTCAGTGCTTCTACTCTGGGGCTGTAGAAAGCATCTTGTCCGGCAACATCTCAATCTGGTTTGGGAACAGCTCTGCCCAGGACAGGAAGGCTCTGCAGAGAGTAGTGCGTTTGGCTGAACGCACTATGGGAACTACACTCGCCCCCCTGCAGGACCTATACATCAGGAGGTGCAGATCCAGAGCCAGCAACATTATGGGGGACCCCTACCACCCCAGCAACGGACTGTTCCAGCTGCTACGGTCAGGCGAACGCCTTCGCTGTCACGCTGTGAAAACAGAGAGGATGAGACGGAGTTTCTTCCCACAGGCCACCAGGACTGTTAACTCTTATATCACCAGGGACTCATTTACTGTATTAATTTATTTTTTGTGTTGTGTCTTTTAAAAAAAAAAATCTATTCTGTTTGTAGTTTTAGCACAATCCGCAGGCATTGCCACTTTCATTTCACTGCACATCTTGTATGTGTATGTAACAAATAAACTTGACTTGACTTGACTTGTGGGTTGTTTTCTTAGTAAAGGAAGAGGAAGAAATGCCATTTAAACAAAAAAGCTTTTTCAAAGGTTAGACATGTCCTCGCGGGAGTCTAATCTAGATTGTCTAAAGGAAATAGAAAATTATATACTAAGTGCTTCTCTATATGGAGATTTGAGAAAATCGACAATGGGCCAACTCCCATGAGACCAATGGGTCTCTTCTCCTGCCTATATACCAGTGGTTGCAGAGTTAGTAGAGGTATGGAAAACATTGATAACTTCTTGAAATAGGAAGAAACATTAAGTATTGTGTGTGTGTGTGTGTGTGTGTGTGCGTGTCTGTGTGTGTTTGCGTATGTTTGTGTCTATGTGTGTTTAGGTGTGCATGTGTTTGTGTGTGCCGGTGTTTAGGTGTGAGTGTGTTTGTATCGGGGTGTGTGTGTGTTTGTGTGTGCATGTATTTGTGTGTGCGTGTATTTGTGTGTGCCTGTGTTTGTGTGTGCGTGTGTTTGTGGGTGCCTGTGTTTGTGTGTGCGTGTGTTTAGGTGTGTATTTGTTTATGTGTGTGTGTGTTTAGGTGTGCACATGTTTGTGTGTGGGTGTGTTTGTGTGTGTGTGTGTTTAGGTGTGCATGTGTTTGTGTGTGGGTGTGTTTGTGTGTGTGCCTGTGTTTGTGTGTGGGTGTGTTTGTGTGTGTGCCTGTGTTTGTGTGTGCATGTGTTTGTGTGTGGGTGTGTTTGTGTGTGGGTGTGTTTGTGTGTGCATGTGTTTGTGTGTGGGTGTGTTTGTGTGTGGGTGTGTTTGTGTGCGGGTGTGTTTGTGTGTGGGTGTGTTTGTGTGTGTGGGTGTGTTTGTGTGTGTGGGTGTGTTTGTGTGTGTGGGTGTGTTTGTGTGTGGGTGTGTTTGTGTGTGTGGGTGTGTTTGTGTGCGGGTGTGTTTGTGTGTGGGTGTGTTTGGGTGTGCGAGTGTTTAGGTGTGCGTGTGTTTGTGTGTGCGTGTGTTTAGGTGTGCGTGTGTTTGTGTGTGCGTGTGTTTGTGTGTGCGTGTGTTTGTGTGTGGGTATGTTTGGGTGTATGTGTGTTTGTGTGTGCGTGTGTTTGTGTGTGCGTGTGTTTGTGTGTGGGTATGTTTGGGTGTATGTGTGTTTGTGTGTGGGTGTGTTTGTGTGTGCGTATGTTTGTGTGTGCCTGTGTTTGTGTGTGGGTGTGTTTGGGTGTCTGTATGTTTGTGTGTGCGTGTGTTTGTGGGTGCATATGTTTGTGTGTGCGTGTATTAGGGTGTGCGTGTGTTTGGGTGTACGTTTGTTTAGGTGTGCATGTGTTTGTGTGTGCGTGTGTTTAGGTGTGCGTATATTTGTGTCTGCGTGAGTTTAGGTGTGTGTGTGTGTTTTTGTATGCATGTGTTTGTGTGTGCGTGTGTTTGTGTGTGGGTGTGTGTGGGTGTGTTTGTGTGTACCTGTGTTTGTGTGTGGGTGTGTTTGTGTGTACACGAGTTTAGATGTGCATGTGTTTGGGTGTGCCTGTGTTTGTGTGTGGGTGTGTTTGTGTGTGGGTGTGTTTGTGTGTGAGTGTGTTTGTGTGTGAGTGTGTTTGTGTGTGGATGTGTTTGTGTGTGCATGTGTTTGTGTGTGGGTGTGTTTGGGTGTGCGTGTGCTTATGTGTGTGTCTGTGTTTATGTATGTGTGTGTCTGTGTATATGCATGTGTGTGTCTGTGTACATGTGCACACACTTATGAAACTGTGCTCTGCCCTGTAAATTAATTCTGAGCGGATTCTTACATGAGAATGAGGGAGTCGCAGAAGATTGATATGAGCCGTACGTTAAGTGGTGTATCAGGTTCTTTTATAATCTGACTGGTGCAGAAGGTTTGGACTCTTGATTCTGTCATTTGAATACCATGTGGAGATTGAAGAAAAGTATAAACAATCAGGGGATGGAAAAAATAGATGAAAGGAAATTGTATTTCACCAAATGTATAGCAACATCACATCAAGTGATGCTGATTGTATGCCTCTAAAATTTAATATAAACTAGACCAAGTGGACCCGTTGGGCCCATTTCTCGTTGGGTTCCCATTGTGATGTGGGGAAAATCGTGTTTTTTCTATAAAATAAATGGCTTAAATTTTTTTTTCAGGAAATCGCGATTTCTCTTTAAAATGGCGTTTTATTTCTGCATTGGTCTAGCGCCCTCCCCTCCCCCATTCCATCCCCCTCAACCCCCCACCTCCCCACGCACTCACCCACTCCATCCCCCCTTATCCAACCCCCTCCACTCTTAGGGGCTCTCAGCCCATCCCCCCCCCTCAGTGGTGGTCCCTCGGGCGGGTCCCATTGTAACATCACACGCTGAAGATGTCAAGCAAAAGGTAAATTTTAAACCTTAAAATCTCTGTAAGTTGACAAATAAATCTCTCTAACTTGAAAAATATAAGAGCAATTTGAATTAAACTTGGATGGATGTGTCCCCAGGACAACGGTGAGTAAGGTGGGCCCAAAATTGTGGGGGTCGTGTAGCGTTTTTTTGTGGATAGGAAGGGTACACAGGCTGTCAGGAAGTGTTGTGAAAATAAATGCGGCAATGAAAGAAAATTGGATAGTTCTTTGAAAACAAGAAACTTGAGCTGGTAAATAGGAATAATCAAATAGCTTTTATAGGACTGAAATCTGCACTTTGAGACAAATCATCCACTGGTTTATTTAGTTTCATGAATCCGCATTCCCTTTCATTTGCACTCAATTAAATGTACTGAAATCGCTAGGATTTTGTATCCAATATTTAATCATAAAACAAGTAAAAAGAACTTAGAGTCATAGAATGATACAGCATGGAATCAGACCCTTCGGCCCAACTTGCCCACACCGGCCAACATGTCCCAGCTGCACTGGTTCCACCTCCCCGCGTTTGGCCCATATCCCTCCAAACCTGTCCTATCCTAGTACTTGTCTAACTGTTTCTTAAATGTTGGGATAGTCCCTGCCTGAATTATTTCAAAACTTCATTGGAAACTGTTTCTCCTAATACATTACACTCTTTTACATTAATATGGTCCTTCACTTAAATACAAATACAACCGAGGAATGAAAGAAAAAGCCACACGGCAATTTATCCATGTGTTGGGAAAAAGATATGGTTAGGTTGTGCCCCTGCTATTAGAGTCTGTCTAATTTAACTGTTCATAACAGGGTGTAATAATGGGTGAGCTCTGAAACAGCATTGCACCTGAATTCATGGGCATTCTCGAAATGAGTTAAAATCATCCTGTGAGCATGGTGTTTAGTTGAGGCTCGCCGGATGTATTTTCTCTGCAGTTAAATTTGTGTTCCGTGGTCTTCCACTGGGTTATGATGTAGGGTTGTGGCCAAAGGAATGAAGAAAATGATCTTTGGAGCCAGGCAAGACCAAGAAAAATGTTGAGAGCAATACCAGGATGTGTTTGTGGTTTTCACTGATCTGTCCAAGGCCTTCAGCGTTGTTGACGGAGTAGACCTGTGGCAGCTGCTGCTGAAGTCTGGCTGCCCACAGTAGCTCGTTAACATTGGGAGTCTGGGTCCCAGCTATGCTTCAGAGATGGACCCTCTTACACCAACATCAGGTCATTTCGCAGAATGCCCATGAATTCAGGTGCAATGCAATTTCAGAGCTCACCCATTATTGCACCCTATTATGAACAATTAAATGAGACAGACTCTAATTTACACCAACGTCAGAGCAAACAACGTTGTGTTATTGTCTCAATCAGAGCTACTAAACACCCCAGTGCGCACCCATTTCGCCCACTATCTTAACTGCTTTACCCCTCCCCCTGACTGTCTCAGTGTACTACTGCTATACACTTGTACTGTATCTGAGATGTTTATCTAAGATGTATCTAAGTGCTTATGTATAGTGATACTTATTCTGAACTGTATACAATATGCGTACCAACCAGTCAGTGGAAAGACTACACCTGATTACAATCCAGCCATCCAGTCGACAAAACCAGGCAATGATAGATTGGATCCTTGTCCATATCATACAAACCTGCAGCAACAAATCATTTTATCATTGGACTATCAGAAAAGATGTTGGCTGCCCTCACGAAAAATTATTTGAAGAGGTTAAATTGTAGTTGGGCGGCACTGAGCCATTTCCATTTCATTCTCCATTCTCGATTCCAAAAGAATATACAGTACTAGCAAAGCAGTTATTGAAATGTTGAGCTCTATGATGGATATTTCTGAATGCTCCAGTGGGGATAATGAATGCACTCTGGTCCTATTTTGTGGCGGAAGGAACAGCAGATGCTGGTTTAATGCTGGAGTAACTCAGTGGGACAGGCAGCATCTCCCATTCCTTCTATCCACAGATGCTGCCTGAGTTACTCCAGCATTTTGTGTCTGCAGTATGTTCCTATGTTGTGGCATGGAGCCTTAGCTTCACCATTGTTTGATTGTCTGCTTCTAGTCCAAATCTAGTCCAATTTGTTTAGTTGGGTTGTTGTTGTTTAAATTAATACTGACTAGCTAATTAAATTATTGCATCGTATGGGAGGCGCATTCCCAATCTCGTTGTACCCCTGTACAATGACAATAAAGATATATTGTATTGTATAGTATTGTATTGTATTGTATTGTATTGTATTGTATTGTATTGTATTGTATTGTAGATATTTTCAGCACTGTTAGGTTTAGATTCTAGATTTAGAGATACAGCACGGAAACAGGCCCTTTGGCCCACCGAGTCCGCGACGCCCAGCGATCCCCGCACATTAACACGATCCTACACACACTAGGGACAATTTTTACATTTACCCAGTCAATTAACCTACATACCTGTACGTCTTTGGAGTGTGGGAGGAAACCGAAGATCCCGGAGAAAACCCACGCAGGTCACGGGGAGAACGTACAAACTCCGTACAGACGGCGCCCGTAGTCAGGATCGAACCTGAGTCTCCGGCGCTGCATTCGCTGTAAGGCAGCAACTCTACCGCTGCGCCACCGTGCCACAATCTGCTGTTAAAACTGACAAATATTTTCTCCAACAAGAATATTTAGTAAAAACATCAGAAAGATTCCCAATCTTTCAATATAACTCCTTGGAAACAGACAACAAATCATAAAATCATAGATTTTGCATGACAGAATGAGCCCTTTCAACTCCCTGAATCTATACTCTTTTTAACCCGGTCTTTTTTCCCCCAAAATAAACTTTATTCAGAATAAAAAATATATGCAAAGCAAGAACTTTGCAACAATCTTTCTGACATTCTCATCAGCTCTCCATGCATTCATTGGTCTTGCATGTGGTAGTTTTCGCCAGAGTCTAGCAAAGCACGGTAGCGCAGCGGTAGAGTTGCTGCTTTACAGCGAATGCAGCGCCGGAGACTCAGGTTCGATCCTGACTACGGGTGCTGCACTGTAAGGAGTTTGTACGTTCTCCCCGTGACCTGCGTGGGTTTACTCCGAGATCTTCGGTTTCCTCCCACACTCCAAAGACGTACAGGTATGTAGGTTAATTGGCTGGGTAAATGTAAAAATTGTCCCTAGTTGGTGTAGGATAGTGTTAATGTGCGGGGATCACTGGGCGGCATGGACTTGGAGGGCCGAAAAGGCCTGTTTCCGGCTGTATGTATATGATATGATATGATATGATATGAAGTATCTTGCCTGAAGTGCAAATCCAAATCCCACTTGAAAGCTGTTTGACTATTCTTACCACCCTTAGGCATGAATGAATGAATGAATGAATAAGTTTAATCGCCAAGTGTGTACACATACAAGGAATGTGTCTTGGTGCTCCGCTCGTAAGTAACAACACGAACATACAGTAAACAATTAAGAATTGTTAAGAATTAAGAAAGGCAATGATTTCCAGATCATATCTACCCTCAGTATAAAATGTCCTCACGGTTTCTTCCTATCCTTTGCTCTAGACCTGTTTCCTGGCACTTGAATTATCCACGAATGGGGGAAAAAAGGCCTCTCTCTTATTAGCTATACACTAAAACTCTTGTTTGTTTGTTTGTTTGTTCCTGAACTACAGCCAAAACGGTACATGATAGCGTGACGATTTTAGGCCCAACTTACTCACCATCATCCCTTTGGTGCTAATGGAAGAAGTTTCATTGAAATTGGTGTTATATTTTTAGTTATTCACATTTTAAAGTTGAAATCTATCTCCTAGGGAGGGAGAGGGGAGGGAGGGAGGGGAAGGGGGGAGGAAGGCAGGGGGAAGGGGGGAGGAAGAAGGATAAGGGGATTGAGGGGATGGAGTAAGGGGGAAGGGGAGGGGGAAGAGGGAGGGGAAGAGGCAAGGGGAAGAGGAGGGGAGGGGGAAGGGAGGGGGACGGGGTGGAGGGAGCAGCGAGGGGGGAGGGGAGGGGAGGGGAGGGGGTGGATGGAGGGGGGAGGGAGGGGAGGGGACAAGGGAGGGGAGGAGGGGGAGGGGGGAGGGGGACGGGAGGGGAGGGGGGAGGGGGAGGAGGGGGAGGGGAGGAGGGAGGGGTGCGGGTTGGGGGAGGGGTAGGGGAAGGGGAGGAGTATGGGGTGGGAGGGGGGAGTGGGGGAGGAGAGGGTGCTGCACTAATATAGGAGAGGTTTGGGCCCAACGTGTCCACTTGGTCTAGTTTTCTTTAAATTGATCATGATTTCCTTCACCTCTCTTAAATCTTCTTTGTTCAAAGAAGAACAACCGCAGATTCTCCAGTCTAACCCTATCACTGAAATGCCTCCTCCCTGGAACATCACTAAAGCTTTTCTGCACCCTCTCTTGGCCTAAAAAAGGCTTCACAAAATTACCGCCATGCCGCCATTCCGCCCTATTATGCCTAGCTTACCCACATCTAAATCTGCGGGTCCACCATTTGCAATTCATTTGATTGGGCAGCAACTCTACCACTGCGCCACTGTGCTGCCCAGTGATCCCTTTGAGATTACAATCTAATTGAAGATGCTTCAGAACATTCTGATGTGATAGGATTTGCACACTTTATTCTGCATATGATTGATGACACAGGAACTGATGCAGCAAACATAGTCATGTAGAACCTCTTCATTCTTATAACTACTATTATGCGAAACCGTTGGACTACGGCGAATTTCATCTTAGAAAATGTTGGATGTCCAAAGAAGGAGCTGAAATAAAATTAGTGGTGATGTGAATAAAGCTCCCAAAGAATGGATCGGTAACTGTTTAGAACAGTCTCAAATTCCCTTCCCAGTTCTTTCCAGTTGTTCCACCAGACTTCAGGAAGTGTGGTGGAGTACATGCCCCAGTCAGCAACAGTGGTGCAAAGGTAGAAATGGTTGAGAGCCTCAAGTTCCTCAAGTGTTAATAGTATCAATGATCTGTCATGGTCCAACCACATTCATGTGACAGCCAGGGAGACATGCCAATGCGTCTGCTTACTGAAGAGACTGAGGAAATGTAACGTGTCTCCACTGACTCTTACAGACTTCTACAGATGCACATAGAAAGCATGCTGTGGGGCTCCATCACAGCTTGCCCCAGACTACAAGAACTTTCAGAGCGTTGTGGACGTAGCCCAGTCCATCTCACAGACCAGACTTCCCACTATTGACTCCATCTACATTTCACACAGCCTCGGAAAAGGAGCAAACATAATCAAAGACTTGTTCCACCCTCGTCATTTCTACTTCTCCTTGGCTCCTGCCCAGCAGAAGGTACAGAAGCTTGCAAGCTCACGCCAGCAAACTCAGCAACAGCTATACCCCCTCCACTATCAGGCTTCTGAACGGTCCTTCCATAAGCTAGGGTACTGTTCAATTCACCTCTACCCCATTGCAAATATTGAACTTTGTCGAAGGAACTGATGCACTACAATACTGAGAACTGTATTCTGCACTCTGTATCTTCCCCTTTGCTCTATCTATTGTACTTGAGTTTGACTTGATGGTATTCATATATAACATTATCTGATCTGTTTTGATAGCATGCAAAACGAAGGTTGTCACTGTACCTCGGTAAAAACCTGACAATAATAAACCTAAATCTAAACTGAAACCTAATTTTGCTCAAAGTGTAGGTTGGAAATGAAAGAACTGATCCATGAGTCTGAAGAAGGGTCTCGACCCGAAACGTCACCTATTCCTTTTCTCCAGAGATGCTGCCTGACCCGCTGAGTTACTCCAGCATTTTGTGTCTATCCTCGGTTTAAACCAGCATTTGCGGTTCCTTCCTACACACCAGGTGACACCTCGTTACCTGAAGCTAAATTTCAATAATCTAGGAACTTCAGACAACACGGAGAGTCAAAAATTTAGATTTTTAGATTTAGATTTAGAGATACAGCGCGGAAACAGGCCCTTCGGCCCACCCAGTCCGTGCTGCCCAGCGATCCCGGCAAATTAACACTATTCTACACACACTAGGGACAATTTTTACATTTTACCCAGTCAATTAACTTACAAACCTGTACGTCTTTGGAGTGTGGAAGGAAACCGAAGATTTCGGAGAAAACCCACGCAGGTCACGGGGAGATCGTACAAACTCCGTACAGACGGCACCCGTAGTCAGGATCGAACCTGATTTTATTTCGGAGTCACGTGAGTGACTACGTGAAGACCCCGTCCAGCACGCATGCGCGACATTAGCGTTCAAGCAGTGCAGCGCGACGAACGGGAGTTCAAGGTGCTCCCGCTACAATTTGAAAAGTCGGGCCGACAGGTAAGTTTTACCGTGGCCGTGAGTATTTTCTCTGTTGTCTGTTTTATGTTCCAGACCAGAGGGAAGAAACTTGCAGCTCGCCCCTGTTCGTTTTCCGTTGAGGAACGTTCTTTGGAGGGGGGGCAAGAGGCGGCAAACTACCGAGCCGAGCCCAGCACCGCTAGCGCAGCCTGAGCAGCGAGCTGGAGGTACCTGCAGCCAGAACCGGGCGGTAGTATCCGACGATTCGGATGAAGATGCCACACCGCTACAGAGCGGCACTGGCAGCCGCCTAAGCCGAAAACGGCTTATGGAGCAAATGCTCCAGCGAGATCTGCTGAGAGAGCAGCAGCAGACTCGCCAAGGGAGCCCAGGTACTCCCGCAGTGCCCTTTACGGCACTGGCCATTGCCTCACCTTCTTTTGAAGGCAGCATTGGCGACCAGGTCTGGGCTGGTCAACAAGATGGGTTCTTGGCTGAAGATGTCCGGAGTACGCAGAGTGTACAGGATCAGGAAGAGCTGCTGGGTGTGGTCAACCGCTACGTGGTCATTCCACGAGGGGGTCGGCCTTTAGAGCCGAAACTGGCAGCCAGCATTGACCACCTGTCCTCAAAACCCCTACAAGAACGGGTGGTCAATGAGGCTCTTAAACTATATTCAGCCCCAGAAAATTGTACATCATTGAATGTACCAGCTGTAAACAGCCAAATTTGGGGACATTTGGGGCAGAACATCAGGAACCTGGAGTTGAAGCTCCAGAAAATCCTTAAACCCCTGACTGCAGGGATGACATTATATGCTCGGTCCATTGATGGTGTGGACATCTCCACAAATCAGCAAGATACATTAGCTCTGCTGTGCACCAAGGAAATCATCAAGCCTGCCCTCAACCCTAAGTTTGCGGGACTTTGCAAAACACCGGGTTCAGAACCTCCAATTCTGCTTTTGAAAGGACCTTCCAAAAAAGGTGAAAAACCTAGAGGAAGAATCCAAGACCTTTGGTCTCGTGAGGGCAGGTTTGGGACCGAGCAGACCTAACAAACCCAGGCGGCAGTACCTCACGGCGTCCACCAGTCGTAGACCACCATATGGGACTGGTGAAAGCTCGGGGTCCGCAACCATTCCCCGTAAGCCTTTTTAGGCCAGGGCCCAGAGCGGACCCCATGGAAAATGCGCCACCCCCAACAACTTCAACAGCAGCCCTCTACAGCCCAGCAGACACCTCATCGCCCAGCGAAGAGGCAGAAGTAGCACCAGTAACCATGGAGGTAGGTGGGTCTGGTTCCTCTCAGCATATGAGCAGTAGGGGCTCTATACTATCAGGGGGGAGATTGCACTTGTTTTTGGATGCATGGGAAACCATCACTAATGACAAGTACATACTAAGCTGCATTCATGGCTATAAAATTGACTTTGTTCATGAAAACATTCCGCCAGTTCAGCATATACCCCAAAGGGTATTCACCCTCTCAGTCAAAGAGAAACAAGAGGGTCAAGCTGAACTTGTGAGGCTACTAGCAAAAGGTGTCATTGAAAGAACAAAACATGAACCTTTGGAATTTGTGTCTAACATTTTCACTAAAACTAAAAAAGATGGTGGATGTCGCATCATCATTGACTTAACTACGTTAAACGAGTCAGTTAAGTATACACATTTTAAGATGGAAACTTTGAAACCGCCAGACTTTTGATTTCTAGAGGGTACTTTCTAGCAGGCATTGATTTAAAAAAATGCCTACTACTCAGTACCCATACACAAGGAGCATCGTAAATAGCTATGGCAATTTAAAACCAAATGGACTAACCTCCGCTCCAAGGTTGTTCACTAAAATCTTAAAACCCGCCTTCGCATTATTGAGGAAACAAAAGCATATAGTCATGGCGTACTTAGACGACATTTTAATAGTAGGGAAAACCTTGGAGACAGCTATTTTGGCAGTAGCAGCCACCAAACGTTTGTTTGAAACTTTGGGGTTTGTCATACATCCAGATAAATCCAATTTTACACCGTCCACTACCATGGACTATCTTGGATTTACGATTGATACTGTTCGCAGAAGGGGAAAGCATCACAATTGACACTAACATGCCACGAACTACTGCATAAACGTCAGCCAACCATACGGCAGGTAGCTAGAGTTATTGGTAAAATGGTAGCAGCTTTTCCAGCTGTACAATTTGGGCCTTTGCACTACCAAAATTTACAAAGAGCAAAAGTGCACGCACTAAAGCAAAACTCAGGTCACTTGACCGAGCTATGTATTTAACTGCTGAATCCATTCCAGAGTTACAATGGTGGACAAGGAACATTAGGCTCAGTTTCCAGTCCCATAATAATCACCAACCCAGTATTAACCATTCAAACGGATGCAAGTGCTTTGGGCTGGGGAGCAACTAACATGCAATCCAGCATAGGGGGCAGATGGACTAATTCTGAATCATCTTGCCTACAGACACGGGGTATCAACTATTTAGAAATGTTGGGTGCGTTTTATGGTTTAAAAGCATATTCATCTAATACGGATCATGCACATGTCCGGTTGCAATTAGATAATACCACGGTGGTGGCTTATATCAACCACATGGGTGGTGTAAAGTCGATATCGTGTGACAAATTGGTCAACCTAATCTGGCAATGGTGTGTCGAAAGACATACTTGGTTACCAGCAACTTACCTACCAGGTAAGCAAAATACAGTGGCAGACACCAGGTCACGCAAATTTAACGATAACATCGAATGGATGTTAAATCCCAAAGTATTTGCCGAAATTACAAAGCAATATGGCACACCAGATATCGATCTATTTGCATCCAGGCTGAATCACCAGGTACCAACGTATGTCGCTTGGGAACCAGACCCTGAGGCAGCAGCAGTTGATGCATTCACGCTGTATTGGGGGAAAATGTTCTTTTATGCCTTTCCTCCCTTCTGCCTCATCAGTCGGGTATTACGCAAGATTCAATTGAATTCCGCTTCAGGAATCTTGATAACACCCGACTGGCCTACACAGCCATGGTTCCCAGTGGCCCTCGACATGGCTGTCGAAACACCGTTGGAATTCCCCAGCAGTCCGGAATTATTAATCCACCCAGTGTCAGGCATTAGTCACCCGTGCCATGACAGAGTCAATCTCCGGGCTTGCAGATTCTAAAAAGACCTCTACTGGGCCTGGGACTGTCTGAGGACGCCATCAACATGATGACCGCATCCCACCGGGAGTCCACCAGGAGACAATACCTGACCAACATAAGGAAATGGGAACGGTATTGCTCCAAAACAGGAACTACCTACAACAGCGCCATAAATACAGCCAGGAGTGCGTTGTCAGCTTATTTGGTTCCAGCAGCAGGACAACTGGCTTTGGGGTCCCATCCACTAGTAATCAAAATCATGAGGGGCATTTTTAACACTAACTCCCCCAGACCAAGGTACACTCAGATCTGGGATGTCAGCATTGTGCTGACGTACCTTAGGGGATGGCCACCGCCCAGGGCACTCACGCTGGAACAACTTACACTGAAATCAGTCATGCTCATGGCACTAGTGTCAGCTTAAAGGGTACAGTCCCTCCACCTTCTGAGGCTGGACAGCATGACAGAGTCATTGGACTGTTTCACATTCCATATTCAGGGACTGGTCAAACAAACTAGACCAGGTACCACGCCTCCAGTCATGGAGTTCTGGGCATATTCATCTGAACCACGGCTGTGTGCCAAGACCCATCTCGCCAATTACATAGACACAACATACAACTTAAGAGGGAGAGAAAAAGCCTTATGGATAAGCCACAAGAAGCCTCATGGTCAGGTGACGAGCCAAACCATTTCAAGGTGGCTCAAGCAGGTGCTTAAGTCCACGGGAGTCAATACGAATGTTTACAAATCTCACTCCACCAGGGCTGCATCTACGTCGGCGGCTAGTCGAATGGACGTGCCTATGGACCATATTCTGGCCGAGCAGGATGGTCCTCGGAAAGAACTTTCCAAAGGTTTTATAATAAACCGCTGGCGCAACCTGCTACATTTGCAGACAGAATTTTAGAGTCTGCAGATAATATTTAATTTAAGCCCTGGGGAGCTCTCTGTTTTTTGTTGTCATTAATAAACCTTTTTGTTCACAAACAGGTTCTTGATCGCGATAACATACTTCCTCCCTCTAAGGTCTTCAGACAGTGAGTGAAGCATGAGCTGGTACACGGTTCGGAATCACAGAGCTTTGAAGTCTTCACGTAGTCACTCACGTGACTCCGAAATAAAATAGTAAGATTAAACGAGAACTTACCAGTTCGAGGTTTGATCTGTATTTTATGAGGAGTTACGATGAGGGATTACGTGCCCTCCGCTCCCACCCTCTATTATACAGATCAACTGGTAATTAAGTTCTTATTTTTTCTTTACTATATTTATTTCAATCGTTGTGTTTTTTCTGTGAATCCACACCGCTGCTTTGAAGAATGTCGCGCATGCGTGCTGGACGGGGTCTTCACGTAATCCCTCATCGTAACTCCTCATAAAATACAGATCAAACCTCGAACTGGTAAGTTCTCGTTTAATCTTACTAGTCTCAGGCGCTGCATTCGCTGTAAGGCAGCAACTCTACCGCTGCGCCACCGTGCCACCCTTCTCGGTATTTTTCTTCTGCAGTTAAAATACATGGAAGCGAGGAGAAAGCGGAGGTCATGAGCTTGACTTTCAGAGAGACGGAAGACAACCCACTCCCGCAAATCACAGAAAATCCATGCCACTGATTTAAGAGGGTGGGGGAAAATATCTTTGAAGAACTATTTCCTTTCGGCTACCAGTGTTAATCTTGGCACAAGTTTAGATTTTCTTTGTGAAATAAATACAAATATTTTAGATTTGTATCTGTTCTCTCATACATATGGGAGTGTATGTGATACCTCTAGAGAATTTCAACTATACTGTTAGGCTTTCCGTCGTGAGTGGAAGTGTTTAATGTCTAGTTTTAAGCTGTATAAAACCTTGGTAACCTGACCCTGATGCATCACCACAGTTCATGGCAAATCAGACAGTATTCCCTTTCAATGCATATTTATGTTTCAAATTTTAAAACCATTAGCCATCGGGTTCTGTTTTAGCTTGTAGAAGAATGATCCCCTTATTAAATATTGTAGGCATTTTTATAAGTGATAAAATAGTTTGCCAAATATTTGTCAAATAGTTGAAGGATCTCAGTTTTAGACCACATTATATAAGCCACTTAGGAACCACGGTATCATATCATATCATATCATATCATATATATACAGCCGGAAACAGGCCTTTTCGGCCCTCCAAGTCCGTGCCGCCCAGTGATCCCCGTACATTAACACTATCCTACACCCACTAGGGACAATTTTTTACATTTACCCAGCCAATTAACCTACATACCTGTACGTCTTTGGAGTGTGGGAGGAAACCGAAGATCTCGGAGAAAACCCACGCAGGTCACGGGGAGAACGTACAAACTCCTTACAGTACAGCACCCGTAGTCAGGATCGAACCTGAGTCTCCGGCGCTGCATTCGCTGTAAAGCAGCAACTCTACCGCTGCGCTACCGTACTAATGTTCCAATCTCCAGACTTATGAGGCAGAAGATGCTTAAAATAGGAAATGTGGCTGAAGATTGCCACATAATGCTGGAGTAACTTAGTGATAGAGGCAGCATCTCTGGATAGAAGGAATGGGTGACGTTTTGGATCGAGAACCTTCTTCAGTCTGAAGAAGGGTCTCGACCCGAAACGTCATGCATTCCTTCTATCCAGAGATGCTGCCTGTCCCGCTGAGTTACTCCAGCATTTGAAGTCCATCTTCAGTGTAAATCAGCATCTGCAGTTCCTTCCCACACACAATGGCAGCTCTTTTCCAGCTTCTGTCTTCTCTCCTGTCTTTGACAATACGATCAGGGAATTGAGGGGGAGAGTATTTAGTTGGGGGGCAGTGGAGAGAGGAGATATTTCTCCACTCACAATTTTAATTTAGCACTTTAGTTCTAATTCAGCAATGCACCATCATTTTATAACTCTCTGAAATGCTGATTAAACTTTTGTACTGCTCAATGACATTGACCGAATCCTTGCTCGACACAGTCGATGTCAGGATGTGCATTTAGCATTAGAAGATAACTGCAGATGCTGGTACAAATCGAAGGTATTTATTCACAAAATGCTGGAGTAACTCAGCGGGTCAGGCAGCATCTCGGGAGAGAAGGAATGGGTGACTTTTCGGGTCGAGACCCTTCTTCAGACTTCAGTCGTGCATTTAGCATGACTGGGTCGACCACAATATCCAGTGAGCCGGTTTGCAGATCGGAATCCAAACAGGGAATAAAGTTACAAAAGAAGCTTGCACCACCATGGCACTTTTTAGATTTCCAGCACTTTGCAAACTATTTAACAGTCAATGAAATGCCTGAAACTACTTTCTTAATTAAGAAAAAGTGGAAGTAAGGTTCTCACAGCTGAAGCTGGGCCTTTGAACTGAAACATTTGTCCATTGAGTTGCAAAGCGGGTGTGAGTATTTTCTGGCTGGGATCTTAAATAACACACTGGTATCAACAGGAAGCGATTTTATTCCAACTCTCTGCAATGCCAGTATATAAATTAAATAACTAGAACATAAAACAGCAACTGCATTGAGGCAATCATTCCATGGGTCTCAAGTGGGCTATAGTTGGAAGTATAACCTTAGTACTGATATAGAAAAAGGAGCAGTATTTTGCACACAGCAATAGAATCCACAGACAGCAATGAAAACAAAATGGCTGGGTGATGTTAACTGAGACATCGATTTTGTTCTTCTGCTTTTCCTCCCGCATTCGGTTCATCTGTTGGTGCCCTGGGTTCAATCTCTCATCTGGAGGCAGCCATTACATCTGTACCACAGTCAAGTTCAGCTTAGTTAAAAGGACACAAAGTGCTGGAGTAACTCATCATCTCTGGAGAACATGGACAGGTGACATTTCGGGTCGGCTCCCTTCTTCAGTCTGACGAAGGGTCTTGACCTGAAACATCACCTGCCAATATTCTCCAGAGATGCTGCCTGACCTGCTGAGTTACTCCAGCATTTTGTGTCCTCTTTTGTAAACCAGCATCTGCAGCTCTTTGTTTCTACTTCTTAGTTAAAAGGACTCTGGATTTCAGCTGGGAATTATCTAACATTCGATTTTTTCTGGAGATTCAGAATGGAAACAGGCCCTTCGGCCCACTAACCACCAATTATCCTGTACACGAGCACTATGTTACAAACTATCCTACACTCTAGGGATAATTTATAGAAGCCAATTAACCTACAAACATGTACATCTTTAGGATGTGGGAGGAAACTGGAGCACTGGTGAAAACCCACCTGGTCACAGGGAGAACGTACAAACTCTGTAAAGACAGCACCCGTATTCAGAATCGAATGCGAGTCTCTGGAGCTGTAAGGCAGCAACTCTACTGCTGCGCTACCGTGCTGCCCCAATCTTTCCTCTTCCACTAGAATTTAAAATGTATTAAAATGTATCACTCCAATATTTGTTTGCAGATCATCAACAAATAGGCATCATTCAGATTGCTTGAATTCCTTAGATACACAGTTGATTCAATCTTCGCAGCAAATTCCACCAGGTCCAATGTGTTTATGCTGACTGTCAAAAGCTTTTCTGGTGTAGAAGTGTGCTTTGTTTACAGTTTTACCAGCATGGGTTCCCTGTTCTAAAATTATTCATCTGGAGGGTGATCCAAGTTTTTAATGAGCACACTGAGACCTGTTTGGGTATTTGCATCAATGCAGTTGCTGTATTATGCCCCACATACCTAATTTATACACTGGCATTGCAATAACTCGGAGTAAAATTACTTCCTGTTGATGGTTGGTTGTTATTTATTTACCCAACCTGAAAATGCATAAACTGGCTGTGTAGGTCAATGGCCAAATGTTGTATTATGAGCTTTAGACTTTAGACTTTAGAGATACAGCGGAAACAGGTCCTTCGGCCCACTGAGTCCACGCCAACCAGTGATCACCCCGTACATTGGCACCATCCTACAAACTAGGGACAATTTCCAATTTTACCAAAGCCAATTAATCTATAAAGGTACGTCTTTGGAGTGTGGGAGGAAACCAGAGCATAGAAACATAGAAACATAGAAAAATAGGTGCAGGATATAACATCGAAACAGATCCTTCAGCCTGCCATGTCCATGCCGACTATCAATCACCCCTTCACACTCGCTCTTTATTATCTCACTTTCACATCTGCTCCCTACACTGTAAGGGCAATGTACAGAGGCCAATTAACCTGCAAACCCGCAAGTCTTTGGGATGTGGGGGGAAACTGGAGCATCTGGAGGAAAACCATGCGGTCACAGGGAGAACGTGTAAACTCCACACAGACAGCACCCAAGGTCTGGATTGATCCTGGACCTCTCGCTCCACGAGGCAGCAACTCTACCGATGTGCCTCTGTGCCGCCATTGATTCTCAAATCTATTATTCGATCTGCCCAATAATCTCTTCCCATGGCAGAACTTGGAATAGACTGTCCATTTCAGAGGTCAAGTGCAGGGATAGAAAATTAAATGTCTTCGTTAACATAACTTATTGAGTGCAGCTAGGGCCTTAATGTAATGGATCCTGGTCCTAGATCCTGGCCTGGGAGGAACCTTTCCAGTGCCTTGTGATTCCTGCTGTTGGTAGTTCAGATCTCAGAACCATGTAGGAGGATAGGGAATGCTGCCTCGTAGACCATGGGTTTTGTGGCATGGGTTTTGTCTTCAAAGAGCCGTCTGAAGATCAAAGAATGTGCTGACATATTGCGGGAGGTAGTGAAATTCTTCACAGATGGCTGGCAAAGCTGGGAAGTGGTCGACATTTTCCAGGGTCTTGCTATGATCTTTTATTGTCAGAGGGCAGTGGGGCGTGGCAGGCGATGGATTAGTAGAGTATTTTTAGCTTTACTGTGCAGGCTATGCTCTTGAATGTTTCATTGAAACAGGTGATAATGGTTTGGAGCTCAGCATCCCAACATACCAAAATGCACGGCAAGTCTACATGCTGATGTTTGTGTGACGATGCTTCTGGAGAGTAGTTGCCATGGGTTGAACACTTTTCCATTGACTCTGAAGCTTAATGTATGTATTCCAAAGTTTCTCCTGATTGAAGTCTGTGTACAAGAGAGGCCCATGAATAATGGTTGGTGTTGCTCCTTGCAATTTTCTTAGAGTTGGTCGGCTGGTGAAAACCACCTCCATTCTGTTTCTAGATCGACTAGAATCTAAACTGTGATTCCTGAGGCTGCTCTTTGGCACTGCGGGGAGGTGGTTCAGAAGGAATTTGGCAACGGTCTTCCCTGTGGGAAACTGCTCCATAGTTACCACAGCAGTACATCTCCTGACTTAAAGATGATCACAACTGCAGCAACACTGAGGCTCCCTTCCATGTGCTTCTCTCCCCAGTACAGGCCCACCACTAATTTGCCGGCACACTTGGTTCCAGAGACTTGCCAAAAAAATGATCTGAATTGTACACGGGAATTAGGGATGTGTTTATAACAGAATTCCCATTGAAAAATGGGAACAAATTTCGAAACCAGGCTGGTGCTGTGGCACCTCTTTGAAAGCATCATACAGGGGTGGCTGTAATTCAGGATACAAACGCGCTCACTCTTCCAGTTGTAAGTGTGTGGAACTCGATCCCCATGAGGATGTTTGTTTTGTGCCTTCCAAAGGTCCATCAGCAACTTGCAGGGAAGTATTTTGCAGGCAAGGTTAATCTCACTCAGCAAAAATATAAACCAACAGATAGGAAAAGGTTTAATGCCACCCATTGAGAAATCAGATGAATCTCCTTCTGTGAACTTTACACGTGTTCACATGTGTAGAAAGGAACTGCAGGTGGTGGTAGACACAAAAAGCTGGAGCAATTGAACGGGTCAGGCAGCATCTCCGGAGAGAAGGAATGGGTGACGTTTTGGGTCAAGACCCTTCTTCAGATTAGTTAGGGATAAGGGAAACGAGGGGGATATAGATGATGATGTAGAGAGATAAAGTACGATGAATGAAAGATATGCAAAAAAGTAACGATGATAAAGGGAACAGGCCATTGTTAGCAGTTTGTTGGGTGAAAACGAGAAGCTGGTGCGACTTTGGTGGGGGAGGGATAGAGAGAGAGGGAATGCCAGGGCTACTTTGAAGTTAGAAAAATCAATATTCATACCACTGGGCTGCACTTGAAGTCACAGATGGTGGCATATTCCGAAGATGGACACAAAGTGTTGGAGTAACTCATCGGGTCAGGCAGCATCTCTGGAGAAAAAGGATGGGTGATGTTTCGGGTCGGGACCCTTCTTCAGACTCGTGCATTTGCCAACTTTATCCTCGATCTGTTTGGCAATTGTTTCTTGAAAGCAAATGTTTTTCACTACAGTATATGACCTTTAAGGAAGTGAACTATCCAAAGGCAATTCAAAGGTGTCTTTTCAAGCCGATTCAGATTTATATTGTGTCGGAAGGAACTGCAGATGCTGGTTTACACTGAAGATTGACACAAAGTTAGCTGGAGTAACTCAATGGGGCAGACAGCATCTCAGGAGAGAAGGAATGGGTGACGTTTCAGGTTGAGACCCTTCTTCAGACTACATTTGTATTTCAGATTTGTATTTCTCGTTAGGCTTGCACGATCACGATTGGATAAGATTCAAGATTCAAGATTCAAGATATCTTTATTTGTCATCCAAAAAACAAGTTTTTTGGACGAAATTTCGTCACCCACAGTCCAACAATAAGAGCAATAAAATAAGCAAATTACACAACCCCAACCAACACAAAACCCCCCAAAAAGAAACATCCATCACAGTGAGTCTCCTCCAGTCCCCTCCTCACTGTGATGGAAGGCCAGAATGTCTTTTTCTCTTCCCCTGCCGTCTTCTCCTGCGGTCAGGCTGTTGTCGTTGCCATGTTCCAGGCTGCGCCGGACGGTGAAATGTCCGCAACGGGCCGACCCAAGCCCCGCTGCAAGTCGGGGCGGTCGGGGCTCCCGACATTGAAGCCCCCGCCGAGCAGAGAAAATTCCGTGGCCTATTTCAGGCCGCGCCGGACGGTGAAATATCCGCGGCGGGCCGACCCAAGCCCCGCGATCCGGGGCGGGCGAACACGCTGCCGCTGCCGGAGCTCCCGATGTCGGCATCCACGCGGCCCGAGCCTAAGGCGAGTCGCAGCCGCTCCCGCAGCCTCCGAGAACGGCCGGCTCCGCTGATGGTGATCCTAAACAGATCCTAAACAAATACTGCTGTTTACCCTCATTATTATGTGGCTCTTTATAACAGATATCAGTCATAGTGTACAGAGCATCCACACAGTAATCAAACACGACTGTCTCTTTAAGAACACAGGTTGCTCGTTACACTGCAGGAGGTTATTGAAATTGACAAGCAATTGCTTTGATCGACACTTGTGCAAAGATGGAGGACACAGAGTGCTGGAGGAACTCAGCCGATCAGGCAGCATCTCTGGAGAACATGGTTAGGTGACGTTTCGGGCCGAGACCCACTGCAGGATTGCACCTGACCACCACAAGGCCGAGACCTGCAGCGTTGCTGGGAGATGCATGCGCCATCGTTCACTGCCTCCCCGGTCTCTCTGAGGCCGGGAACACCGACGCTGCCGCCAACCCCCACCAGCACCGCAGCTGCTTCCAGGCCAGTCAATATTGACCTTCACCACCAGGCCAAGCTGCCTCCCCCGCCCCCAGCCGGCACGGTCTCCCCGGCAGCTTCTGGGCTAGACGTGCCAACCTTCACCAAAGATAGACACAAAATACTGGAGTAACTCAGCGGGACAGGCAGCATCTCTGGAGTGAAGGAATGGGTGGCGTTTCGGGTCGAGACCCTTCTTCAGACTGGCTTCACCACCAGGCTGGGATGCCACGTCAGACTGCACTACCTCACGCCATTTGCAGGCCGGGCAACTACACCTTGCTCTCTAGAGATGCTGCCTGACCTGTTGAGTTACTCCAGCACTTTGTGTCATTCATCATTGCGCAAGTGTCCATGGAAGCCATTGCTTGTCAATTTTAATGGCTTGTCAATATCAATACCTGTTAATTTCAGTAGCCTCTGCAGTGTAACTAGCAGCCTGTGTTCTTAAAGAGACAGATGGTTACAAAGAGGTGCCACAGCACCAGACTGTTTTCCAAATTTATTCCCATTTACCAATAGAAATTCTTTGGAGATACAGCAGGGAAACAGGCTCTTCGGCCCATCCAGTCTGTGCCGACCAGTGATCACCCCATACATTAGCACTATCCTACAAACAAGGGACAATTTACTATTTGTCAGAAACCAATTAACCTACAAACCTGCATGTGTTTAGAGTGTGGGAAGATACCGGAACACCTGGAGAAAACCCGTGCTGTCGCAGGGAGAGCGTGCAAACTCCGTACAGACAGCGCCCATAGTCAGGATCGAACCTGATGCAGTAAGGCAGCAACTCTATTGTTGCACCACAGTGCTGCAGCTGTTGCTTATATAAATTCTGTTATTCCAAATTCTCGTGTGCAATTCAGACCCTGTTTGGACCTCAGTAAAAACCATTCCAGCATTACATCCCTGGCACTGTGAGCAACCAGACTGGCCTTGTGGGAAAAGAAACGCAGTGAAAACCACCACCACGAAAAGCTGCCAATCCCAACCAAGGAACAGCTACCACCTGGTCACAGGTGTGACTGGAAGACCTAGAAGTCCCTCAACAGGCTTCGTGCAGGGATGGACCGATGCAAGACCAATATGAGCAAATGGGGCTGTGCAGATGCGGCAGACACAGAATGTGAATGTGGAACATCTGTACAATCCATGCCACACCTACCAAGATGCCCACTTCTTGCTGAGCAATGCTGCCTGGAAGATCTAGCGGTGGCAAACGAGAAGGCAGGCTGTCCACTGTGCAAGAGCCTGGCCCAACATTTGAAACATCGATGATGGACACGAAAGAAGAAGTCTGTGAGTATAAAAGATGGGAAATGTTTCCATTGGTTTATTTGATATCAAATTTGAGAATAGCTGCCCCAGAGACCCAGAGAAATTGCCCCTATTCATGTATCCGTACATTGTGAATGGCTCGATTGTTATCATGTATTATCTTTAGTTTAGTTTACTTTAGTTCAGTTTATTGTCACTTGTACCGAGGTACAGTGAAAAGCTTTTGTTGCGTGCTAACCAGTCAGCGGAAAGACAATACATGATTACAATCGAGCCATCCACAGTGTCCAGATACATGATAAAGAAGACCACGTGCAGTCCAAGGTAAAGCCAGCAAAGTCCGATCAAGGATAGTCCGAGGGTCACCAAAGAGTTAGATAGTAGTTCAGCACTGTTTTCCGCTGACTGGTTAGCATGCAACAAAAGCTTTGCACTGAACCTCGGTACACGTGACAATAATAAACTAAACTAAACCTATTGAGCAACGGAAATGCAATGTTTGGTCTCTGCCCTGCAGCAACTTTGTGCTATCACCTCATGATGAGTTTCTAAATGTACATTGCTACAACTTAAATTCCTTGCAAATTTCACAGCAGCATTCCAATACAGCGAACTTTATGTTTTTTTTATGGCATATTATGTCGTTTCAACACTTAGTGCAATTCAAATTAAGAATAACTTTTCCCTTTGAAGTATTAATTCAACTGATAACTCAAGAAAGCTCTTAAATGTTCAGATTTGCTGATGACCTAATAATCAATTTCATAGAAACATAGAAACATAGAAAATAGGTGCAGGAGTAGGCCATTCGGCCCTTCGAGCCTGTGCATTCATGGCTGATCATCCAACTCAGCCAATAATATAAAGTTACTTTGGATCTGTCTTCACTGAGGAAGATACACACAATCTCCCAAATGTTCTAGGGGCCAGAGAACCTAGGGTGATGGAGGAACTGAAGGAAATCCACATTAGGCAGGAAATGGTTTTGGGTAGACTGATGGGACTGAAGGCTGATAAATCCCCAGGGCCTGATGGTCTGCATCCCAGGGTACTTAAGGAGGTGGCTCTAGAAATAGTGGAAGCATTGGAGATCATTTTTCAATGTTCTATAGATTCAGGATCAGTTCCTGTGGATTGGAGGATAGAAAATGTTATCCCACTTTTTAAGAAAAGAGGGAGAGAGAAAACGGGTAATTATAGACCAGTTAGTCTGACATCAGTGGTGGGGAAGATGCTGGAGTCAATTATAAAAGACGAAATTGCTGAGCATTTGGATAGCAGTAACAGGATCATTCCGAGTCAGCATGGATTTACGAAGGGGAAATCATGCTTGACAAATCTACTGGAATTTTTTGAGGATGTAACTAGGAAAATTGACAGGGGAGAATCAGTGGATGTGGTGTACCTAGACTTTCAGAAAGCCTTCGACAAGGTCCCACATAGGAGATTAGTGGGCAAAATTAGGGCACATGGTATTGGGGGTAGGGTACTGACATGGATAGAAAATTGGTTGACAGACAGAAAGCAAAGAGTGGGGATAAATGGGTCCCTTTCGGAATGGCAGGCAATGACCAGTGGGGTACCGCAAGTTCGGTGCTGGGACCCCAGCTATTTACGATATACATTAATGACTTAGACGAAGGGATTAAAAGTACCATTAGCAAATTTGCAGATGATACTAAGCTGGGGGGTAGTGTGAATTGTGAGGAAGATGCAATAAGGCTGCAGGGTGACTTGGACAGGTTGTGTGAGTGGGCGGATACATGGCAGATGCAGTTTAATGTAGATAAGTGTGAGGTTATTCACTTTGGAAGTAAGAATAGAAAGGCAGATTATTATCTGAATGGTGTCAAGTTAGGAGGAGGGGGAGTTCATCGAGATCTTGGTGTCCTAGTGCATCAGTCAATGAAAGGAAGCATGCAGATACAGCAGGCAGTGAAGAAAGCCAATGGAATGTTGGCCTTCATAACAAGAGGAGTTGAGTATAGGAGCAAAGAGGTCCTTCTACAGTTGTACCGGGCCCTGGTGAGACCGCACCTGGAGTACTGTGTGCAGTTTTGGTCTCCAAATTTGAGGAAGGATATTCTTGCTATGGAGGGCGTGCAGCGTAGGTTCACTAGGTTAATTCCCGGAATGGCGGGACTGTCGTATGTTGAAAGGCTGGAGCGATTGGGCTCCAGAGTAGAAGCACAGCCCCAGAGTAGAAGCACTGAAGGATCCTCAGAGAAACTCTGAATTTCCTCAGCTGTCTGAGGTGGTAATTGGTACACTGGAATTTAGAATGATGAGGGGGGTTCTTATTGAAACATATAAGATAGTTAGGGGATTGGACACATTAGAGGCAGATAACATGTTCCCAATGTTGGGGGAGTCCAGAACAAGGGGCCACAGTTTAAGAATAAGGGGTAGGCCATTTAGAACGGAGATGAGGAAGAACTTTTTCAGTCAGAGAGTGGTGAAGGTGTGTAATTCTCTGCCTCAGAAGGCAGTGGTGGCCAGTTCGTTGGATGCTTTCAAGAGAGAGCTGGATAGAGCTCTTAAGGATAGCGGAATGAGGGGGTATGGGGAGAAGGCAGGAATGGGGTACTGATTGAAAGTGATCAGCCATGATCGCATTGAATGGCGGTGCTGGCTCGAAGGGCTGAATGGCATACTTCTGCACCTATTGTCTATTGTCAGTATCCCGTACCTGCCTTCTCTCCATACCCCCTGATCCCTTTAGCCACAAGGGCCACATCTAACTCCCCCTTAAATATAGCCAATGAACTGGCCTCAACTACCTTCTGTGGCAGAGAATTCCACAGATTCACCACTCTCTGTGTGAAAAAAAACTTTCTCATCTCGGTCCTCAAAGACTTCCCCCTTATCCTTAAACTATGACCCCTTGTTCTGGACTTCCCCAACATCGGGAACAATCTTCCTGCATCTAGCCTGTCCAACCCCTTAAGAATTTTGTAAGTTTCTATAAGATCCCCCCTCAATCTTCTAAATTCCAGCGAGTACAAGCCGAGTCTATCCAGTCTTTCTTCATATGAAAGTCCTGCCATCCCAGGAATAAATCTGGTGAACCTTCTCTGTACTCCCTCTGTGGCAAGAATGTCTTTCCTCAGGTTAGGAGACCAAAACTGTACGCAATACTCCAGGTGTGGTCTCACCAATGCCCTGTACAACTGCAGCAGAACCTCCCTGCTCCTTTACTCAAATCCCCTCGCTATGAATGCCAACGTACCATTCGCTTTCTTTACTGCCTGCTGCACCTACATGCCTGTGCCTACCATTTCATGATATTTAAGTTTGTATTATATCAATATCCACAGTTTGTTTCCGATGCTAGGGCAACGTTTTAAAAACCTTTAGACAGGTACGTGGATAGGACAGGTTTAGAGGGATATGGGCTAAACACAGGCCGGTGGGACTAGTGCAGCTGGGACATGTTGACCTGGTGGGCAAGTTTGGCCGAAGGGCCTGTTTCCATGCCGTTAGACTCTATGACTCTATGAGATGCTACTGCAAAACTGTTATCACACTGAAACCCTGATTATCATTCCCTTTGTGATCTGATGTGCTCATATTTTTTAAATGTCTTTGTTGTGATATATTCTGTTTTTGAAATTCTAATATCATCCTGTTGAAAGATGTCTTTTCCCTTTGTACATTATTTAAGCCAAAGCACATTAGCTTTGGCTTAAAACATCAAGGCATTTCTAATTTCATTAGAAATTTCATGATATTTTAAAGACATATCTTTTAAAGAAAATCAAGTTCTTACAACCAGTGTCTGCAAAGTTAAAATCCCTGATAAAATATGACTCCAGTGCTAACATCAAGCATCTGCTAATATCAACCATTTCTATTTGATTTCACAGGTAGACACAAAATGCTGGAGTAACTTACTGGATCAGGCAGCATCTCTGGAGAGAAGCAATGGGTGACGTTTCGGGTCAAGACCCTTCGTCAGACTAATGTCAGGGTGAGGGCGGGACAGAGATAGACTGTAGTTGGAGATAGGAAGACTAGTGGGAGAACTGGGAAGAGGGAGGGGATAGAGAGGGAAAGCAAGGACTATCTGAAGTTAGAGAAGTCAATGTTCATACCGCTGGGGTTTAAAACTACCCAAGCGAAATATGAGGTGCTGTTCCTCCAATTTGCGCTGGGCCTCACTCTGACAATGGAGGAGGCCCAGGACAGAAAGGTCAGATTGGGAATGGGAATTTGATTTCACATGTGTTTCATGACATCTTTGTTTAATAATCTTTTCCCTTGACTGTTCAACACAACCTTTGATCTAACTGTTGTACGTGTGCACTGTTGGATAAAGCGGAATGACAAACTGATAAACTTTGGCTGCAAAGCAAATAATTTGGTTGTTTGTACGTTCTCGAGGAGCACCGTCTGAACTTTTGTGTATTCAATTGCACAGCACGTCAGCTTAACTGTCAACAATACAATGGCTCCAAACCCCAATCCATGCAGGGCGCATGAAGGAAATGTCTCTTTAAATACCAGGTGAATTCAAAGTAGATTAATACAGCGACACTTGTTTTAAACAAATACGTTTGCTGTTGTTTCAGTCAGTGCTGTCCATTTAATGAAATGGATAATGTTTCCTCAGATAGATCAATGGGAATCTCTGTTTGTCTTTTGTTGAGAAGTGGTCCAGGGTCTGCCTCTAGCTCTGGGTATACCAGCAGTGAACTGGAACAGGTGCAGGTTACTAGAAATAAACACAGTATCTATCAAAGCATTCCTGTGCTTACACAGGCACCTCTCTCTTCTTTATATGGGCTTCATGACCTTTCAGAATGATTGGTCACTGCAGTCAAAAACTAGGTCAATTGTTGACTTTGCATTTTTCAGTTAATCTGCTCAGCATTAATATGAACCCAAAAGTAACAAGTGACACATTTCAATGTTTTTAAAAAAATGGTTCAATGGTTCCTCATTGTCACATGTGCACAGTGAAATTCTTTTGCACAACCACAAATGCACAATCGCCACAATTTTGATGACTTAAAAAAAACGAAAAAAAAACAGAAGACATAAAACATCCTCTGCCTCAGAAGGCAGTGGGGGCCAATTCTCTGAATGCATTCAAGAGAGAGCTGGATAGAGCTCTTAATGATAGCGGAGTCAGGGGGTGTGGGGAGAAGGCAGGAACGGGGTACTGATTGTGAATGATCAGCCATGATCACATTGAATGGCGGTGCTGGCTCGAAGGGCTGAATGGCCTCCTCCTGCACCTATTGTCTATTGTCTATTGTCTATTGTCTGAAATCTGCACTGATGCTCAGATCCACACTATAGAATCAATAGCAGGGAAATGGTGTAGTTTGGCTAGGCGAAGGGATATGGGTGGAGGGGGATATAAGGAAGTGGTCAGATATTGCCTCGCTGGAGAAAATAGATACGTGACGTTTCGGATCGGGACCTTTCATCGGCCCAAAAAGGACTGAATGTCTGAAGTGTCCCGATCCGAAACATCACCTATAGCGAAGTGGTCAGATATGTGTCACTGAGATTATGAAAGTTGCTGGGTCATATGAGTTCAAGTCAATTGCCATTGTTTATGTGTTGAGGGAATTTATATGGAAAGAGAGATTATGGAAGGGAAGGGGGAAAATAGCAGGAAAGGGCAAGGAGTAATAAAAAGGAACGGCAAATGCTGGTTTATACCAAATAGAGACACAAGATGCTGGAGTGACTCTACGGGTCAGGCAGCATCTCTTGGAGAAAATAGATTCGTGATGTTTCAGATTGGGACCTTTCATCAGACTAAAAAGGATTGAATGTTTGAAGAAGGGTCCCGATCCGAAACATCACCTGTCTATGTTCTCCAGAGATGCTGCCTGACCCGCTGAGTTACTCCAGCATTTTGTGTCTATCTAAGGGCAAAGTGTGAATCGGTGCTTTTTTGACAGTCTGTGTGGGGCAATTAGTGTAGTGTAAACTGCAGCAGACGGGATGGGAGAGGGAGGGTAAGGGTGGGGAAGTGGAGCTGGCATTTATGGAGAATGTATCATCACTCATCTGCCAGATCTTACACAATGCCATGCTTTTGAAGTGATTCGTCACAATAAAATCAACAAGGGCCTTAACCAAGTCAATGTCATCCAGCGGAAATATGACAAATAGTGAAATCAGAGTCCAATTGCCAAACAGATAGAGGGTAAAGTTGGCAAACGCATGAGTCTGAAGAAGGGTCCCAACCCTAAACGTCACCCACCATTTTCCTCCAATGACGCTGCCTGACTCGTTGAGTCACTCCAGCTTTTTTTAAATCTGCAGTTCCTTTCTACACATATAAAAAGGTGTAAAGTTCACAGTGGGCGATTCTTCTGACTTGTCAATGGGTGGCATTAAACCATTTCCTATCTGTTGGTTTATATCTTTGCTGAGTGAGATTAACCTTGCCTGTAAAATACTTCTCTGCAAGTTGCTGATGGGCCTTAGGAAGGCACAAAACAAACTTCCTCATGGCGATCGAGTTCCACGCACTGGAAGAGTGAGCGTGTTTGTATCCTGAATTACAGCCACATGTGTACGATGCTTCCAAAGAGGTGCCGCAGCACCAGCCTGTTTTCCAAACGTATTCCCATTTATCAATGGGAATTCTGCTATAGACATATTCCAAATTCCCGTGTACAATTCAGACCATATTTGTACCTCAGAGCGTCTGGAGAGGTGGTGAACGTTGGTGCTATGACTCCTGGCACCTCTGTGGGTGTCAGTCGCGTGGCGGTCCTGTGTGTGGCACGACCTGGCAGTGGGTCTCGACCTGAAACATCACCTATCCATTAACCAAGTCAATGGCATCCGGGGGAGATATGACAAAGGATGCAATCAGAATCTACATGGTCAGCCAGCACTGGGTATTTGAGTTGAATTGGATGGTAATGGGCAAGATTAGCTCACAGCTGACATGCAAGGTCAAAAATGATCAGAAGATCAATTTTGATGTCGCTTCTCATCAGGAGGGCATACACATACATATCGTTGGTTACGTTGAAAGACGTCAAGACAGGACAGAGGAACGCATTTGGCTTCTGAAAGCGTGGGACAAGTTTGGGCCAGTGAGATGAGAGTGGAACAAGTGTTAGGATTTCGGAGAACTTGGGCGAACTAAATGAGTCAAGGCAGCAAGACAGGAAGAAGAAAGAAAACAAAAAGAGGTGGAAGCAGCTTGATCCAACACAGCAGCCCAAAATATTCCCGCAAATGCATTTGGGAAAAATAATAAAACCTGAAACATCTCGGGGTACAAAATTCACCGTTAGTAGAATTGCAGAATTAAGCAATGGGGAGCATGAAAAATGTATGAATTATTCAATCACTCGGGATAGTCTTGCACCATAGTCAAGGTTACACACTCTGAGCAATAACATGGCCTGAATTTCTGTGATAATTCTCCTGATCCTAACCATGACCTTGCTGGAGTTTGGCAGAGAAATTCAGACAGCTAAAAGTGTACAGTAAAAAGGTTCTGTGAATACAGCAGGTGCACCTTTGACAAAGGTGCTGTATAACTGCAGAGTTTCTGTTCCCATCAGCAGTGTCTGTGGTTCTACATGTTTGAGGACTGAGATGCAGTTTGCAGTGAAGGAAGCAAGAGAATGTTTAACTCAACAGGCCAAATGTGGTTCCTGCCAATAGAAAAAAATGTTGCTCTTTCCAAACTTTGGTTATGTTATCAGGAGCTATGCTATTTTTCCTCATGAGATGCCTGCTAACTGTGTTCCAAGGCTAGAAACTGTGATAAGCATTGAACTGCACACTAAATTGGCAATGGAAGGGGGGGTCCCAGGGCAAGATGGGTTTTCCTTGTGAGTGGGATAAATAAAATGTTAGAAAGACACAAAGTGCTGGAGTAAATCAGCGGGCCAGGCAGCATCTCTGGAGAAAAAGGATGGGTGACGTTTCAGGTAGGGATCCTGCTTCAGAATTAAAGCATCGTTTGGCTGGATTCACCGGCCTTTGTTCAATCAATGGGAAACTTCAGGAGTTGCAAAAGTCTCAAGTTCTAAGCTTGTTGGGAGCTTTCAAAGCAGCAGTTCTCAGCAGGTAATGTGACTTTAAGTATTGAAACTAAATGGGCTGAACTAACAATGGGAGTGAGAGACATTGGAAACTTTTGATACACGATTGGATAGAGGTAGAATACGGTTAAAGGCCAGTACTATTTTATGCTCCAACGCCAAATGGCCACACATGCCAGGGCTGTAAATATGGGAGAGGAAGCCTTTAGATTTTGGAGAGACAGTGCGAAACAGGCACTTCAGCCCACTGAGTACATGCCGACTGATGATCACCCCATACACTAACGTTATCCTACACACTAGGGACAATTTACAATTTACTGAAGCCAATTAATCTACCAGCGGGCACCTGGACAAAACCCACGCAGTTACAGGGCGAACATACAAACTCGGTGCAGACAGCACCCGTAGCCAGGATCGAACCCGAGACTCTGGCGGCGCCGTAAGGCAGCAACTCTACCTCTGCACCACTGTGCCACTCACATCCATTGTCGGCCTCACTGCCTTTCACCTATCATTAAGGATAGCTTTCCTGGTTGATGCCTACACTTTCCCAAGCCTTGTACATGTACTGCGTTGTTGCAGCATGAATATTAAACATGCACTACAATCTGAGAAAAGGTCCCGACCCAAAACGTTGCCTGTCCGTGTTCTCTACAGATGCTGCCTGACCCACTGAGTTCCTCCAGCACGTTGTGTTTTTTGCTGAAGATTCCAGCACCTGCAGTTCCTTGTGCCTGCACTGACAGCTGTGCGGCGGGTTCGGCTGCCTCTGTGTGTGCATGTGATGGGGTTCCCACTACGTGCTCTGCATACTTCACAATGCTGATTTTGTTTAGTGATTAACCTGTTGAATTTTTAGGTCAAAGTATTTAATAAGCAAACCAAGTGTAGCAAGTGAAAGTGAGAAATATATGAGTAAGCACTTGAGCAAGTGTATCTGACTGCTTAAAAATATATATATTTTAAAAACATGAAAATTGTTTCATTAATCAGTGTTGTTGTGATTTTTTTAAGAACTATATCTGCAGTTTGGAGCTGTAATAAAATCGAGGAATAGAGTCATAACGAACACAGCTAAAGTATGTGATTGTTTAAATGGCTGTTCTATTGCATGCATTTTATCTTCTTGATTGTGATGTATTGTTTCTTGAAATAAGGCTGAAATTTATGGCAATTGACATAACAGGAGAATTCTGACATGCTGTGCCAATACCATAACCTTGCACTTTTGTAGGAATAATTACAACTGTTAAGATTATCTCTTCGATCTAAACTGTCAGAAGTAAACGTTCAGACAAAAT
Organism: Rhinoraja longicauda; assembly: GCF_053455715.1. NCBI lineage: Eukaryota > Metazoa > Chordata > Chondrichthyes > Rajiformes > Arhynchobatidae > Rhinoraja > Rhinoraja longicauda. Next base: position 53,038,830 of record NC_135958.1, read on the forward strand.
GTTATCCCTGAAGCGATATTCTTCTACTGCAGATTGCAACGTGAACTGAAGAGTTAGTCACCAGAGAAGTCATGGTCTATAAACTAACTACAAGAACTTAAAACGGTCTGTTAAAGCATTCACTCTGAACTAAAGGTTATTGTTTCCAGTCGTATAGACCATTGAACATTAATTATTAAGTCCATGGGTTTTATCAACAGAGTGGATGACTTTGCTGAGCGAGACAAGTTATGCTGTGTTGAGGGTGGAGGGAAAGCCTGCAGGATGTCTCGTCTTGTTGTGGAGCTTTCTTCATCTAAACATGGAACGACAACTAGATTCCTGAATCTCAACAAGTCTGTGTTCTGTCCACCGACGAGACCATAATGTAAACGTTCATAGGTGGCATTTTGGAGTGAGAACATTGGAGGGAGATTTGTTTTCCTACTTCATAAGTTCTAGGAACCGAATTAGGTCATTTGGCCCATCAAGTCTTCTCCGCCATTCAATTATGGCTGATCTATCATTCTCAAGCCCATTCTCCTTCCTTCTCCCCATAACCCCTGACACCTGTACTAATCAAGAATCTGTCAATCTCTGCCGTAAAAATATCCATTGACTTGGCCTCCACAGCTGTCTGTGGCAATGAATTCCACAGATTCACCAAACCTCTGACTCATGAAATTTCTCCTTATCTCCTTTCTAATGGTACGTCTTTTTATTCTGAGGCTATGGCCTCCAGTCCTAGACTCTCCCACTAGTGGAAGCATCCTCTCCACATTCACTCAATCGAGACTTTGCACAAAAAAAACATTTTGTTTGGCACCACAACACTGACACTGACCAAATGTTGACATGGAATTTTTCCAGTTCTCAAGAGCTCAGCAGCGCAGTGGAAAAGGCTTATAGAAACAAGGAACGGCATGAGAAAGGAGGAATGAGAAACGGTGGAGAAACCCGAGGAAGTGTGAGGTATTGCACTTTGGAATGTTGAATTCCAAGGGGGAGGTATACATTTAATGGCAAAACTCTTAACAACATTAATGTAGAGTGACATCTTGGGGTCCTAGTCAACAACTTGTTGAAAAAGGTAATACAAGTAGATAGATTTGAGATTTTTTTAGATTTAGAGATACAGCGCGGAAACAGGCCCTTCGGCCCATCGAGTCCGCGCCGCCCAGCGATCCCCGCACATTAACACTATCCTACACACACTAGGGACAATTTTTACATTTTACCCAGTCAATTAACCTACATACCTGTACGTCTTTGGAGTGTGGGAGGAAACCGAAGATCTCGGAGAAAACCCACGCAGGAGAATATTGCAGGTTTACAGGACTGTGGTTAGGCCGAAGTTGTGCATGTTCTGCTCGCTTCATTACAGGAAGGATGTGGAGGCTTTGGTGGGGGTGCAAACAAGGTTTATCAGAAAGCAGCCTCGATTAGAGAGTATTCGCGATTAGGAGAGGCTGAATAAACTTGGATTTTTAAAATCTGGAGCGTTGGAGGCTGAGGGGCGACCTGCTGGAATTATATTACATTATGAGAGCATGGATGGGGTAGACAGTCAGAACCTTTTTCCCAGGGTGGAGATGACAAAGGTTAGAGGGCATCACTTTAAGGTGAGAGGTGCAAAGTTTAAAGGAGATGTGTGGGGGAATTTTTTATTATATACACAGTGGTGGATGCCTAGAAATGTGCTGCCACGGATAGTGGTGGAAGCAGTCATAATAGTGGCATTTAAGAGGTTTTTAGATAGGTACACTACAGATGGTTTGACTGCCCCGACCGCGGGTGAACAAAGAGGAAGAAGATAGAACTTTATTGCCTTCCATCACGGTGAGGAATGTGGAATCCACTGTGATGGATGTTTATGTTAACTTTTATGTAGTTGCGTGTCTTGTTGCTTTTCACTTAGTATGCCTGTATGGTAACTCAAATTTCACTGTACCTTAATTGGTACTTGTGACAATAAACTGACCTTGAAACCTTGGCCTTGAATATGTGGGGAGGTATGCGGACCACGTGCTGGCTGAGGAGAATAGTTTAATTTGGAATCATGTTCGGCATGGACATTGTGGGCCGAAGAGCCTGTTCCTGTGCTGTATAGTTCTATGTTCTATGTTAAAAGGTGCTTAAAAATAATCATAGAAACATAGAAACATAGAAAATAGGTGCAGGGGGAGGCCATTCGGCCCTTCGAGCCAGCACCGCCATTCATTGTGATCAAGTCTGATCATCCACAATCAGTAACCTGTGCCCAACCTCTCCCCATATCCCTTGATTCCACTAGCCCCGAGAACTCTATCTAACTCTCTTTTAGATTCATCCAGTGATTTGGCCTCCACTGCCCTCTGTGGCAGAGAATTCCATCTTTGGACTCAAGAAAATAGTTCCTTTGAGTAACGTATGTCGTTAAACTGCCAATATGTTTTAGGTAGAGAAGCATACTATTTTCATCACTGTCCAGATAAAGCACAAATTCTGTCGAATGATCCAAAGACATGAGTTTAAATACCCATTAAAAAATTGGAGAATTTAAATTAGCTTAATGAATGAATCCAGAATTAGAAATAAAGCGCATCAGTTATAGTAACGCAGAATCAATCAATCTGTTGTGACTAGCGAAGGAATTTTACAAATAGCTGGTGTCATTTAAAGGAAGAAAATTGCTGTTGAGACCTTGAACGGATTATCATCGTTCCTGGCATTAATCTGAATAGTCCCCAAATGGCCTCAATATAACATTTAGTGCCAAAGGCAATTAGATGTTGGCAACAAATGTTGTTTTTAGCTGGGTGATGCTAAAATGTTGTGAAAAAATCTAAATGAAGGAAATGATTATGTATTTATAAGTGGATGAATAGATTTTATATATGTCAATACAAGCACAGCTCCACCACCGATTTTCCAGCAACTGGTGGTCTGACCCCCCCCCCCCCCCCCCACCCCCACATTCCCTTTAATCTGGACAACCCCCCCCCCCCTGGAAGTCCCCCCAAAAATGTGGCACATAGGCCTGGTGAGACGGTCGATCTCGACCTCATCGGGACTTCCGCGCTGATCGGTGGGTCAAATTTGTCCCCTGCAGCCGGGGCTGTGGAACTCGGTCCCATTGGCGACGTCCGAGGCTGACTTTGCGGGCCGGAATCTCAGCTCCCAAAAGCCGTGACCTCCGTTGGTCGTGCAAAACGGATAACCCAGAAAGGCTATGGAACCAAGAGTGCCGGAAAATCGGTGGTGGACCTGCATCAGTAGATGTCTTCTCAATTCAACGATTGCCCATATTCACAAAAACGTACTTATTTACTGTGACACAGAAGGCGGCCATTTTGTCTATGCCGGCTCCCAGGAGTAGCATATGTTTTCCTTTCTTTCACTGTAACCCATTCACTCACATGCTGACCAGCTCCATTTATGACACTTACTTATGTGAAGGGAAATTAACAGCAGCAAGTATAACCAGCAGCAAAACTGAAAGCGCTGGAGGAACTCAGCGGGTCAGGCAGCATCTGTGGATGGAATGGACAGACAACGGTTTGGATCGGGACACTTCTTCAAACTGATGAGCCCGACCTGAAATTCCATCCTGGTTTGCTACCGGACCCGCTGAGTTCCTGTAGCATTTTGTGCTTTGCTTGCGATTCCAGCATCTGCAGTTGCTCGCGTCTCCTTGCCCTCCAGCAGGTTTTGGCTACGTGGAAGGAAACGTAGAGAAAAATGGAAGGAAGGCACCTGGACTGGATGTACTCAGTTGCAGAGAGAACACTGAAACCCCACCCAGCAACCAAAGTCAGGTCTGACTCCAGGTCACTTGAGCAGAAAGGCAGCAGAACTAACAGCTGTACCAGTGTGTCGCCCATTAGGATATCTCAAATGTGAATCATCCACTTGTACAAGCATCTTGCCCCTATCCAAAACATTTATGGGCACATAAATTATTCCACTGTCAAAGCACCAGATGGAATGATAATATTACAAAAATCCAGAATGCAGCAAATTTGTTATTTTTTACAGTACCAACAAAATGCCAAATTAGATCTGTGTTGGCATGCTGCTTTGTGCAATAAAACGTTAATTACATTTGTAGCCTGAGAGAATTGATCCACAGGAAATAGCCTGAACATATTTTCTGGGTGCATTAAACAGAAACAAAATGGCAGCTGTTTGCTCATGCAGTAAACTATCATTCTCTTAATTAACTTCCCACTAAAGTGAGGATATAGTGGTTTCCTGTCCAGCAGGCATCCAATCTGTTCTTGGATGACAAAAGGGAAATAACTGCAATCTCGCCTTCCCCAACTCTCACTGGTAAACTCTCAAGAAGATTTAGTTTAGTTTAGTATAGTTTAGAGATACAGTATGGACACAGGCCCTTCAGCCCATCGAGTCCGCGCCGACCAGCGACCCCTGCACACCAATACAAACCTACACACACTAGGGACAATTTACAACTTTACCAAGCCAATTTGCCCACAAATCTGTACGTCTTTGGAATGTGGGAGGAAACCGGAGCTCCCGTGCTCACGCAGGTCACGGGGAGAACGTACAAACTCCGTACAGACAGCACCCGTAGTCAGGATTGAACCACGGTCTCTACTGCTGTAAGGCAGCAGCTCTATCGCTGCACCACCATGCTGGCCTAGGATAGAAGTCTTACTTTTTGAAACTTGATTCAATTGGAGGCAGGTAGTTGAGAAAAGGATACTCTGTGTGATTGAGCAATTTTGGACTAAATTTTAATTTCTGAAAATAGGATTACTGCGATCATGATGGAGATTAAGGGCCGCACAGTGGTGCAGCGGTAGAGTTACTGCCTTACAGTGCCTCAGACTTGGATTTGATCCTGACTACAGGTGCCGTCTATATGGAGTTTACACATTCTGCCTGTGACCACGTGGGTGCTCCAGTTTCCTCCCACACTCCAAGGACGTTTAGTTTTGTAGATTAATTGGCTTCTGTAAATTGTAAATTGTCCCTAGTGTGTGTAGGATATGGGCTGATCGCTGGACTCGGTGGGCCGATAGGTCTGTTTTCACGCTGTGTGTCTAAGTAACTAAAACTAAAGAAAAATGAAGAGGCAGAAAGTCTGGAGGAAAGGACAAAACCTATTTATCTCCTGCATTCCCACAATTTTGGTTTAAACCAGCATCTGGAGTTCTTTCCCAGACATAAGGCTTCTTTCCCTATTCTTATGGCCTGTAAGCAAAAAACCTTTGTGGAGACTGCATCAAACTTAGATGTGTCCCTCGGTACATAGTCCAGGATCAGAGGGTTTGCCAGTTTGTGACAGCGAGTTGTGGAAGTTGCTTTCAAGGGAACATCAGCAAAGTTGGGCCAGATCAATTTCTCGATACTCTTTGCTTTAACCATAAACTTGATTGAAGTATATAACATTATGAGTGGCATGCATAGGGCAGGCAGTCAGAACCTTTCTCCCAGGGTGGAAATGTCAAAGACTAGAAGCAATGCTTTAAGGTGAGAGGGGCAAAGCTTAAAGGGCCTGTCCCACTTAGGCGATTTTTTTAGGCGACTGCCGGCGACTGTCATGGTCGTAGCAGGTCGCCGAAAAACCGGCAATGTCTACGACAAGCTACAACAACCTACCACCTAGTCGACGTCAAGCTATAGCAAGCTACCGACAACTGGCGACCCAATCGTCGCGGGTAGGACGTCCACCTACAACAGCACCTACAACAACCTACAACGACACCTATGACAACCTACGACGACACCTATGACAACCTACCACCACACAGGCAACAACCTACGACAACTGAAGTCAACCTACATCCACCCGCGACAATCTACGACAATCTACAACCCTGAAGACTGAAGACAACTGAAGACAATTCACATTTCACCCAGTTTCCCTATAAAAGAGGGAGTATGGTAGGGTTTCCAATCATTCTGCATCATGACTGTTTGAAAGTGATACCAAGAGAAACTACTCTGAAATACAATAACTTCATACATCAATTTTCCGTCAAAATGTCAAGAATTTCCTTTATTGATATTGAAACAAACAACATTTTTAAAAAGGTTGAGAAGAACATGGAACAGTGCATACAAAATTATTGTAATAAACTTCAATAAATTTCAAACTTCAAACTTTAAAATTCAAACTTTAAACAGAATACAAGTGCAAAAACATACAAAACCTAACATCATTTATGGACACATTACACTGATGGATGATCAGATCAAGTCCACACTTGGAATTCGCCGAAGTCAGCACCGGCGACAACCTACGTCACCTGGCGACAACCTACGACAGCGCCCACGTCAGGAGACGTCAAGCTACTACGCTCATTGGCGTCAAACCCACTGTCGGCGAAAATTGTTCAACATTCTCAAAATCCAGCGGCGACCAGAAAGATGCTACGACTCTTTGGAGACGACTCACGACCGTACGGGCGACACCCCAGCGACCGTGTGGCAACAACCTAGTCGCCTGTAGTCGCCTAAAAAATCGCCTAAGTGGGACAGGCCCTTAGAAGGAGATGTGTGGGATAGGTTTTTACACAGAGAGTGATGGGTGCTTGGAATGAGTTGCCAGGGGTAGTGGTGGAGGCAGATATTGATAATAGGAGGCTTGCGGATAGGCACATGGATATACAGGGAATGGAGGGATATGCATCGCGTGCAGGCAGAGGAGATTAGTTTAACTTGGCAATGTGTTCGGCAGGGACCGTTCCAGTGCTGTACTGTTCTATGTTCTACTCCCTGTGACAGTGAGTTGGTAATCTTCCAGGAGCACTTGGTGTTTGTCCCTGGAAAGAACCCACAGAACACAGACTGCCGTGTTATGCATTTCTCAATAAAGACCACTTCATCTTTTTCCAGACCTTGTTTACCAATACCTATTGCAGGGTTATTTTTGCAAAAGGGCATGTGAGGTATCACGGATGAAGGTATGAAGGGACTGGGCAGGGGAGGGATAGGATGGAATCAAGGTATACGGAGATGAGTTCAGTGGGACAGGACCAGGCAGAAACAATGGGTCAGTCAATCTGAAGAAGGGTCCTGACCTGAAAGGTCATCTATCCATGTTCTCCAGAGATTCTGCCTGACCCACTGAGTTATTACAGCACTTTGTGTTCTTTTGCATTTTCTGGAAAGAATGATGACACACTCTTCTGTGCTTCCACTCCTTTAAAAAAAATAACATAGTACTAAAAATGTATATGCTGGAATTTGGAGCAAAACTCAATCGATGTTTTGGTTCAAGACCTTTTCTCTGGAATGTGGTCAAAGTCTCCATTTTACTCCATTTCACAATCAATTCAAGGCATACCCACTCCTCCTCTTTCCAACAGGAGATCAGTGTGACCTTCTCTCTCTGCTCCCCCTCTGTGGGAGTCCAGACGAAACAACTCAAAATGTCTTCCTCCACAGAGGCTGCCTGACCTGCGGAGCTCCTCCAGCAGTTTGTTTTTAGCTTGTGTTAGAACTGGACCTCGTATTCAAGTACAAGTTTAACACCCTTCCATTTCAGTTCCATGCGCCCTGGAATGAAACTCAAGTGTTTGGTTTGCATTTTTATCGCCTTGCCAACTTGAGACACAACTTTATGTGATCGGTGCGTTTGTACTACAAATGCTCTTTGTTGCGACACTCTGCCAAAACTCGCACCCAGTGAGTAACTTTAAATGAAATTTCCTGCTCTGCTCTGAACATCATTGCCAATGTTTTTTGACTAATCTTCAAGTTCCTGTAATTTGGTGCAGTCTCCTCAGTGCTTTATACTCAATGCCAACCCCGTCACTCTTTGCTGCTATGTCTGTGAAATCTTGGGTTTTCACCCTTTAAGTGGGATATTGGGGGGGGGGGGGGGGGGGGGGGGGGTGTACTCTTTTAGTTGAAGATGAATGCAGTTGGATAGCTTGGAAACTATATTGATCCCTGTGTCATTTTGAGGTTGATCCAAAGACTGAGCGTACATAATAATGGAGGATGAAGCAGCCTCTTGAGTATCATCAAACGTCTGTACTTGTATTACTCGATGCAACCAAAGGCCACGGAAATCATTATTATCACAGTCAGCAAAACCTCTTTCAAATAAGGATTCTTATCATTAGGTGCTTTTCTGCAGATACATATGCCTGAAGACTCAACAATAAAAATAAAAATTAAAATAAACTTTATTCAGAATAAAAAATATATTAAAAAAAAAACTTTGCAAAAATAATTCTGACATTCTCGGAGGCTATACATACGTGGCGTCATATCATAGTGTTCCCAGAAATATCATTTTACCCCCCCCCCCGTAATCATGAGGCCCCCTGGGGAGATTTTTTTTTGCTTGTTTGAGGGGTGTCACCACCACACTCTGCCCCCCAATGTCCAGCAGCAGAAGGACCCTAGACTGTGGTCCTCCCCACAGAGCCTTGGCGTTGGCTGCACCAAGCTTCAGTGCGTCCCTCAGCACGTACTCCTGCAGTCTGGAGCGGGCCAGTCGGCAACATTCCCCCACGGACAGCTCGCTCCACTGGGAGGTCAACAGGTTTCGGGTAAACCAAAGAGCATTTTCACCAAATTGATGACCTTCAGCATCATTTGACGTCTGTGTTCCCTGGGAAAAGTTCATAAATCAGAGAGTCCTCAGTATGGAGCTGTTCAGGATAAAACGTGACGGGGACCCTTGCATTCTTCTCCAGGCTCTCTTCACAAATCCACACTCTGCGAAGAGGTGGGCAACCATCTCCTCTACATAGCAGCCGTCCCGAGGACAGCGTGCGCTGGTAGTAAGATTCCAACCGTGCAGGAAGGATCTGACTGGCAATAATGATATACCCTGCTACCGATGGAGGAAGTCTGACTGGATAATTATTTTACCTCTTCTTTAAATGACGTCCCTATTCCTTTAAAGCCGGCGTGGTTTGGTGAGGTGTGGTTTAAGAGCAAGAAGCTTTTCAGGTGATGAAAGGCTGGAAAGGCTAATCAGATATGAGAAGTACCAGCAGAATCAGAAAGGGAAGAAGGCAAATGAATATTTGAAACTTAGAAAAATTAACGTTGTCTGTTACACTTGAGACTCTCTCCACACTTCTCCCCTGAGCTATCAGGAGTTACGCCTACATTTAATCTGCTCCCCTAACCTATCACTTGGTATAAATACCTGAGATCATCACCAATTGGGTGCTGGCTAATCAGTTCTGCATTCTGTCGGTTTGACAGCAGTTCTGAGTTCTGTCTATGTATTTCGGTCCCATTCGCGTCTGGATTTTGGGTTTTCTTCAGTACTTCTTGATGAGCCTGCATGCGAGTCCTTTCCATTTCGGGGCCTCCTGACAAGTGTGTAGTTATGGGAAATTACCAATAGGGAAAAAGAAAAGTGGGAATGTGGCCCGAGAGAAGATGATGAGAGGACCAAAGTGGTTGATCCTGTCAGATCCAGTGGTTGATTTTCATCCTTGGTTTTTCAAATGATATATATTATAAGGTGGAAATAAGTAGTGCAGGGATGATTTACAAGGGTTACAAGCCAATAGTTGAGGGCCTGAGCTTGAGGGCCAGTACTTGAGGGCCTGAGCTATGGGGAGAGGTTGGGTAGACTAGAACTTTACTCACTGGAGCACAGGATGCTGAGGGAGTGGTCTTATGGAGTTGTATGTGATCATGAGGCAAATAAACAGGATGAATGCAGGTTAGACTCGTTTAACCAGGGTAGGGTAATTAAGAGCCACAGTACATAGGATTAAAGTGAGAGGAGCAATGTTTAATAGAAACCTGAGGGGCAAAATTTTTCACTCAGATGGTAGTGAGTTTATGGAACAAGCTGCCAGAGGAAGGAATTGAGGCAGGTACGAAAGCAATATTTAAAAATATACCAGGAGGGTACATGGATAGGAAAGGTTTAGAGGGATTTTTTTCTAGATGTGGGCAAATGGGACTAGCTTAGATGAGGCATCTTGGTTGACAAGGATGAGTTGGGCCAAAGGGCCACTCTATATACTACCCCTAAAATCAGAAAATTATTTTTATTTTTCCACCATGAAAACATCCTCCTAATAATAATAATAATAATAATAATAATATTCATTTATTGTCATTGCAACGAGTACAACGAAATTAAAAAATAGCCAATCCTGACGGTGCGTACAAACATATATGCAATAAATGCAAAAACAAATAAATACATAAATACAATTAAATACAATTATATTAAGTACAAGATTTTTTAACGGTGTTGCCTAGTGCAAAGGTAGTGTTCAGTTCTCGTATGGCCCTGGGGTAAAAACTGTTCTTAAGTCTGTTTGTTCGGGATTTGATCGACCTGAAACGTCGACCAGAGGGCAGATGAACAAACAGACGGTGGCCGGGGTGGGATGGATCTTTTATTATTTTGCCTGCTCTACTGAGGCAGCGTAGGCTGAACAGGTGCTCCAGGGAGGGCAGTGAGCAGCCGATGATCTTCTGGGCCGTCGTGATGACCCTCTGAAGGGCCTTCCTGTCCTTTTCTGAGCAGCTGGCATACCATGTGGTTATACAGTATGCCAGCACACTCTCGATGGAGCAGCGATAGAAGGACAACATGAGCTTCTCCTGCAGGTTGGTTTTCCTGAGGATCCTCAGGAAGTGGAGTCTCTGCTGTGCCTTCTTTACTGTGGTGATGGTGTTGGTAGACCAGGTAAGATCCTCTGCGATGTGCATACCCAGGAACCTGAAAGCTGGTACCCTTTCCACACAGACCCCATATAGACTCCTATATTTAAAGAACAATATTATACTAATAACTAATCTCATGGTACAATTCTCTGTACTGTGTGTTATGTGTAAGAGAGGAATGCATTGCCATGCAGGTCAAAGCCGGATTTAGCTGGCCTTAAGATGGCTTCAAAATCAGGGTCATTTAGTTAAGTGATATTTTCATACTTAGTGGAAAATCACTGGCTCGCTGTTCTTAAGTGAGCAGTGCATCGGAAGAGGTCTCTGGGTGTGTGTTTTGTTCTTTGCCATGTCTAGAATTCTATGTGGGTTTGACTGTTATGTGTTAAAACAGTGAGTTAACCGGGGTTAGATGTGACCACTTACAGAATGCATCAGTCATGAGGCTTCACAGATAACAGCTCTTTCCTGCCCAGACAGGCCAGAAACATCCCTCGAGCCTAGTGATGATGAACAGCCTAAAATGATTTTTTGTTTAGTTTTATGACTAAAGTTGCTACGAATATCAATAATCTGCAGGGCACAGTGTCAAGCTTTCTGGGTTCATGGACTCTCTCTTGCCTGACTGACCCAATTACTAGAAGTACAAAGAATGCACAAAAAATAACTGGTTGCTAAACAAATTGTGCGGCACAGTGGCGCAGCGGTAAAGTTGCTGGCTTACAGCGCCAGAGACCCGGGTTTGATTCTGACTACGGGTGCTTGTTTGTACGTTCTCCCAACGACCTGCGTGGGTTTTCTCCGGGATTTCTGGGTTCCTCCCATACTCCAAAGACGTACAGGTCTGTAGATTAATTGGCTTGGTATAATTGTAAATTGTCCCTAGTGTGTGTTAATTTTCAGGGATCGCTGGTCGGCACAGACTCAGTGGGCCAAAGTCTGGCCTTCTGTGCTCTCTGTTTAAACTAAACTAAACTGAATTGGATATTTGTCCATCTTCATGATACTTTTCTGTGGAATAATTAGATATTTGGGGATAGCACAGTGGTAGAACTGCTATCTGACAGCTGCAAAGACCTGGGTTAGATTCTAACCGTGGGTGCTGTCTGTGTGGAGTTTGCACATGGGTTTCCTCCAGGTGTGTCTGTTTCCTTTGACATCCCAAAGATGTGCGGTTATTTGTAGGTTAATTGGCCCTCTGTAAATTACCCCTAAATGTGTAGGGGGTGGCTGAGAAAGTAGAATAACATAGAACTAGCGTGAACTGGGCCGCAGGGACTTGGTGAGCCCAAGAACCTGTTTTCATGCTCGATCTTTAAAAACTTTTTAAAAACCTGTAAATTTGCATATTTTCTTTTAGTAATACCATATTTAAGGACATATCTTTAGGAAGGAGATGTTGAGAAATGTTGAGGAATTGGTAACGGTGTCAAAGGTTATGGGGAGAAGGCAGGACAATGGGTTGAGAGGGGTAGATATATCAATCCACCAGATTGAATGGTGGAGTAGACTTGATGGGCCTAATGGCCTAAAACTGCTCCTATGACTTATGACCTTATGAACTTAATGTCTTTACTTTCCTTTTGGAATGGAGAATCTATTCCAGTTGACACTTCTATTCCAGTTGTGTGGGCTTGAAGTGGTGGTGAGACCAGTGTGAGAACCTCGGACACTTCTTCAGATGATGACCAACTGGATGGGCAGATGGTAAGATGGCACACCCCTTCTGCCACTTATTCAGGGGCTCAGCGTACTGGCCTCAAAGTTTCCACTGTTAACCCAAATCATCTGTCACTGCTTTGAGTTGTCATGGGACAGAGATTCCCAGCAATCAGTGGTGATGTTGTGTTTCTTCAAGAGGCTTTGAGGATTTCTGTGAGTCTTTTCCTGTGCCCACATTGTGATCACGTCCCATGACAGGGTTCCCATGGAGTGTCTGTTTGGGGTCTCTGGTATTGGGCATGGAACCTCTTGCGATGCAATGTTCCCCTCACTGTGCTGTGTGTCATGTGTAAGAAAGGAATGCATATTTAATGCAAGTCCAAGCAGCATTCAGTTTCTCTTGAGATGCCTTCAAAATCAGAGTGATATTTTCATACTTAAGGGAACACTTTTGGCTCACTGTTCTTTAGTAAACAGTGCATCGGAAGGGGTCTCAATGTGTTTAGTTTACTTTAGTTTAAGTTAGTTTAGTTTATTGTCACGTGTACCGAGGTACAGTGAAAAGCTTTTTTGTTGTTTCCTGTCTAGTCAACGGAAAGATTATACATGATTACAATCAAGCCGTCCACAGTGTACTGGCACAGGACAAAGGGAATATTGTTTAGAACAAGATAAAGTCCGCACAAACTCAGACTCGTACAGACAACACTCGTAGTCAGGATCGAACCCGGATCTCTGGCACTGCAGGGCTGTAACTCTGCTGCTGCACCACCGTGCCACACAGTCAGGCCAGATCTTATGCCTTGATCTTGATCTTATGTCTTGATCTTGAAATACTCTTCTCCTCAATTGAGCAAGTGCTGAGCCGGTACATTGAAGATGGTGGTGAATTCACATTGATATCGGCCATCACTGGCATTAGCCAAGGTCTCACCATAGACCTTTATTGTTAGAGGGAAGTGCAATGCAACATATCAAAAGCCACCAGCATCCACAAAGACTCTTCACACCCCTGCAACAGTCTGTTCGAACTTCTACCATTGGGCAGACGATACAAGGCCTTCTATGCCCGCACCTCCAGACTCAGGAACAGCTTCATCCCCAGGGCCATAGCTGCTATGAACCGGTCCTGCTGAGCCGGATGGTCACATCGCACAGTGAACCGGCTCAGATCTACTTGCACTTTATTCTGTTTTAAAACTGTTACAATTTGTTTCATTGGGTTGTTTAAATTAATACTGACTAGCTAATTAATTTATTGCATCGTATGGGAGGCGCATTCCCAATCTCGTTGTACCCCTGTACAATGACAATAAAGATATATTGTATTGTATTGTATCAGATTAGTAAGAGACACAAAAATCAGACTCTGAAGAAGGGTCTCGACCTGAAAAGTCGCCCATTCCTTCTCTCCAGGGATGCATTTTGTGTCTAACTTCGGTGTAAACCAGCATCTGCAGTTCCTTCCTACACGTATCAGATTGGTAGATGACCTTTGTCTTGCAGATGGAATAACTCCATGGGTCAGGCAGCTTCTCTGGAGAACATGGATAGGTAATATTTTGGATCGGGATCCTTCTTCAGACTGATGCCAGCATTCATGGCTTAACCAGCATCTGCAGCTCCTTGTTTCCACATCTTGTCTTGCAGATGTTGAGTTCCTCGAGGGAAAGGAAAGAGCTTTAATGGCAGAGGCCCAACAAGAAACCTATGACCCAAAGAACAAATGGATGGAAAGAACACAGGTGGCTTAGCAGGTCTGTGACAGCCATGACATGGTTGGGATCTTCAGTCATGTAAAAACCATCTACCCCCACAAAGTGCAAGGTCACACTGCAGAAACAGGGGTGAGCACATCATGGACAGAGAAACAGTCAGCACAACCTAGATGGAGCACTTCAATGGTTGCAATTCTGTCATTGATGTGAGCGTGCTTGCTTCATCCCACTGCATTCTATCTAGCCCAGCCTTGTGGCCACTCCTCTGACTGACAAGAAGTGGGTGTCCCAACTAAAAAGTAACAAGGCCTAGGGTATTCACAATGTTCCCAATGAAATCTTAAAACCCAGCAGCGAAGAACCTCTGTCACAAATCCATCATCTCATTGTCCACATCTTCAACCTGTCAAGTCAAGTCAAGTCTACTTTATTTGTCACATGCACATACAAGATGTGCAGTGAAATGAAAGTGGCAATGCCTGCGGATTGTGCTAAAACTACAAACAGAATAGATTTATTTTTATTTTTTTAAAAGACACAATACAAAAAATAAATTAATACAGTAAATTAGTCCCTGGTGATATGATAGTTAACAGTCCTGATGGCCTGTGGGAAGAAACTCCGTCTCATTCTCTGTTTTCACAGCGTGACAGCGGAGGCGTTTGCCTGACCGTAGCAGCTGGAACAGTCCGTTGCTGGGGTGGTAGGGGTCCCCCATAATGTTGCTGGCTCTGGATCTGCACCTCCTGATGTATAGGTCCTGCAGCAACAGTAATCCAAAATCAATGTTACCTAAAGCCCAAAGGCCAAGCTGCAGTGTGCAGATGACAACTGCCTTTGCTCTTACACAGAGGATGGGCTCAGAGTTCTTGCTGACTCCGACTCTTACTGATGTCAACCATAGTCAACATCCACTTATGTCTCAAAGCTTGAATGAAGCCATTACAAGGAATGGAGACTGGATATTCAAATAATTACCTTTAAGCTCCAAATATTTTGTTTCATTGTGAAGACTTCATGGACAGGAATGAGTAAAATTATGTATTTAATCAGTAAAATGTTGGTTTCTGATTGTAATCCATGCAATAAATGAAGACAAATCTCAATTGCCTGAGTGCCAGAGACCCCGGTTCAATCCTAACCTTGGGTGCTTTCTGTGTGGAGTTTGCACGTTCTCCCTGTGACCTTTATGGGTTTCCCCAGATGCTCTGGTTTCCTCCCACATTCCCACATTCCCACATTCCCAAAGACTTGTGGGTTTATAGATTAATTGGTCTTCTGTAAATTGGATGAGAAAGTGGGATTACATAGAACTAGTGTGAACAGATGATTAATGGAGGACCAAAGGGCATATTTCCATGCTGTATCTTTAAACTAAATGAAACATTTCAAAACTGGCTTGTGAATCTGTGGAATTCTCTGCCACAGAAGGCAGTGGAGGCCAATTCGCTGGATGGTTTCAAGAGAGAGTTATATATAGTTATTTGGACTAATGGAATCAAGGGATATGGGGAGAAAGCAGGAACGGGGTCCTGATTTTGGATGATCAGCCATGATCATATTGAATAGCGGAGCTGTCTCGAATGGCCGACTCCTACACCTTTTTTTCTATGTTTCTATGGGAAGGAATTCATTTAGCCAGAGGGTGGTGAATCTGTGGAATTCATTGCCACAGACGACTGTGGAGAGATTATTGATTAGTAAGGACGTCAGATGTTATGGGGAGAAGGGAGGAGAATGGGATTGAGAGGGAATGTTAGATCAGCCATGGTGGAATGGCAGAGTAGGCCCGATGGGCTGAATGGCCTAATTCTGTTCCTAGAACTTCTGAATTTATATATTATCTATATGTATTGTGTTTACAGGCCTGTTATACTGCTGCAAGTAAAATTCCCATCATTCGGTTGTTGCTACACATGACAATTGAACAATCTTGACTCCTGTTGTCGCCAATTTATTCACAAAATGCTGGAGTAACTCAGCAGGTCAGGCAGCATCTCAGGAGAGAAGGAATGGACGACGTTTCGGGTCGAGACCCTTCTTCAGACTAATGCCAGGGGGGCGGGACAAAGGAAGAATATAGGTGGTATGTCCACTGAAGAAGTTCTCCTCCTCTATTTCTCCTCAAAGTATGTCCACTTTGAAGAAGTTCTCCTCCTCTTATACTACCTGTTGTCGCCAATGCTTCTTTAAAACTTAGGAATACTGCAGGATTTTTGCTATGTTCACAAGGTCAGTGCTTGCCCTCTATCTGTTGATTTGAGTGAGGTGATCCAACCTGTATTGATGCTCTAAGAATGCAGACCCAGCAGAAGATCTGTGAGTGTCGGCTGGCTCCAGCAAACAGGACAGAGGAATGTATCAACTCCTGGAAAAAAAACGAGGAATCAATTGTTAAACCACACGCGCAGATAAGGTCAGTAGCTTAACCTTTCATTTCATCAAATGCCTCTGATTCTTTACTGAAAGTAAAGAACTTTCTTTTACTTTTAATTAATTTACTTTTTTTAAAGTTGCATCTGCTTCAACTCATGAAGGGTGTTTCCAACTGCCCTTTGTACATCTTATCAGCTTGTACATCTGTTTAGAGAAACAGCGTGGAAACAGGCCCTTCAGCCCACTGCGTCCACGTCGACTATAGACGCCTGTTCACACTAGTTCTATGTTATCCTACTTTCTCATCTACTCCCTACACATTAGGGGCAATTTTACGGAGGCCAATTAATCAACACTCCCCTCCTCTCCCCTTTGCCCTCTTCCTCCACCCTGGTCTTTTAACCAGTTCCACTGTTCGCCACATTGTGTCCCTTTTGAGATCACACCTTCCCCAGCTAACAATGGGCCTACCATGGCATCCCTCTGCAAATGAGGTCATTTGTTGATGGCCTTGATTAATCCTTGTCCTTTCTTGCCTCCAGCTTTTTACCCCCTCACACCCCTACTTTCAGTCAGAAGAAGGGTCCCGACCCGAATCACCGATCCTTTTCCTGCAGATAAGCTGCTTCACCCGCTGAGTTACTCCAGCACTTTGCGTCATTCCACATATTGTTGGGGTGTGGGAGGAAACTGGAGCTCCCGGAGAAAACCCAAGCAGTCACACGGAAAATGTGCAAGCTCCACACAGACCAGCGCCCGGGGTCAGGATCAGACCCAAGTCTCTGGAGCTGTGAGGCAACAGCTCTACTGCTGCGCAACTGTGGCATTTTAAAATTAGATTTTTTCATTACAGTATTGAGACACAATTTACTACAGAATCCCTAAAGAGAATGGGAAGAGGAGACAAGATGCAGTTTTCACAATGAAGCTGGGTTGGCAATTTTGTTTTTAGATTTTAGATTTAGAGATACAGCGCAGAAACAGGCACTTCGGCCCACCGGGTCCGCGCCGCCCAGCGATCCCCGCACACTAACACTATCCTACACCCACTAGGGACAATTTTTACATTTGCCCAGCCAATTAACCTACAAACCTGTACGTCTTTGGAGTGTGGAGGAAATCGAAGATCTCGGAGAAAACCCACGCAGGTCACGGGGAGAACGTACAAACTCCGTACAGACGGCGCCCGTAGTCAGGATCAAACCTGAGTCTCCGGCGCTGCATTCGCTCTAAGGCAGCAACTTTACCGCTGCGCCACCGTGCCGCACTTTTGTTTTTGAATTCAGGGAAAATAAATTAAATGAAGGAGGTGTACTGTGGATGATAGATGAATAGAATAAAGAAAGTTAAGGGATGGCTATAGTCTAGGAATATAGTTACCCCTGGTCTAGAATTTCCTATTCCCAATCTAGGAATGGAGGTATTCATAGACTAGGAATGAAATAAAGATCCACCACTGATTTTCCAGCAACTGGAGGTCCGGCGCCTCCTTTAATCTGGACAAAATTATGGGAGCGCACTTGAAATCTCCCCCAATAGCCCCCCCCCCAAAAAAAATGGGGCGCCCAGGCCAGGTGAGGTGGCTGATCTCTACCTCTTCGGGAGTTCTGTGCCGATTGGCGGGTTGAATTTGCTCCCTGTGGCCGAGGCTCTGGAACTCCAGAGCCGGCAGATCCATTCCCATGGCCGACTTCTGAGGCCGACTTTGCAGGCTGGTATCTCGGACCCTGGGCAGAGATAGGCAGTCCGTTCTGGTATCGTTGGACTCCTCTCGGAGGCACTGACCTCTGTTGGTCCGGCAAAATGGACAATCCGGAAAGGCTCTGGAACCAAGGGAGCTGGAAAATCGGCGGTGGACCTGTGTATTAATGTATGAAAAATCCATTCATTAAAAAGTCAGAGAGTTTTATTATCTCATCGAAGAACGTGAAATTTCATCCACTGGACATCAAGGTGAATGAAGATGGATGAGGAGAATGAAACTGAAGTAACTCGATTCACTCAGGGGGTGGTGGGTATGTGGAATGGGTTGCTAGAGGAGGTAGTTGAGGCAAATACTAGATGTTTAAAGGACATTTGGACAACTATATCCACAGGGAAGGTTTAGAGGGATTAAATGAGAACAGCAATTCGGTGCTGTTCCAAAGATATTGCTATTGAGATATTCATACCAACTAAAATAGATCTCTATGCCCCTGATTGCAAATAAAAAAATACGTCTCTCTTTCAAATGTGTTTTGGGATTTGAGTTGAAAGGATGTTCTCTTCCCATGTAAAAAAAGAAAGCAAGCAGTCATTGCCACCCTTTTACAAAGTTCATTTTGATATTTTATCACTTCTACTTTAAAAGTCTTTGGCAATCAGCAATAAATATTGATGCCCCGTGACCTTACTAATAGTGGGTGAGAAATTGCTTCTAACCTAAAAAAGCATATTTGTTGATGTAAAGGCCCTGGTGTTATACATGGCTATTAAAACAGGCTAACGTTTTCTCCAGAGAAACTACCAAAATACTTCAGAGTAATGATTTTTTATGGTCTATTGAAATGCAAACATTTGAATTATGGCAACCTTTGGTAGGCCTTGCTCATGCATCTATTCTTGTTGACATTTCATATCCTCTTAGTATGAATAAATGAGATGAAATGCAATATCTGTTCATTTATTTGGGAAAAGATGCATGCATCAAAGTAGATTAAAGCAAATTCTAGTAAGAATATGATTTAAGTATTGGTTTAGATTGGATTGAATTGAAGATTATCATACTTCCAATTGATTGCAAAAAACCCTTTGTATATATATTGTTTGTGTCGAAACAGGACAGTTGGGCAGCACAGTTGTGGAATTGCTGCCTTACAGCGCCAGGGACCCAGGTTCGATCCTGACTGTGGGTGCTGTCTGTACGGAGTTTGTATGTTCTCCCCATGACCACATGGGCTTTCCCCGGGTGCTCCAGTTTCCTCCCACACTCCAAAGACGTACAGATTTGTAGGTTAGTTGGCTTCGATAAAAATTGTAAATTGTCCCTCGTGTGTAGGATAATACTAACGAATGGAGATCAGCACAGACTCAGTAGGCCAAAGGGCCAGTTTCCATGCTTCATGTCGAAACTAAACTAAACTAGTTTTCTGTATGAATACAAATCGGTAAGGAAAAGAAGGATATCTTGGATCCACCCCAAGTTCTCATCAGCTACAACCAGATTCTACCATTCATTGGCCACTAAGGACAATGCGCAGAGGCCAATTAACTTGCCTGTCTTTAGGACGTGGGAGGATACCTCAGGAAACCCCCAGAGTCTCAGGGAGAACCTCAACCTCTTCCACGATTTGTGCTTCTTTCGTTTATAACGTATCAATGCCACACATGTTTCCTCCTTCAGCAAGCATCCATGAGGTGTTTTCAGAGTCTGGTACATAAAGGTGCTACATAGGAAATGACTTGAATTAGTATGGAGACACTGCAAAGAAATTCACCGGGCACAAGGAGGCTTTGAGAGGCAGAGGCTGCCGTTACATCGACAAACGAGGTGACAATTTATATGCAGTATGATTCTGCAAACAATGAGGAAATGAACGATGGGTTCATCTTTTTTTATGATAATTCTGATTAAGGAAGAAATGATGGCTAGGGGCAATGAAAGAAAAAGACTGAATGCTTGCTATTTTTCTTTTAAACAGCAAAATGACCTAAAAATTATTTTGTGGGCCTTGAACGGTTAAATCTGATGTTGTCATGATTTAAATGGCATTTACATTCCTCGCTATACTTATAAATGGTTTTGTTGTTTGCTCCAATGATCAGACTTCTGAATAACTCTTTAGTGAGCTGAATAACACCAAATTTTGTGCTCGTAAAGATGTTTGTTGCTGCAGCGGAAAACACAGTCAATTATTTTCTGAGGAACTTTTGTAAACTGAGCTAATCATGAAAAGACCAGGTTCCTGAAAATCATATTTTATTGTTACGGGCGATTTCCTCTCATTTACTGTAGAGCATTTGAAGCAGGCAGCACATTTCTAAACCAGGCATGCCCACCAAGTAATTATTTGTTAGATTGAGGCCAATTTTGGAGTATTGTGTTCAGTTTTGGCCACCCTGCTGTGGGAAGGATGACAATAAGCTAGCAAGAATGCAGAGAAGAATTACAAGGACGTGGCCAGGACACGAGGGCCTAAGCTACAGGGCGAGGTTGGGCAAGCAAGGACTTTATCCATTGGATAAAGGTGATCTTCTAGAGGTGCAGAAAACCATGAGGGGCATAGGTAGGGTGAATCCACAGAGTCTTTTATTCAGGGGAGGGGAACCAAGAACCAGAGGACATAGGTTTAAGGTGAGAGGGGAATGATTTAATTGGAAACTGAGGGGCAACTTTTTCACTCAGAGGGCGGTGGGTATATGGAATGAGATGCCAGAGGAGGTAGTTGAGGCAGGAATAACAACATTTAAATGACACTGGGACGGGAACATGGATCGGAAAGGTTTAGAGGGATACGGGTCAACTGCGGGAAAATGGGACTAGCTTGGCTGAGGCATCTTGGTCAGCATGGATGGGTTGGGCCGAAGGAGCTGCTTCTGTGCTGTATGACTCTATGACTCTATGACTCTATGATCTTGACATTAACTGCATTGCTGCATTGCTTTATTTTATTCATTTTTATCAATTAGTGTTCACAAATGTTTATATTTTATTTGTTATTTCGTTCCGTCCTATTGTAGGAATGACTTATGTGAGCAAAAATTTTAATGGAATGACGCTTTGCAGATGATGCATTGTTGGGCCCACGACAGCCTGGGGCTTGCCTGGAACCGGCACTGCTCATGAGAACTAGAGTGTGGACTGAAAATGGCGCCAAAACATAGCACCTCTTGCATGCGGGCTCCAATGACTATATCTGTACACTTGAGAATCAAGGATTGAAGGTATGGCAATACTCTACTGGACTGTTAGTATGAAAAAATAATTTCACAGTTTAGCATTTAGTCCTGTGTTGGGGCAGCTCGGTGGTGCAGAGGTAGAGTTGCTGCCTTACAGCGCCAGGGTGCTGTCTCCTCGTGACCTGCACGGGTTTTCACCAGGTGTTCCGGTTTCCTCAAACTCCAAAGACTTACATGTTGCGTAGGAGGGAACGGCAAATGCTGGTTTTACACCAAGGATAGACGCAAAATGCTGGAGAAACTTAGCAGGCAGCATCTCTGGATAGAAGGAATGGGTGTCGTCTGAAGAAGGGTCTCGACCTGAAATGTCACCCATTCCTTCTATCCAGATATGCTGCCTGTCCCGAGTTTCTCCAGAATTTTGTGTCAATCTTCAGGTTTGCAGGTTAAATTTGCTTTAGTAAAATGATCAATCCCCAATCCCCATCAGTGGAGGAAATCTCCCATCAGCAGCAGCAATCAGCAGTAGCAGCAGCAGCAATCAGCAGTAGCAGCAGCAGCAATCAGCAGTAGCAGCAGCAGCAAGCAGCAGTAGCAAGCAGCACCTAGCTGTGTTGCTTGGGAAGTAGTGTGTGGGGATTGTGTGGGGATAGTAAGGAGTAAGACCTGTGTGATCTCCCGGACTAGTTTCGATCGCCTAGCTTGGGGTCGGAGAGGAATTTCCCGGATTTTTTCCCAAATTGGCCTGGGTTTTTTATCCGGTTTTTCGCCTCTCCCAGGAGATCACTCAGTTCTTTTGGGTGGGCGGTTGGAGCGGTTGGAGTAGCGGCCGGGCGGTAGGTTTAGTAACCGAGCGCGGGGCTTTGTTTGGAGAGTATGACTGCCAGGGCAGTTTTTTGTTCTGGGTGTCAGGTGTGGGGAATCTGGGAGTCTGATAGTCTTCCAGACATCCACATCTGCGCCAGGTGTGACGAGATGGGGCTCCTAAGGGACCGTATTAGGAACCTGGAGCGGCAGATTGATGACCTCCGTCTGATCAGGGAGAGTGAGGAGGTTATAGATAGGAGTTACAGGGAGGTGGTCACTCCTAGACCACGGGAGGTAGACAAGTGGGTCACTGTTAGGGGGGGCAAGGAACAGAGGCAGGGACTAGGGAGTACCCCGGTGGCTGTACCCCTTGGAAATAAGTACTCCTGTTTAAGTACTGTTGGGGGGGACAGCCTACCTGGGGGCAACGACGGTGCCCGGGCCTCTGGCAAGGAGTCCGGCCCTGTTGCTCAGAAGGGTAGGGAAAGGAAGAGGAGAGCAGTAGTAATAGGGGACTCTATAGTGAGGGGGTCAGATAGGCGTTTCTGTGGACGCAGTCGGGAGACCCGGATGGTGGTTTGCCTCCCTGGTGCCGGTGTCCGGGATGTGTCTGAGCGTGTCCAGGATATCCTGAAAGGGGAGGGAGAGGAGCCAGAGGTCGTGGTACATATAGGTACCAACAATATAGGTAGGATAAGGGAAGAGGTCCTGAAAGGAGAATTCAGGGGGCTAGGAAGAGAGTTAAAAAAAAGGACTTCCAAAGTAATAATCTCAGGCTTACTGCCTGTGCCACGCGATAGTGAGAATAGGAATGGAGTGAGGTGGAGGATAAATACGTGGCTGAGGAACTGGTGCAGGGAGCAGGGTTTCAAGTTTCTGGATCATTGGGACCTCTTCTGGGGGAAGTATGACCTGTACAAAAAGGACGGGTTGCATCTGAACCCGAGGGGAACCAATATCCTGGCGGGGAGATTTGCTAAAATAACTGCGGAGACTTTAAACTAGTACGGTTGGGGGGAGGGACTCAAACACAGATAGCTAATAGGCAGTGTGTGAGGCAGGAGGCAGAAAAGGGAAACACTCAGACCCAATATGTAGGAGAGAAAGAAGGGAAAAGAAATAAATTGAGAATAAGAAATGATGGGTCCCTTAAATGTGTATATTTTAATGCTAGGAGCATTGTAAGAAAGGTGGATGAGCTTAGAGCCTGGATTGACATCTGGAAGTATGATGTTGTGGCGATCAGTGAAACATGGTTGCAGGAGGGTTGCGATTGGCAATTAAATATTCCAGGATTTCATTGTTTCAGATGTGATAGAATCGGAGGGGCAAGAGGTGGGGGTGTTGCATTGCTTGTCAGGGAGGATATCACAGCAGTGCTTTGGCAGGACAGACTAGAAGGCTCGATTAAGGAGGCTGTTTGGGTGGAACTCAGAAATGAGAAAGGTTTAGCAACACTTATAGGGGTGTATTATAGACCGCCAAATAGGGAACGAGAATTGGAAGAGCAAATATGTAAGGAGATAGCAGATATTAGTAGTAAGCACAGAGTGGTGATTGTGGGTGATTTCAATTTTCTGTATATAGACTGGGAATCACATTCTGTTAAAGGGCTGGATGGTTTGGAGTTTGTAAAATGTGTGCAGGATAGTTTTTTGCAGCAATACGTAGAGGTGCCTACCAGAGAAGGGGCAGTGTTGGACCTCCTGTTAGGAAATGAGATGGGTCAGGTGACGGAGGTATGTGTTGAGGAGCACTTTGGGTCTAGTGATCATAATGCCATTAGTTTCAATATCATTATGGAGAAGGTCAAATCTGGACCAAGGGTTGAGATTTTGGATTGGAGAAAGGCTAATTTTGAGGAGATGAGAAAGGATTTAAAAGGAGTGAAATGGAAATTGTTGTTTTATGAAAAGGATATAATAGAGAAATGGAGGATATTTAAAGGTGAAATTTTGAGAGTACAGAGTCTTTATGTCCCTGTTCGGTGGAAAGGAAAGAATAATAATTTGAAAGAGCCATGGTTTTCCAGGGAAATTGGACACTTGGTTCGGAAAAAGAGGGAGATATACAATAAATATAAGCGGCAGGGAGTAAATGAGGTTCTTGAGGAATATAAAGAATGTAAAAGGAATCTTAAAAAGGAAATTAGAAAAGCGAAAAAAAGATATGAGGCTGCTTTGGCAAGTAATGTAAAAGTAAACCCCAAGGGGTTCTACAGATATGTCAATAGCAAAAGGATAGTGAGGGATAAAATTGGTCCATTAGAGAGTCAGAGTGGACAGCTATGTGCTGAGCCGGAAGAAATGGGGGAGATATTAAACAATTTCTTTTCTTCGGTATTTACCGAGGAGAAGGATATTGAATTATGTGAGGTAAGCGAAACAAGTAGAGTAGTGATGGAAGTTAGGAGGATTAAAGAAGAGGAGGTACGAACACTTTTGAAGAATATAAAAGTGGATAAGTCTCCAGGTCCTGATAGGATATTCCCTAGGACATTGAGGGAAGTTAGTGCAGAAATAGCAGGGGCTATGACGGAAATATTTCAAACGTCATTAGAAACAGGGATGGTGCCGGAAGATTGGCGCATTGCGCATGTTGTGCCTTTGTTTAAAAAAGGTTCTAAAAGTAAACCTAGCAATTATAGACCTATTAGTTTGACGTCTGTGGTGGGAAAATTAATGGAAAAGATACTTAGGGACAATATATATAATTATTTGTATAATCAAGGCCTGATTAGAAACAGTCAACATGGATTTGTTCCTGGAAGGTCATGTTTGACTAATCCTCTTGAATTTTTTGAAGAGGTTACCAGGGAAATTGATAAGGGCAAGGCTGTGGATGTTGTCTATATGGACTTCAGTAAGGCATTTGACAAGGTTCCACATGGAAGGTTGATTAAGAAGGTTAAATCGTTGGGTATTAATAGTGAGGTTGCAAGATGGATTCAACAATGGCTGAATGGGAGATACCAGAGGGTAACGGTTGACAATTGTATGTCAGGTTGGAGGCCAGTGTCTAGTGGAGTGCCCAAGGATCTGTGTTGGGTCCACTGTTGTTTGTCATTTACATTAATGATCTGGATGATGGTGTGGCAAATTGGATTAGTAAATATGCAGATGATACTAAGATAGGTGGAGTAGTTGATAGTGAGGTAGATTTTCAAAGTCTACAGAGAGACTTAGGCCTTTTGGAAGGGTGGGCTGAAAGATGGCAGATGGAGTTTAATGCTGATAAGTGTGAGGTGCTGCATTTTGGTAGGACAAATCAAAATAGGACGTACAGGGTAAATGGTAGGGAATTGAGGAATGCAGTGGAACAGAGGGATCTGGGAATAACTGTGCATTGTTCCCTGAAGGTGGAATCTCATGTGGATAGGGTGGTGAAGAAGGCGTTTGGTATGCTTGCCTTTATAAATCAGAGCATCGAGTATAGAAGTTGGGATGTAATGTTGAAATTGTACAGGGCATTGGTGAGGCCAAATCTGGAGTATGGTGTGCAGTTCTGGTCGCCAAATTATAGGAAGGATGTCGACAAAATGGAGAGGGTACAGAGGAGATTTACTAGAATGTTGCCTGGGTTTCAGCACTTAGGCTACAGAGAGAGGTTGAACAGGTTGGGCCTTTATTCTTTGGAGCGTAGAAGGTTGAGGGGGGACTTGATAGAGGTTTTTAAAATTTTGAGAGGGACGGACAGAGTTGATGTGGGTAGGCTTTTCCCTTTGAGAGTGGGGAAGATTCCAACAAGGGGACATAGCTTCAGAATTGAGGGACAAAGGTTTAGGGGTAACATGAGGGGGAACTTCTTTACTCAGAGGGTTGTGGCTGTATGGAATGGGCTTCCGGTGGAAGTGGTGGAGGCTGGCTCGATTTTATTATTTAAGAGTAAATTGGATAGGTATATGGATAGGAGGGGATTGGAGGGTTATGGTCTGAGTGCAGGTAGATGAGACTAGGTCAGGGAGAATGGTCGGCGTGGACTGGTAGGGCCGGACAGGCCTGTTTCCATGCTGTAGTTGTTATATGTTATATGTTATATGTTATAATTTTACCCTGGTGTGTAGGACAGTGTTAGTATGCGGGGATCGGTGCGGACTCGGTGGCCAAAGGGCCCGTTTCTGTGCTGTATCTCTAAACTAACCTAAGCTAAACTAATAAACATTTTGCACATATTTTGGCAATAAAAGCTTCATTGAACTTTATTCAACTATTTTATCAATGCTGGCTCCCTTAGTCTGCGTAGCACATTCTGTACCGTTCTTTACCTCTGAGAGGACCTGCCCGTGTGTAGTCAGTCTGTCTTCCAGGCCTGCGACTCACAGAATTTTGTGATAGAACAATGACCTCTGAAAGAGATTAAGTATTTAGCACAACCTAACGTCAGATCTAAATAGTCAGACAATCCAAGGTCAGCGGCTGTCAGCTGGAGTGTCAACTGAGGTTGTCACATAGCTGATAGGGACTGGTGGATAAGTGGGGCTGTAGCTTGACTATTATTTTGGATACTTGACTTAAACAAGGTTAGAGCGAATGTTGAATTACTGATGACCTCTGGGCCCTTTGAGTCTTGAGTCTGAACAGTGCTTAGACGTTCGCTGTGCTTTCAGTTTACTGTCAGCCCATTCCATTCACTGATAATGCATCATCTGCAAAGTGAGATCAGGCAGTTTAAACCAAATAGACAGACCACCCGGGTATAAAATCACACCCACCCCAATCTCCTGGGCACGGAAGAAAAATAGTTAGCCTAGTTGCAAGAGAATGATTGATCATTTTGATATTTTTTTTCAACTTGTTTTATTTAAGCATGGAATAATCTTACTAATGAATTGATATAGGAAGAGACACTTTCTGCAGTTCACTTTGAATATTGAATCAAGATGGAAGGGGCGAAATAATCATTAATTAAAAGAGAACATGGGGTGCACAAAAAACAACATGCGGACATGTTTGTCAGTGCAGTCCTATTTTTATTGCAACTCTTAATGGGAGAATTCTTTTGTTTAAGATGAATTCCATAGCATTCTCGGAGAACTCACAAAGGATTTTATTGAAACCTGATATCGCACGCGGCAAAATGTCTCCAAACGGGTTGAGGTGTTGTTAATAGATTTTATTCTGATATGAGAATTGTGCTAAGGGTTTAAGAAACAGATTTAGAAGTTGAAGAATGAGCTTGCAGCCCCAGGCTGGCCCAGAGAATAACCAACAGCATTTCACATCTTTGACAGAGTGGAACAAAATAAACAAATACAACGCTAAACTTCATTGTTTATCTCTGTGTCCCTGCATTTCTGTTACATTCTGGATAAGAGAGTGAACACACATTATACCACTGCTTAGAATAGAATCTCTATTACAAACTCATGCTGGGCAAAATGCTGTTTGGTCAATAAATATTACAGTAGCCTCAAAGAAAGAAACAGAAGGGAAGTGATTTGAACAATGAACCATCCGAATTGAAACATTTCTATTTCTCACAAATGGGTGTCAGGGTGGTGCAATGGTAGAGTTGCTGCCTTACAGCTCCAGAGCCCCAGGTTCGATCCTAACCATGGGTGCTGTCTGTTCAGAGTTTGTACATTCCCCTTGTGATCGTGTGGGTTTTCTCAGGGAGCTCTGGTTTCCTCCCATACTCCAAAGACATGCAGGTTTGTAGGTTAATTGGCTTTGGTAAAATTGTACTCCATCCCTAGTGTGTAGGATAATGTTAACGTACAGGGTGATTGCTGGTCGGCAAGGACTTGGTGGGCCGAAGGGCCTGTTTCGTGCTATATCTCTAAAGTCTAAAGAATGGTCACATATCATTAGTTTGGCACTTGTTTTACTTTCTGCTTTTGGTTTAGTTCAGTTTAGAGATATAGCATGGAAACAGGACCTTCGGCCCACTGACTCTGCGCTGACCAGTGATTACCTGTACACTAGTTCGATCCTACACGCCATGGACATTTACAGAAGCCAATTAACCTACAAATCTGCACATCTTTGGAGTGTGGGAGGAAACCGGAGCACCTGGAGAAACCCTACATGGTCATAGGGAGAACGCACAGACTCCACACAGACAGCACTTGTAGTCAGGATTGAACCTGCCTCTCTGACAATGTCGAGCAACAACTCTACCGCTGTGCCACTGAGCTACTAGTTCTGGATGACCAAAATGTTAGTAAAACTATTTTTGTTTTTCACTTATTGTCATCATTCCCTCTATGCTTTGCGGATCTGGCATTTGCAAGAGTTTTGCCCGACTGTGTTTTGTGTTATTCATGCTGTGAACTTTTCAAGAATGACATCTGCCCTTTGTGAAGCCAGCTACGTCTTTAGATATCGTAAAAGTCGCTAGCATGTAAGCAGTCTCCATTGACACTCAGCAACACCACATAAACAAAAGTTATTTTCTCTTTTAGATACATTGAATACCTGCCAGCTTATGGCCCCCTAATGAAAATACTAATTTTCTAGATCCAGCAGAGAATTCCAATATCTGTCAAACTCCTGGCAGCAAAGTCAGATCATCGCTTGATATCAGCAGATCAAGAGCATTAACTCTGGGGAGGATGGACCATGAGGTTTGCCTGTAAATGGAAGTCTCGTTGTCTTTCCTTACATATGTTTTAGCCTGTATGTTTGTGTATGAAGCAAATTTATGGCCATTTGTTGGTTGAAATTTGGTTTTCAAAGCTATAGATTTGCAGAATCAAAGTCAAATTTCCAAACTGTATGGAAGGATTTTAGGTTTGGGTTTATTTATTGTCATGGATACTGAGGTACAGTAAAAAGCTTTGTTTTGCATGCTATCCAAACAGATCAGATAATACTATACATAAATACAATCAAGTCAAACTCGAGTACAATAGGTAGAGCAAAGGGGAAGATACTAGGTGTAGAATATAGTTCTCAGCAGTGCACCATGCTACATATAGACAGAGTCCAATGTCCGCAAAGAGGTAGAGGTGAATTGGACAGTAATCTAGCTTCTGGAAGGGCCGTTCGGAAGCCTGATAACAGTGGGGAAGAAGCTATTCCCGAGTAAGGCGGTGCGCACTTTCAATCTTTTTTATCTTCTGTCCGACAGGAGTGGGAAGAAGGAATTAGCAGGGTGGGACATAGTTTTGATTATGTTGGCTGTCGGCTGGAATCAAGAGTGGGAAGTCTGGTCTATGTGATAGACTGGGTTACATCCACAACTGTCTGCAATTTATTTTGCTCTTGGGCAGAGCTTCTTTCAAACCAAGCTGTGATGCAACCTGGCAGTATGCGTTCTAAAGTGCATCTGGAGAGGTTAGTGAGAATAATTGGAGACATGCTGAATTTCCTCGGTCTCCTCAGGAAGTAGATGGTGTGCCTTCTTGACTGTTGCTTCAATGTGGTTGATGCAGGGCCGTCTTAATGCATGGGCCTGATGGGCACTTGCCCGGGGGCCCACGAGCATAGGGGCCCCATGCTGATCTGTGTATGTTAAGTGACTTGCAATAAATAAATACTACTTTTAAAATGTAGGTTCAATAAGTGCTTTTTTCGCAACATTTTTGGTCACTAAGTGCTTCTCACAGCGATCTGTAAGTGTTTTTCGCAACAATGTAGCACCCTAAGTCCATCGCGAAGTGCTTTTCGGTAAGTGCTTTTCGCCAGCACGACAGGGGGGGGCTGGTAGGGAAAGGGGGGTGGGGGAGAGTAACGGTAGGGGCCCCAGTACACTGCTTTGCCCGGGGGCCCATAATGCTGTAAAAACGGCCCTGGGTTGATGCACGGTAGATTATTGGTAAACACTGAGGAACTGACACAGTGGCGCAGCGGTAGAGTTAGCAGCAGCCTTACAGCAAATGCAGCGCCGGAGACCCAGGTTCGATCCCGACTACAGGTGCTGTCTGTATGGAGTTTGTA
This sequence comes from Rhinoraja longicauda, assembly GCF_053455715.1. NCBI lineage: Eukaryota > Metazoa > Chordata > Chondrichthyes > Rajiformes > Arhynchobatidae > Rhinoraja > Rhinoraja longicauda. The sequence continues at coordinate 53,068,741 of NC_135958.1, forward strand.
CGTTCTCCCCATGACCTGCGTGGGTTTTCTCCGAGATCTTCGGTTTCCTCCCGTACGCCAAAGACGTACAGGTTTGTGGTAAATGTAAAAATTGTCTCTAGTGTGTGTAGGATAGTGTTAATGTGCGGGGATCGCTGGTCGGCACGGACCCGGTAGGCCGAAGGGCCTGTTTCCGTGCTGTATCTCTAAACTAAACTAAACTAAATCTCAAGCATTTCCACTTCAGCAGCGTTGATACTGACTGGGGCATGTACTGCACCCTGCTTCCTGAAGTCCTAGTGTTCCTGATGGGACACAAGGCATGATCTGCAATCCTACATTAGTGTCTTTTAGTTCTTTCCAATATTGTGCTTTCTTCATCCATTTGATGTCAAACCCAAGCACTTGGGAGGAATTTCATTAGTTTGAGGAAGTTTTCCAGCACATTGACTCATATTTATCCCTTAAACTAACACAAAAAGTTATCTCACCAGCATTTTGTGATCTCTGTGCATAAATCAGCTGCTGTCTTTCTAACTCCGCTGTAAAGCACTTTAGTGGCTGTAACGTTCTTTCCATGATCCTAAGATTAGGAAAGATTCTGAATAAATGGAAATTCTTTGTTACTTTGTGGATTCCAAAACAAACAATGTTGTTTACTGCATTTATTTAAGTCGACATAGAAAGGGGTAAATTATGAAGCATAAACTGCTCCAGTAAAATGACGCCCTGTGTGTTAACTGTAAGCAAATACACCTTGAGATCAGGTAGAACTGAATTGCTTCAGATAGAAATGGGTGGATTTGAAGATTGGTCTTCAGGTGAGCAAGTTTTCTGAAATTGAACTTGGAAATTGAAATTGATCAGGTAGAACTTTGAAGTGTTTGCTGTCTAATAAATGGTTCAATGGTTCAAATGTTCCATTAAAATAGTTCAAATTATTATCAATTTATAAATTGAATTTACTGTCTCATGTACTGAGGTACAATGGAATTATTATTTTTTGTATACAGTTCGGTAAAAGTATTACTATACATAAGCACATTTTTAGATGAAGTACAAGTGTACAGGAATAGTACACTGAGACCGTATACAAGAGTCACCATGTTTTGGCACCATTTTCAAGTCCAGGTTGTTATTGGTGTAGAGTTCTTAACCTGGCCTTGAAGGACCATGGTCCTGGCAGTGTTGCAGGGTCGGCCTGGCCAAGTGAAGCCATTGGTGTCCTCCACTGCTGCTCCACCGCTCCGTGCAGCTGCAGGTTATGTCTGGTCCACGCACTCGGTCCCTTGGAGCGATGCCCGATCTAGTCAAGCCCCAGGCTGCTGCAGGGCCTCCAGCGGCCCACTCCACCATCACCTTGATCCAGATCCGCACGTCAGCCAGTGAACCATCCGTCCCTTGCCTCACCCGGCCAGCGTTCAGTCTTGTTGTCCAAGGGACGCCTCCCACAAGTGGACTTAAGATGTTCGCATCAAGTAGATTTACTTTGGCGGTAAATATGTACAGACAAGGTTGGGCAGCTTGCAGCCCAGCGGTATGAACATTGACTTCTCCAACTTTAGATAGTTCCTCTGTCCCTCTCTCCCCCCCCCCTTCCCAGCTCCCTCTAACTTCCTGTCTCCACCTATATCCTTCCTTTGTCCCGAGCCCCTGACATCAGTCTGAACAAGGGTCTCAATCCGAAACGTCACCCATTCCTTCTCTCCTGAGATGCTGCCTGACCTGCTGAGTTACTCCAGCATTTTGTGAATAAATACCTTCCATTTGTACCAGCATCTGCAGTTATTTTCTTACAGACAATGATCAAATCAAAAGCAAACCTTCACTTCAGCGAAATAATGCATTTGTTAGATGTCAATCAAACGCCACTGTTTTGAATAGTGCACTAGTTAAGCACTAGTTAAGCTGGCGGTTGGTGTGTTACAGAATGATGAGGGGTGGTTTATGCTACATGATACTTTTTCACACTTGCCAGGTCTTACAACAAAGCAGATAATGAGTGAAACTCTAGTTTCTTTGGGTTGTGACATGGTGCTTGATTTCTCAAAGAACAATGTCTACTGGGCTGTAGAAACAAGGAACTGCAAATGCTGGTTAATACACAAAAAAAGACACAAAGTGCTGGAGTAACTCAGCAGGTCAGATAACATCTCTGGAGAATGTGGGTAGTTGACTTTTTGGGTCGAAACCCTACTTGAGACTCATAGAACAGGGAACTGGCCTGAAGAAGGGTCTTGACCCAAAATGTTCCTTTTTTATGTTCTCCAAAGATGCTGCTGAGTTACTCCAGAATTTTGTGTCTTTCTATGCCACCTGAACAACTGTCTCAACTCCAATATTCCCTCTAGTCGGACTCCTCTATCTGACAAATAATTTGATCCGATCTAAGAGCTAAGAAAAAGATTTTCCCTCTTTTCTGGTTGTATGGTTCTGATAACAGTCAACAGTTTCATTTCTGGGTGGATTGTAATGTATTTCTAATGCATTTGCCAGGGGTTCATTTAGTTTTAGTTTTACAGATACAGTGTGAAAACATGCCCTGCGGCCCACTGAGTCCATGCCAACCTGCAATCACCCGTACACTAGTTCTATCCTACACACTCGGGATAATTTTTACAGAAGTCAATTAACCTACAAACCTGCACGACTTTGGAATGTGGGAGGAAACCAGAGCACCCGGAGTAGACCCACGCGGTCATGCGGAGAACGTACAAACTCTGTACAGACAGCACTCGTAGTCAGGATTGAAGCCCGGTCTCTGGTGCTGTAAGGAGGCAACTCTACCACTGTGCCACTGTGTAGACTTTCTGATTTGATCCAATTCTTTCCTCAAGTGATCTTTCTTCCAAGCTGTCTCAGATAGAGAGGGCAGAATATTGTTCTCCATCCAAGTGGTGTGGGTGCCGCAAGCATCCAAAAGTTGGATAAGGAGCTTGGGTCAATTGATGGAATGATCACAGAAAGCCTTTTCGGTGCAAATCATATTCAACAGCTTGAATATGTATTGGAAGTTGACACTTGCCTGCTGCAATGTGTGTTGTCCCATCTAAAGGGCATAATTATATTGGAGTAATATCATTAAATGCATTGCAGCTGACTTAAAAGGGATCTGAAGAATTAAATATTCCCTTTACATCTAAGGCAGCTTTAACCATCAAAGAAAAATATTAATTGTTCATCTCATCTGCTTTTTGTATGTCATGTTACTTGCAAATTAGCTGCTATGTTTGTCCCTCGTGAATGTGTGAAATATTTTGGGCATCTTCAGAGTGTCAGATGTGCGAAATAAATCTCTCTAATTCTTGCGTACTTCTTTCCTTTATTCTCCCTCTCTGTGCATCATTACTACCTTTTCCCTGTTTTGCGAAATAAATGTTCCCTAATCTGGTCAATCTGGATAACAGGTTCTGAAATGGAATCTTTCATTAATCATGCAAAACTACGGGGGTGGCAGAAATCTGTTTTATTTTTAAACAAACTTTATTCATCGTTACAGAAACAAAGAACTGCTGCTGCTGGTTTATACCAAAGATAGACACGAACGGCTGGAGTAACTCAGCTGGAGTAACTCAGCACCTCTGGAGAGAAGGGAAGGGTGATGGTTCGGTTTGGGACACTTTCTCAGCCCATTTGTTCCTTTTATTGTGAACAATTTGTTGAAGAAATACAGATGCATGGCACCATTGCCACAAATGATCTTGTTGGATGACACCAGACGATGAGAGAAATTAAAACACAACGATAATTTGGAGTGTTCAGTTTTACTTGCAGTAGTGGACTAGCGAGCACTGTGGCATCCCACAATGTGGGCTGGTCACCACTGGCACGAGATACTGGAGAGGATTGATCATGATTTTAGGACCGAGATGAGAAAGTATTTTTTCACACAGAGAGTGGTGAATCTGTGGAATTCTCTGCCACAGAAGGTAGTTGAGGCCAGTTCATTGGCTATATTTAAGAGGGAGGTAGATGTGGCCCTTGTGGCTAAAGGGATCAGGGGGTATGGAGAGAAGGCAGGTACGGGATACTGAGATGGATGATCAGCCATGATCATATTGAATGGCGGTGCAGGCTCGAAGGGCCGAATGGCCTACTCCTGCACCTATTTTCTATGTTTCTATGTTTCTATGATCAGTGCAAAGCTCTCCAAACACAGCGTGAATAACAATGGCGGCACAAGGAACTGCAGATGCTATAATCTTGAGCGAAACACAAAGTGCTGGAGGAACACAACGGATCAGGCAGCATCTGTGGAGGAAATGGACAGATGCCGATTTTCCCTTCTGGAGAAAGGTCCTGACCAGAAATGTTGTCCGTCCATTCCCTGCACAGATGCTGCCTGACACATTGAGGTCCTCCACTTCTTTATGAATAACAGTGGGTTTGTTTGGTCGATGAAAACAGTTTTCATTTGCAAAACCTTTGCAAAATTCTACTCTGCCATTCATTCATGGCTGATCTATCTCTCCCTCCTAACCCCATTCTCCTGCCTTCTCCCCATAGCCTCTGACACCCATACTAATCAAGAATCAATCTACCTCTGCCTTAAATATATCCACTGACATTGCATCCACAACTTTCTGTGGCAAAGAATTCCACAGGGTAAGGCAATCTCAAAAACCAAATGGCATTGATGGAAGAGTTCATATCGCAAGGAATCAAAAGCACCTTAAAGACTTTAGTCCTAACATTGTATCATGTTTTTTATCGACCCCTGTTATGACCAAGAAATAGTATCCTGAGGTTATAGCTTAAATGAGGATGATGCATCAACATTCCACATCTGAACAGTGTGTCCAATCTGCCAGTTATTTGTACGACCCGTGGGTTAATACGGCATTTAATCTGTTCCTGACATCAAACTAGGCTCAGGTGACAAATAGTGCTCACCTATTACACCATTACATAGCTGTACAAAGTCAAATGCTTCATTCTTAACCATCTCCACAAACGAATCATTTCTCCCATTAAAAGTTGTGAGAGATCTTGCTTTACAAAACCCTGCTTTACTTGAGAGATGAAAGCTTTATCACCTGAAATTTAACACCATTAATTAAAGTTAAGAATCTTTTAGTTCATATCATTTAATTATATGTTAGGTCAGTCCAGTCCTCTAGTTAAGGGGGATTGTATGGCCATAGTTACATATCCTTGCAGAGTTGAGGGAATGTTGCATGGTTTGGTATCTGTAGTTGAATAATATTTTAAACTGTGGCCCCTCTCAGGTAAATGAAATGGATTCCATGGCATTATGTAGAAGACGCGTGGGAATATTATGCCTGACATTTTCGCAACATTTATCCCTCCATAAAAGAGCTGCTTACCTTCATATGATCACATTACTGTTTGTGACAGCGTGCTCCATAGAAATTAGTTACCACGATTCCTGTTGTGAAAGCTGTTTTGAAGAGGGTCAAATCCAAAACGGATTTATTGAAAGTTTCAAGTGAAGATTTCCAGAAACCTGGGTCAAATAATTTGTACTGTTCATCACATTGAACAAATTTCAATATTAATTTCATCCTGCTCACTGCAACTCGGTGCACGTGACAATAGACTAAACTAAACTAAACCACACGACAAAGGTGATTGCACATTGTACTTAGGGTGGTGCAGTGACACAGCTGGTAGAGCTTTTGACTCACAGTGCCAGAGACCCAGGTGTGACCCCATTCCCAAGTGCAGAGTTTGCACGTTCTCCCTGTGACCGTGTGGGTTTCCTCTGGGTGCTCAGGTTTCCTCTCACATCCCAAAGGCGTGCGCATTTGTAGATTAATCAGCCTCTGTAAAGTGCCCCTAGTGTGCAGGGAGTGGATGAGAAAGTGGGATAACATGGGACTAGTGTGAGCGAATGATCGATGGATGGTATGGGCCGAAGGGCTTGTTTCCATGCTGTATCTCTAAACTAAACAACGTCACTGGCATTGGGGAAACTCTGAGACTGCGAAAATACGTTTCTATTTATTTTGATTTCCACATTAATGCCAATAATGTGCCTGGAGATTTGTTGGTGTCTCTGAAGATGTAGTGGCCAGATAGTTGTGCCAGGACATTCAATAGTGCCTGGCACCCTGGGCACTGTGTAGATGCCGTTGATCAGGTCTTGCACGTTCAAGGCTTTTCCTTTTTCAGTTCCCGGGGCACTGAGAGCCAGTAGTTTCAGGACAGGTTTGGAGTTGTTGCAGGTGTGCAGAGAAGGTGGCGTGGGTCTCAGCTACTGGGCATTGGTGAGAAATGGGATCAGTGGTGAGGGGGGAGGCTGGTGTTTGGGAAGGCAGGTTTGGCAGTCAACCTGCTCAATCTGTGACGGGGGTCTGTGATCTGAAGCTGGGTGGCAGAACACGAAGATGAGAGGTGGACTGGACGCCACGTCTCCAAGGACAGCACAGTGGTGCAGCTGGTGGAGTTGCTGCCTCACTGCTCCTAGAAATTAAAATAAAAGGTGGCCACGCTGGCACAGGGATAGACAATAGACAACAGGTGCAGGAGGAGGCCATTCGGCCCTTCGAGCCAGCACCGCCATTCAATGTGATCATGGCTGATCATTCTCAATCAGTACCCCGTTCCTGCCTTCTCCCCATACCCCCTGACTCCACTATCCTTAAGAGCTCTATCTAGCTCTCTCTTGAATGCATTCAGAGAATTGGCCTCCACTGCCTTCTGAGGCAGAGAATTCCGGATAGAGTTGCTGCCTTATAGTGCTTGCAGCTCCGGAGACCCGGGGTCGATCCCGAATACTGGACCACGGGAGTTGTCTGTACAGAGTTTGTACGTTCTCCCCGTGACTGAGTGGGTTTTCTCCGAGATTTTCGGTTTCCTCCCACACTCCAAAGACGTATGTAGGTTAATTGGCTTGGTGTAAAAAGGAAAGGATGATAAAGAAAACAGGCCATTGTTAGCTGTGGGCTAGGTGAAAACGAGTTACAGACAATAGGACTCATTGTTCAAGGACATGTGGGTTAATTGATGTCTGTAAATTGTGTGGAGATGATGTGAAAGTGGGGTAACATTCTTAAATAGTACAGGTGTCAGAGGTCATGGGGAGAAGGCAGGAGAATGGTGTTAGGAGGGAGAGATAGATCAGCCATGAATGAATGGCGGAGTAGATTTGATGGGCCGACTGGCCTAAGTCTACTCCTATTCCTTATGAACATAGAACTAGTATGAACAAGTGAACAATGGCCAGCGTGGGCTGAAGGGCCTATTTCCATGATGATAATCTAAACTAAAATGCAAATAGAATTAATTTGAACTTAGCTGAACAAATAAATGTAAATGATCCAGAACATACTCTGCCGATATGTAATAATTGCAATGCTGTAATATTTACACAGTGGAATGGATTTCTATTGCCGTTTAATTACACCTTTTTTTCCCCATCCCTTGGGATTGCAATTGATAGGAGTCAACTCGATGTGAAATGTTACAGATTTTATGAATGAGGGCCAAGCACAATATACTTAGGATGAGATTTCCATGGGTATGCATAAAGAACACCGAAGCCTGTGTGGAGTTAAGAGCAGGTGGAAACAGTCTTGAAATGCTGTCTTCCAATGGAACAAATGCAATCACTTTGGTCAAATGGGTTTTACCAGCTGTAACTCGGCTGGAGCTTATAACAAGATAAGAGCTCTCATTTCGCGATATGCACCTGAGTCTTGCATTCACCTGGATTGGTATCTAAAATGGATATGTTTGCATTGGCTTGTAATTCTTATCGATCTTATCGAAACGTATAAGATTATTAAGGGGTTGGACACGTTAGAGGCAGGAAACATGTTCCCAATGTTGGGGGAGTCCAGAACAAGGGGCCACAGTTTAAGAATAAGGGGTAGGCCATTTAGAACTGAGATGAGGAAAAACTTTTTCAGTCAGAGAGTTGTGAATCTGTGGAATTCTCTGCCTCAGAAGGCAGTGGAGGCCAATTCTCTGGATGCATTCAAGAGAGAGCTGGATAGAGCTCTTAAGGATAGCGGAGTCAGGGGGTATGGGGAGAAAGCAGGAACGGGGTACTGATTGAGAATGATCAGCGATGATCACATTGAATGGCGGTGCTGGCTCGAAGGGCCGAATGGCCTCCTCCTGCACCTATTGGCTATTGTCTATTGTCTATTGTAATTCATCAAGGATTGACAATAAAATTAGTTCAAATATTAAGCATCGCTGGTGATCATCAGGCACTTCACTGTCCTTAAGCCACATCTCAGTGTAAAGTATAATATGTACATTTTACCTCTGTGTGCTTGTAAGATAGTAAAGTTGCATGGTATCAAAATAATGAACCAATATTATTCATAAATCCACAAGCCAACTAACATTGAATAAAACTGACGTTGATTTTTAATTACTTTCACAGATACTGGCAGTTAACAAGAGGAAATGGGAGCCGTTAAAAGGAAAGAGGGTTATATTCCTCACAAAGAAATGTTTGGGCCTCAAACAGGTATGTCTGTCATCTCTCTACTGGTTTTGCTTGCTTCTTTAGATGCATTAAAAGTCATGAATCCCTCAAAACAAAATGGAAATGATTAAAACATAAATTTTCTACAAAGTCCCATTAAAATCGGATAAATTGGGAACGATTCAATTGTTTGCAGAATAAAGGAAGATTATCTATTCAAAGATGTATTTTGCAAATCTTTGAGGAGTGAAAAGCATTAAGTATTATATTCCTTTTAAACTTTTCTGGAAACACCTTCCTCCTTTATTCCCGAGGCTTTCTTGAAGAGACATAATTTAGCCAAGTTTTTTAGTCACCCTTCTTAGTTCATAAGTTCATAAGTTATAGGTGCAGAATTAGGCCATTTGGCCCATCAAGTCTTCTCTGCCATTCAATTATGGCTGATCTATCTTTCTCTCTCAACCTTCCCTCAGTATCTTCTTTGGTTGGGTTTTCCTCCAATAAGGAAAGTGTCTTGGGAGATTTTCATATCTGTTAGCATCACAAAATTGTTAAATATATGTATGACAACATATATTTAAATGCGTTTTTGGGGTTAACTTAGTGGATTTTCCCTTTTCATACGTTATGCTGTATATTATTGTGCTCTTTGTGTAGAATTTTTTCAGTTCTATCCTAACAAATGTCAGGAACTCTGATCAATTATCCCAACACTCATTTTCATTTCAATTGCTTTACTATGTTTGGAATGCCATTCGACTTTAAATCTCACAGTCGCTTACTCGGTGTCAAGCACTCAGTGAGCGGCACGGTGGCGCAGCGGCAGAGTTGCTGCCTTACAGCGCCAGAGTCCAGGGTTTGACCCTGACTACGGGTGCTGTCTGTACGGAGTTTGTACGTTCTCCCCGTGACTGCGTGGGTTTTCCCTGGGTGCCTTGATTTCTTCCCACAGTCCAAGATGGACAAGTTTGTAGGTTAATTAGCTATAGTAAGAATTGTAAATTGTCCCTAGTGTGTAGGATTGTGCTAGTGTACGGGGATTGCTGGTCGGCGCAGACTCGGTTGGCCGAAGGACCTGTTTACGCACTGTATCTCTAAACTAAATTAAACTAAACTAAACCAAGAGAATTCATTGAACACGGATATCCCAGAAATGATGCTTTTGTCATTGTCTGCATTAAACTTAATTTAAGTCAGAAAGCAGTTCATATGACAGTATAGATTCAAGAGTTGTAGCTGATTCTGATTTTAGTGGCATGTCTATCCTTAAACAAAATTTCATTATTAAAGTACAGAAGCTGAACATTGAAAAACCTTTGGGAAATCAGACTTGATAATTTTCTTTAAAATTTTTATTTCCTTTGGCAGATAAACTGATATCAGTGAAGATGTGAATGCTTCAGTTAAAAAGAAGCAAAATTAAATTCCGAGTGGAGTTTGCAAGAGATCAACAGTCAGTTCCCCCAATAATGTTATATAACAAGTATTCAGAAGCAATCGATAAAAGACGCTGGGTGAAAATTGTTAACATTGCTTTCTTTTCTCAGTCATTTTTTTTTTTTTTGGGTGATAAATGGAAGTCCGGGATCTGCTTCTCACAGAGAGTCGACACAGCTGTAAAATTTTCTGAGCGTACAAAAGGAAAGAATCAGAAGTAAACACAACAATGGGGGTTAATGGGGTCCAGGAAGCATTTTGTTCAAACTTCAAGGACAATGCTTGGTGTCAATGAAAGGATTAATGATAGAAAATTCAATCAGCTCTACTTGCATAGATCAGTCATTTTGCGCTGCAGTTTTCTCTCAGCAGCAGTTCCGTAGCATCTGATTATTGGCAATAATAAGATAGTTGGCAAATCTCATGCCATATACATTTGACCACAGTATCTCAATCAGAATAGGACACAGACGGGTCTTTTTGTTGGTGAGTGAATCACATCAAGAAAACGGCCACCAAAAGTAACCCTGGAATGCATGGTAATGATATGCATTGTTTGGTCTGAGTTGTGCAATGAACTATATGTTAATGGCAACACAAGGGCAATAAATAGGGAATAATGCTTGCTAGTGAGTTCCAAGGTAGTGATTCAATTAGGTAGTTCTGATGACTTACAAACCAAGTAAGCCGGAGCTACATGTAAGGGCCAGTGATTCCTTCAGATTGAATTACTGTTGGAAACGTAACACAATTATGTTACTTTTGGTAGAAGAGGTTATTTAAAAAAAAATAATGGCCGCAAACAAGATGTCTGAACAATAACATTTTAAGGTGAGTGCGTAAAGAGCTGTTGTTTGTTTAGCTTTTCCGAAAACTTACCACTGCCCAATAAAAGAAAATAAACAAATATTGAATCATGAAACATTTTCTGGTACAAGTATCTCTTTGATATTGTAGAAGGTTATGGTGAGTAATGGGAGAGATGAGAATTGGTTACTGAGTAAAAAATAAGTGAAATCCTGATTTGTCATCTTGGGTCTTGGTCTCAGTGTGTGGAATTTGGTATTTGCAGACACTGAAGGTTGTTATGGCACTTAATGCTCAGATAATATTGAGGTTGCGAATGGAAGTTCAACATGAACAAATGTTTAATGAAGAGGAAGTAAAATTGTGCCAAACTGAAATGTATCTTTTGAGATATAAAATTCCAACTTGTTTACACAATAAATGTACAAATCTTAAAGAGCAAAACATCAAAAGCTCTTTACTAAAATCAAACGTTCCATTTTGGAGTTTGTCAGGAGGGTGATGTTCAAAGTGTACTTTTGTCCAGAATAATTAATTATCAGAATGATAATACCCAAATGAAGTGGATGTAAATATGGAAGAGTAGATTTATCTGCTGCTTTTATTCAATTCAAGAGACTCATATCTTTTTTTCTTGTGTATAAGAGAAACAGTGGTGCACAGTTTACCATAAGGGATCATGACACTCTTACTTTAGATTAGCTTATTGTCACATGTACTGAGGCACGGTGGCGCAGCGGTAGAGTTGCTGCCTTACAGCGAATACAGCGCCGGAGACTCACGTTCGATCCTGACTACGGGCGCCGTCTGTACGGAGTTTGTACGTTCTCCCCGTGACCTGCGTGGGTTTTCTCCGAGATCTTCGGTTTCCTCCCACACTCCAAAGACATACAGGTATGTAGGTTAATTGGCTGGGCTAATGTAAACAAACAAAAAATGTTCCTAGTGGGTGTAGGATAGTGTTAGTGTGCGGGGATCGCTGGGCGGCGCGGACCCGGTGGGCCGAAGGGCCTGTTTCTGCGCTGTATCTCTAAATCTAAAATCTACAGTGAAAAGCTTTTTTGTCGTGTGCTCTCCAGTCAGCAGAAAGACAAATAATGATTACAACGGAGCCAACTACAGTGTACAGATACAGGATAAAGGGAATAACGTAGCAAGATAAAGTGCAGTAAAGTCCACTTAAAGATAGTCCGAGGGTCTCCATTGAGGTAGATGGTAGATTATTATTATTATAATAATCCATATTAGAATTTCTAAGCAGCTGTTGTGCCGTTGTGCCTGAATATTTGCATCATTGCAGCTTGATAAGCATAATTTACTACAGGAATGCCGAACTGATACTGAATCTGTAACATTTTCCAAACAGCAAGGATATTCCAAAATTTGGTTACATGGGGCAGTCTGGTTTTCATTAAGATGACAAATTGGAGACACAGGGATTGCTCATGGATATTTCATACTTCTCCAATCTGCCCCTTCAATGACTCTTGACAAATATGCCATTGGTTCTGGAGTTCAAAATCAAATGGAAAATACTTTTTCTTCCTGCCCCTGAGGAGATTTCAGATTTTCATGTACAATTCCCTATAATTGCATTTCTGCGTTCTAATCATCGGCTGTAAAGTTTGGCAACAGGGTACCGTCTTCCCTCAATGCCGAGGATGACAATTTGTTTCCAGTTTATCGTGAGATGTGTGTACTTTATTAGCTCTTGACAGATCGGAAAGTGCATCGACGGATGCATTGAACAGCACTTTGGAAGTATGCAAGGCAGGCAGCAAATGACGTCAGCCTCCATTCAGTGATGCCAGCACTGTTAAATTGTGACCACGATATACAGCCAAAGCCATGTGCTTATCATGCTTTAGCTGTATAGTGCTCACAAGCAATTTATCATGCGCAGGCATAGATATTATGGGATGAAGGGCCTGTTTCTGTGCTGTACTGTTCTGTGTTCCAAGCAAAGAGAAATCCTCGCCAACCACGTTGACTAATGTACACTATTTAAGTGGATCATCATTGGATTACAGGTATGTTGGAGGCCGAAACTTTACTCTCCAAGGAGCTGCTGCCACTCGACACTCGACAGCCAGGAATCTAATGTACCTACTGGAGGGCGATGACACCATCAAAGTCTATTTGGATAGTGATACCCAGTGAGAAGTGGGGGTGGGGCTGGTGGATGGTGGGGGGAGAGGGGAGGTGTGTGTTGGTAGTAGTTACTTAAAATGAGAGAATATCACATGCAGAGATGCTGCCTAACTCACTGAGTTATTCCAACCCCTTGATTGTCTATCTTTATTATAAACCATCTTTTGCAGATCTTTGCTTTTACATCTTAGTTTGTACCCCCTCTGCTATGAAGCCCCCATCTGAATCATCTGGAGTAGAACCTGCATACAACCACATCCTCTTGGGCGCTGGTATCTACTCTACCCTTACCTCCACTGAAGGTGAAGATCACCAAGCCTAGAGCTGAAGATCACCAATATTCCATGACTCACCAGCTCATTTTCTGTTGGCGATGTACGAGGATCTGGGCTGGTAGCTGCCAGTGTCAGATTAAGTGTTTACTTCTTTGTGGTGCTTAGGCCAGCTGGTGCCCTTGGGCAGCTGTGGAATCTATTTTAAATATATTCATTCGCAGGATAAATACATCTCTGACAAAGAGAGGCTAATGTCCATTCCTCATTGCCCCTGAACTGAATGGGTTTGCAGTGCCATTTCAAAGAGCAGTTAAGAGTCAACAATAGCGTTGAGGATGGCGTCCTGTATAAATCTAATCTGGTGGCAGGCTTCTTTCCATGAGGAGCGTCAGTGAAACAGATTTAATTATGACAATCTCACAGATTTATGGCTGCCATTACTGAGGCTACCTATTTATTTCAGATTAATCTAATTAGTTGAATTTGAATTCCCCAGTTACTCTGCTGAGACTTGAACCCAGAGTCCCCAGGTCAATGGCCTTGGTGGCTGGATGTTAGCTCAGTCGTTTACACAATATGGTGCAAGACCAGTGCTCTGAGGAAAGAAAGACTTTTGGCGAGGTTCATGGTGAGGGTAGAGGAAAGCTAAGAACTGCAGCCTTAGGTGATCTGCGGTTTGTAGATAGATTCTCGCCTGAAGTAAAGAGAAGGGAGAGTCAGTTATTTATATAAAAGAGGGTTATTGTATAATATTTAAATATGAAGGAACTGCAGATGCTGGTTTAAACCGAAAATAGACACAAAAAGCTGGAGTAACTCAGTGGGACAGGCAACATCTCTAGAGAGAAGGAATAGGTGACGTTTCGGGTCGAGACCCTTCTTCCGACTGCAGAATAGTCTCGACCCAACACGTCACCCATTCCTTCTCTCCAGAGGTACTGCCTTTCCCGCTGAGTTACTCCAGCTTTTTGTGTCCATCTTCGATATATATATATGTATTGTTTATATTTATACATACGTATAGTATGTATACATATACATACACACACACACACACACACACACACACACACACATATATATATGTATATATATATATAAACATTAATAGTGCAAAAACAAAAAGAATGTCTCCATATCTATGTAGTTTAGAGCTTATTTAGCAGTTGTATTGTTTAACAGCCTAAAGGTTGTCGGGAACAAGCTGTTCCTGAACTTGGACGTTACAGTTTACAGGCTCCTACACCACCTTCCCGGTGGCAGGTGTGAAATGAGAGTGTGGCCAGGGTGGTGTGTGTCTCTGATGATGCTGGCTGCCTTTCTGAGGCAGTGACTCCTGTAGATTCCTTTGATGGTGGGGAGGTCAGTACACATGATGGGCATTCAAGTTGCCGAACCAGGCCGTGATGGAACCGGTCAATATGCTCTCAACTGTACAATGATAGAAGTTCAAGAGCGTATTCATTGACATACCAAATCTCCTCAATCTTATGAGGAAGTAGAGGTGTTGATGGACTTTCTTCATGATTGCATCAATGTTCTTTGTCCAGGACAGATCTTCAGAGATATGCACCCCCAGGAATTTGAAGTTTCCAGACCTGCGCTGGAGAGCCAGCGTGCCTTCTCTCACCTGTGTGGTGCTAACTATTGTGCATTTGCCCTGACTGGTTCAGAGTTTTGGGTAGCGATTGGATGTTGGATTGTAATCTTTTAATTGAATTGAAAGATACAGCATGAAAACAGGCCCTTTGGCCCACCAAGTCCACAACAACCACCGAACACCCTTTCACACTAGTTCTATGTTGCAACCATTCCCTATACTGAGGGGCAATATACAGAGGGCCAATTAACCTACAAACCTGCATGTCTTTGGGATGTGGGTGAAAACCAGAGCACCCAGAGGAAACCCACACTGTCATGGGGAGAACATGCAAACTCCACACCGGCACAGCACCGGAGGTCAGGATCAAACCCGGGCCTCTGACGTTCTGAGGTAGCAGCTCTACCCGCTGCACCACTGCGCCGCCCCTAAGAAAAGTTGTCAAGGCGTTGATATTCATAGCAGTGACTGGATAGGAACATTTCTTGATAAGATGACAATGTTGAGGATAGACCCAGTGCTGGTCTGGAATCTGTTCAGGAAGGTCCCTCTGCGTTGCATACCTGTCTGAATACCTGGTTTGCTGTGAGCAGCCAGTAAACTGCTTGGGCCAGTCATACAATGTGGGGAAAATAGCATTCAGATCCACCCAGAATTGTGTTGGATGTAACTGTGCATGTCCGAGACCTCTATCCATTATGCATCAGATTCCACAGCGGGCACTGGAATTAAAATCATACACCTAACAGCCATGGGCTAACTCCACAACTTCTGTTTAAATTCAATTGAAATTGGAACACATTGAGCACAAAAATGTGGCAGTGTGGCATCACTTTTCTAATGAGAGGCAACTAACCAATTCTTGCTAATTTTTAACAGACAGTTATTTTTATTGAATTATTTCCATTGCAATTTTCTCTCCGAATTTGCCAACTGTGCATTGGTCTTTAAGCTGTTGCTGAAATCAGCTCAGTTCCAGAACTGTAGGTCGCAGTGAGTGTGAGTAAATATTGATAAGTTTAAGGCAAATACAGACCAGAAATTGGCTCATGTTCAGTATTTAGGAACAATTTTGAATTTCCATTCTGTGTAAACATTCTCAAGGTCTATGGAGTTTCTCATTTTCTTCATATTTTTCCTTTGGGATTCTGTGACAAAAATTATAATATTCCTTTTGATTTTTGGAGATATTGCCGGCTTTTAAAGTCTATTAAATGCCTGGGGCCACGCCTGATTATACAGTGAGCAGTCATCCAAAACGGTAAAATGCATTAGGAGCTACCATTACACGATTAGCCCCAATGTGTCAGAGTGATCCAATTGCCAGGTTTAACAGATGAATTGGACATAATCAGTAAGATCTCCGAAACACTGTCAATGTTAAAACAAAGCAAATACTTTTATTGCCTGCTCATTTGATACCAATTACATAGGTCTGTTCACTCAACACCACCTAAAGCCATACACAATACTGTATTAAAGATGTGGTGAAGAAATCCGATCAGAAATTCCTTTCTCTTCTAAATAGTTAAAGCTTGCCTTGGTTACATTCAGTAATTAAATTCTACCTTGGTGATGTAAATCCTTACTTGTATTGGACCATTTCTACCAATGCAAAGAGGGTCACAGTGCAATAGGGAAAAGTCTGGCAATCATATTCAGAAAACAACAAAACAAGATGTTGATAACAACGCTAATGCTAACTACAAGGTCCAAAAGTTGACTTATCTTGGCTAATGGTTGACATTTCCTGTAATCTTATGTTACTTCCCAGATAAAAGGAACAATGGCAGTAATGTGATTGAAAATTCAGGTGGTATAGATACAAGATCAAACTACCTAGGTCAAAGGTGCCTGGCTCACCTGGCTTATCATATCCTTGCTTTCATCTAAAAGGCTTAATTTTGGAACCTGTTGGTGTACTCTCTATTATCTGGATGCACGCAGCTGTAAAAATACTTAACACCCTTCTTTTACCAAGAAGTCAAGGATGAAGTGCTTTCAATCCAGTTTTGAGGTGGCAGAGAAGGCTATAATGTGTCTACTCACCCACACCCCGATCCGTGACCATATCACCCCTGTCCTTTATAAACTCCACTGGCTCCCCATCCCCCAGAGAATCCAGTACAAAATCCTCCTCATAACCTACAAAGCCCTCCATAACCTGGCCCCATCCTACCTGACCGACCTCCTCCACAGGCACACTCCCACCTGCACCCTCCGCTCTGCTGCTGCCAATCTCCTATCCCCCCACATCCGGACCAAACTCAGATCCTGGGGGGACAGGGCTTTCTCCATCGCTGCTCCCACCCTATGGAACTCACTACCCCAAAACGTTAGAGACTCCTCCACACTCACCACATTCAAAACATCGCTGAAGTCTCATCTGTTCAGTACTGCCTTCAACCACTGAAGGTCACCTCACCTTCTGTCTCCTTTCTCTGTTCATTTATTTATTTACTTATTTATCTATTTATTAATTTCCCTATGTTCTCTAAATCTCTGTAAAGCGTCTTTGAGTATATGAAAAGCGCTATATAAATAAAATACATTATTATTATTATTATTATTATAATGTGGGAAACTCTGTCACAGGTGGAGAAGGTGGAGCTTTGTGAGGTGGGATGTTCAGAACATGGAACAGTACAGCACAGGAAAGGCCTTTCGGCCCACATTGTGCCAAACATGATGCCACGCTAAACAGATCTCAGCTGCCTGCACATGATCCATATCCCTCTGTTCCCTGAACTTCCGTGTGCCTATTGAAAAGCCTCTTTAGTGCCACTATTGTACCTTCCTCCACCATCACCTCTGGCAGTGCATTTCAGGGCCCCACCACACTCAGTGTAAAAAGCATGCCCCACACATCTCCATTAAACATTCCCCCACTCACCTTTTAGCTGCAGCCTCTGGTGTTGGACATTGGGGAAAAAGGTTCTGACTGTCTACCCTATCTGTGCCTCTCATAATTTTATATACTTTTATTAAGTTTTGCACCATTTTTCAGTTGACACATGTGCTCTGCTGAAAAGACTTCAAGTGCTCAGGCCAAGGATTCTCACGATTAGTTAGGATTTGATATCTTCTCACGCAGTCTTAGCTTTTAGTTTGGAGATACAGCATGGAAACAGGCCCTTCAGCCCACTGAGTCAGCACTGACCAGCGTTCCCTGCACATTAACACTATCTTACACGCACTAGGGACAATTTGCATTTATACCAAGCCAATTAACCCTCAAACCTGTATGTCTGGAGTGTGGGAGGAAACAGAAGATCTCGGAGAAAACTCACACGGGAGAACGTACAAACTCCGTACAGACAGCACCCGTAGTCAGGATCAAACCCGGGTCTCTGGCGCTGTAAGGAAGCAACTTTACCGCTGCGCCACCGTGCCACCCGGTCTGAATAATTTTTCTCTGACATCCTTCGTCTTTCACTGTGATGGTGCTCAGATGAGAGCATCTACATTGGGAGCTTGCTGCAAGACATGCGGACACTGCAATCTGCTCACCAGATCCGAATATGTGCAATGAAAGCATTTATGCTGAGAATATTAGCCTGGGGGAGAACGATGATGTTGTCTCTCTTCCCTTGCTGTTGAGCGTGGAGGGTTCTTGGGCAGACAATGTTGGTGGTACCCTCTCCAGGAAATAACATGAGATTCCAGGAAATGTCAATAATTGGCCAAGATAAATCAACTTTGTGCCTTGCAGTTAGTATATATAAAGATAGATTTACGAGGGCAACTGAAGTTGAATTTGAAGAAACCGAAGATAGACACAAAACGCTGGAGTAACTCAGCGGGACAGGCAGCATCTCTGGAGAGAAGGAATGGGTGAAGTTTTGGGTCGAGACCATTCTTCAGACTGGTCAGGGAACGTCGGGAATGAGGAGGACTTTGGCCACTGGTGAGAGGCCAGACGGGACAACACTTTAGATGATTACCCATATGGCAGACAGCAGGACACCCTTCTATTGTTGCTTTTGTTGGTTTTGTCTCTCTTCTTGAAGATGGTCACACTTACTGCATCTCTGAAGTCCTCTACGATGCTCACTTCCTTCTCCAGCCAAACATCCTCCCCTACCACCCTGGGGATTTTAGCAGCTGCATAACCTTGGTACTACCTCCATGATATACCAAATCCGGAGAATATGTAGAGATAACATGTGCACCTCGTCTTTATCGGTCAGACCATTGACTGTAAGAGGCAGGAAGCCATTAAAGATGGACTTTACTGGCTTTATCTTGCACAAAACTTTATTCTCTTTATCATGTATCTGTACGTTGTGGATGGCTCGATTGTATTTATGTACTGTCTTTCTGCTGGCTGGTTAGCATGCAACAAAAGCCTTTCGCTGTAACTCGGAACACGTGAGTTACTAATCTCAAACTCAACTAAACTCGGGTGATGTTGCAGCTTCACAGGACTTTGGTTCGGCTCCACTTGGAATGTTGCTTGCCATTCTGGCTGCCCCATTGCAGGAAGGATGCGGAGGCTTTGAGAGGGTGCCGAAGAGGTTCACTGGAATGATGATAGACACAAAATGCTGGAGTAACCCAGCATCTCCAGAGAGAAGGAATGGGTGATGTTTCGGGTCGAGAATGATTCCTGGATTAGAGGTTGTTAGCTATAAGGAGAGTTTGGAAAAAAATGTGATGTTTTTTCCTGGCGGCTGAGTTGGAATGTATGTTGGAAGTATATAAAATTACAAGAGGCACAGATAGCTTAGTCAGTCGGAGCCTTTTTCCCAGGGCGGGAATGCCAAGACTAGAGGGTATAGGTTTAAGGTGAGAGGCGAAAAACTTTAAAGGAGATGTGCTGGGGAAGTTTTTACACAGAGAGTGATGGGTGCCTGGAATGTGCTTCCAGGGGTGGTTGTAGAGGCGAATATAAGAGTGGCATTTAAGAAGCTTTTGGGTAGGCACAAGGATATGTAAGGAATGGAGGGATATGGATCACATGCAGGCAGAGATTAGTTTAACTTGGCATTATGCTTGGTACTGACATTGTGGGTCAAAGGGCCTCTACCTGTGCTGTAGTCTTCTACGTTATATGGCCTAAGATTGAAACCTTCAGAATGAAGTTGAAAGTGCTTCTGAGTCCAAGCAGGCATTACAAATGAGGTTAAGATCGATTACAAAACTTCTACAATTTCTTGTGCAGGAAGGAACTGCTGATGCTTCTACGATTTCTTGTTGAGGCAAAATTTGCAGGGAAAGCTGGCCCGTGGAAAGCTTCGTCTCACTTCTTTAGTTTAGTTTAGGGATGCAGCATGGAAACTGGCTCTTCGGCCCACCGAGCCCATGCTGACGATTGATCACCCTAGTTCTACGTTATCCCACTTTCTCATCCACTCCCTCCAAACCAGGGGCAATTTACAGAGGCCAATTAATCTACAAACCTGCACATCTTTGGGATGTGGGAGGAAACCGGAAATCAGAGCACCTGGATGAACCCAACGTTTCAGGGACAACATGCAAACTACACACAGACAGGACCCGAGGTCAGGATTGAACCCAGGTCTCCGGCACTGTGAGGCAGCATCTCTACCAGATGTACCTCTGTGCCCCCCCCACTCTTCCCACTATGAAGAATCAGTAGAACTGCATAAGATATGTAATCTCTGAGTCTGTTTAATTATTTCCAAACCAAAGGATTCTTTTTATTGCAAATGCCAGCACTGGTAGCAGGTGTAAATGTATTGTTTATGGTTATGCATCCAAGAAAGGTAAGGGTTAACAAATCAGCAACTTCTTGCAGCCATTTTATAGCCATATTTTACTCTCTCCCTTAAAAGGTACTGGGTGGAACATTGAAGTTAGCAGGGTTGTGCCAAGGGCAGTAATGTCTCAGCCACTTGTTATGTAGCCGGCTTGATTTTTGAAGTGAATGCAAAAGTAGCAAGGAGGCGCAGCGGTAGAGTTGCTGCCTTGCAGAGCCAGAGACCCGGTTCAATCCTGACCATGGGTGCTGTTTGTGTAAAGTTTGTACGTTCTGCCCATGGCAGCGTGGGTTTTCTCCGGGTGCTCCGGTTTCCTCCCACACTCCAAAGAAGTGCAGGTTTGTGGGTTAATTGGCTTCAGTAAAAATTGTAAATTGTCCCTAGTGTGTATGATTGTGCTAGTGTACGGGCTGACTGCTGGTTGGCATGGACTGGATGGGCCAAAGGGCCTGCTTCCACGATGTATTAACCTAAATAAAAACCTCATCAGCCACTTCTTCGAACCTATTTTTTTTGTAAAAGAAAATAAAGTCTGCTCCAGGGAATTTTCAATTCAAGAATCAATGTCGGCATACTTCATTGAGAAAGAAGAAGAATTAATCCTTCAATAACTTAATTGTTCATCCCAGCATTAAATAACAAATTTAAGAGCCGGACACAAAACTAAGTGGTGAGGTCCATTAACTTGCGGTGACCTCATTACAATGAAATGCAGACCCCATCACCATAATGAAAGTGACCCTTTCTGCTGCAAGTGTCTTCATCTGACGTGCATCCATATATATTTTTTTCTTTGAAAGTAAGCCTGGCCTCTGAAGTTCCCGCTAGCAGGGTAAGATGAGGCCCTTATAAATCATTTCCGTCACACTGCAAGAAAATGTCAGCCCGGGGCTTGAATTACTGCAAATGCAACGGCAGAAAATCTGCCATGAAATTGTGTGGCTCCTGGGAAGCGACTACCATCTGCTTTTTCCCTTTCACTTGCCACTCCGCTCTCCCATCAATCCTAATTTTTTACTGCTTCTAAGTAAACTGCTCGGGACAAATTCATCTTTCTGCGCGCGCTCTCTCTCTCTTCTGGAGAGATCTGCTTCAACCGAGGAGTTTTTGTTTTGTTTCCCCGTGAGCTTTTGTGTGTTTTGGACTTAATGTTTCACCGCATACAAGAGGGCCTGATTGGTCACGGCACTCTTTATATGTAGAGAAACCGGATTCCACTTGTTACTGAGTGCAGCGGTCGCACCTGTCACTCAGAACAGTGGCTCAGACACTTGGTCCACCAGAGGTGTCACTGGGATCTGTTCTGCCCTCGTTCAAGCACAAGCATGTGGGGCAGGAGAGCAGAGACAGCAACTCTACACAGTGCCACCATGCCTATTAAGAGCTGATTTAAACTGAACTAGGGCAGCCTGAGTGAGGCCGAAGTGACTATTTAATTTCTTTCTTGGCGTAAAAGACTAGGGGGCAGCACGGTGGTGCAGCGGTAGAGTTGCTGCCTCATAGCACCAGAGACCTGGGATCAATTCTGACTTTGGATGCTGTCTGTATGGAGTTTGTACATTCTCCCAGTGGGTTTTCCCTGGGTGCTCCAGTTTCTTCCCATAGCCCAAAGACGTACAGGTTGGTAGGTTCATTTGTTTTTGGTAAAAATTGTAAATTGTCCCTTGTGTGTGTAGGACAGGATTGCTGGTCGGCGCAGACTCAGTGGACTTAAGGGCCTGTTCCCACGTTGTATCTCTAAAGTCTAAAGCCTAAAGTCTATTGTGTCGTGAAAAGGGACATTACATTGAGAATGCTGTCACTCAATTATTTTCTTGCACGAGTTAAGAAATTGTTTACAGGTGACCCTTTAACATCGATGCAGAAACTTGTACTGTACAAGTAAGGGCCTCCAATAAAAGTGTAATGAACTTGTTTATTTAACTTTCTGGTAGAATCTAGTTGCAACAATTCACCAGGTATAGAACTTATTTTTAGTTTAGAGTAGTTTAGAGACACAGAGTGGAAACAGGCCCTTTGGCCCACCGAGTCTGCACCGACGAGCAATCCCCACACACTAACGTTATCCAGCACACACTAAGTCAATTTACAATTTTACCGAAGCCAATTAGCCAATAAACCTAGCCGTCTTTGGAGTGTGGGAGGAAACCGGAGCACCCGGAGAAAATCCACGCAGGTCACGAGGAGCACGTACAAACTCCGTACAGACGGCACCTGAAGTCAGGATTGAACCCGGGTCTCTGGTGCTGTAAGGCAGCAACTCTACGCTGTGCCACTGTGCCTATGAAGAGCCTGCATTTTACTTTCCTAATTGTTTCATCATGATTAGTTTGAATCATGGTTTGCACTTTGTATTGAGGAATACTGAAATTAAATAAGAAGATCTTTATTTTGGAAATGTTGCTTCAAAATGTGTGAACCTGCCACTGATTTATCAACTTGTTGATGGGATTTCTTATATAGGAAGGAACTGCAGATGTCGGTTTAAACCGAAGATAGACACAAAATGCTGGAGTAACTCAGTGGGACAGGCAGCATTTCTGGAGAGAAGGAATGGGTGACGTTTCAGGTCGAGACCCTTCTTCAGCCCCTTTCTTCTCTGTACCATTATCTTATCTGCAGGTTATGATTTTGAAGTAACTGTTGTAGCTGCTAGAAGGGGTTGGAGCGCAGAGGTTGAGGGAAAGATCTGATGGTATATAAAGTGACGAGAGGCATAGATAGGGTAGACAGTAAGAACCTTTCTCGTAGGGGTGGAAATGTCAAAGACTAGAGGGCATAGCTGAGAGGTGAGAATGCAACGTTTAAAGGAGTAGACCAAGTGGACCCGTTGGGCCCAAACCTCTCCTGCATTGGTGCAGCACCTTCTCCCCTCTCCCCTCTCCCCTCTCCCCTCTCCCCTCTCCCCTCTCCCCTCTCCCCTCTCCCCTCTCCCCTCTCCCCTCTCCCCTCTCCCCTCTCCCCTCTCCCCTCTCCCCTCTCCCCTCTCCCCTCTCCCCATCCCCCTCAACCCCCCTTATCCTCCCTCCTCCCCCCCCTCACTCCCTCCATCCACCACCCCTTCCTTCCTTCCCTAGGAGATAGATTTAAACTTTAAAATGTGAATAACTTAAAAAATATAACACAGATTTCAATGAAACTTCTTCCATTAGCACCAAAGGGATGACGGTGAGTAAGGTGGGCCTAAAATTGTCGCGCTGTTGTGTACCGTTTTGGCTGTAGTTCAGGAACAAACAAACAAACAAACGAAAGTTTTAGTATATATATGTGTGAGGCAAGATTGTTTTTACACAGAGGGTAGTGGGTGCCTGGAACACGCTGTCAGAGGCAGATACGATAAAAGTTTGAGAGGCTTTCAGAAAGGCAAATGTTTATGCAGGGAATGGAGGCACACGGATCATGTGCTGGCAGATTACTTTATTGTGGCATTATGTTTGGTACGCACATCGTGAACCGAAGGGCCAGTTCCTATGCTGTACTGTTGTCCTATGTTATTTGAAAAATTGAAAAATCTAATATGTATATGCACGCATAATGTAATTTTCTCTGGTGTCTTAATTTAACTTTGTCCCAGTGCTTCATTTTAGCAATTCCTTCATTTTAAATGAACTGTTGAGTTCTTTTGTCTAAGCGGCAATTTTATATATGTGGACCCTAAGACATTATTCCCAGTTCACATCAAATCTAATATTATAATTATTTTTAAAAACAATCACGTTATCCAGATTACAGCATCAATCATTATCAACACAATATTTTAAACGTGTGAAGTTTGTTTGATGTTAGTGTTTTCTCTTTCTTAAAGGATCAAGCACCTGTTGGTCCAGTTTCACACACAACAGTTGCTCTCTGGTGATTCACTCGTATGTGTCCATAAATCAAGAGAACGAAAGTTTAGGCTTCACAGTTCACTGCTCAGCAGCCCATGGGCACATCACAGATGTGTCCAATATTGTTCTCATCAGGCCACCAGAAGTACATGCATAATATGTATTGGTGGCACGGTGGTGCAACGGCAGAGCTGCTGTCTTACAGCGCCAGAGCCCCGGGTCCCAGGTTCGATCCTGACTACAGGTGTTTGCCTGTACAGAGTTTGTACGTTTTCCCTGAGACCGGCGTTGAATTTTCTCCGAGATCTTCGGTTTCCTCCCACACTCCAAAGAAGTGCTGGCTCGAAGGGCCGAATGGCCTACTCCTGCACCTATTGTCTATTGTCTAAGTACAGGTTTGTAGGTTAATTGGCTAAGTATAAATGTAAATTGTTCCTCCATTAACACAGGGTAGTGTTAATGCGCGGGAATCGCTGGTTGGTGCGGACTCGGTTGGCCGAAGGGCCTGTTTCGGCGCTGTATCACTAAACTAAACTAAACTAAACTAAATTAAACTAATATCTTTGCTGCCTTCATTACATAACATCAGCCTTCTCCCATGCCAGCTGCTCTGAAAGGTATACGATCGATCCATGGATATTTATATTCTACAGTAGCCAATGCTGTATCATCATATATATTTGTCCAATCCATTAGGGAGGCGTCATATTCAATATTATTGAGTCCAAAGTCATCTTAAGGTTTTATTAGTTAGGCACATCTTTATTATGCTGGTGTGAAGGCTGGTTAGGTAATGCTTTGCTTAATATGTATACTCTGTATTTGTCAAATGCATTATTTTTCTCTCTTTTATTCACATTCATTGCTATTTTGTGTAATGTTGCTTCAGTAAATTGTCACTGACTTCAAATCATTCATGTTCATTAGTTATAGGAGCAGAATTAGCCCAACAAGTCCACTCCATCATTCAAGCATGGCTGATCTATCTTTCCCTCTCTACTCATCCTCCTGGCTTCTCCCCGTAACCCCTGGCACCCGTACTAATCAATGATCTATTAATAATGTTAGCTTTGTTATGAATATTTATCAATTTAGATTTCAAAGTGAAGGCATTTAGATTTCACATACATGGGAAAAAAGTGCTATATAGAACATAGAACAGGACAGCACAGGAACAGGCCCTTTGGCCCACGATGTCTGTGCTAAACACGATGCTATGTTAAACTAATTTCCTTTTCCTGCGTGTAATCTATATCCCTCCATTCCCTGCATTTAGATATCCCTCCATGTCCCAAATTCCATTTATTGTTGTATTTAAAATCAATTTATTTCTCCATTGGGAAAATCCAACCATAAAAAACATGTTATACAAAATGCTGATATAATTAGGCCAATAGATCATTCTTTTCAATGGTTCAATGGTTTCTTTCCCAAGGAACAGTGAAATATTTTTTTTTGCATACAGATCAGCAAGACTATCACCATAGATTAGCACAATCCCCTGGTTAGTACAGAACAGTCCACTGATTCCACTTGCAGGAGTCGCCATTTTGCCGTTATTTTCTAGTCCCAGCTGCAGCTGGGCCACAAAGGCCCATTGCGGCCATCCTCTCCACTCTGGCAGTCCTGCAAACCGTCGCCCCTCTCCGAGCACTTCCGATATCTTATTGGTAATATGCATTTGTCCAAATGGTTATGCCTTGATTCATGCACAATAAAGTAACTAATTGCAGACGGTACTGTTGTTAATAATTTGATAATCAGAAGGCTTTGGATATGTATTCCACTTGCAGACTATAAAAAGATAAGGATCATACAATGCTGGGCTCCTTCCTGCTGGTTCCTATGACTCAGATGGATGTTACAAAGCTCATGCTACTGGATGAGGTAAAATAATCCAATCCCCTCATAGCGAGGGGATTTGAGTATAGGAGCAGGGAGGTTCTGCTGCAGTTGTACAGGGCATTGGTGAGACCACACCTGGAGTATTGCGTACAGTTTTGGTCTCCTAATCTGAGGAAAGACATTCTTGCCATAGAGGGAGTACAGAGAAGGTTCACCAGATTGATTCCTGGGATGGCAGGACTTTCATATGAAGAAAGACTGGATAGACTCGGCTTGTACTCGCTGAAATTTAGAAGATTGAGGGGGGATCTTATAGAAACTTACAAAATTCTTAAGGGGTTGGACAGGCTAGATGCAGGAAGATTGTTCCCGATGTTGGGGAAGTCCAGAACAAGGGGTCACAGTTTAAGGATAAGGGGGAAGTCTTTTAGGACCGAGATGAGAAAGTTTTTTTTCACACAGAGAGTGGTGAATCTGTGGAATTCTCTGCCACAGAAGGTAGTTGAGGCCAGTTCATTGGCTATATTTAAGAGGGAGTTAGATGTGGCCCTTGTGGCTAGAGGGATCTGGGGGTATGGAGAGAAGGCAGGTACAGGATACTGAGTTGGATGATCAGCCATGATCATATTGAATGGCGGTGCAGGCTCAAAGTGCCGAATGGCCTACTCCTGCACGTATTTTCTATGTTTCTGTAATTCTGTAATTCTTACTAAACAATCTATTATCATCAATATCAGTCTTGAATGCCATTGAGAAATAGATTTTACATGTGCTTAGCCAACCTGTTATTGCATATCAGAAGGTTTATGATTTGAGATGTATTGACACGAAAAGCACAATATAAAGAGCAATGTTATTTACATATATACACATAGGCACACCCACACACAAACACACACACACTCACACACACACACGCACACACACATGCACGTGCACACACATATGTGTGCATATGTATATATGTATAGAAAATGTATATGCACATACGTACATATATAACATAATATATATAGAGAGAATACACATGCAAGACATCCATATACAACATGGACACCTATATATAAAGACAGTCGCATGGCATTTATATACACAGGCATATCTACACACACTCACACACATACACACATATATATATATTGTATATTGTTAATGTGTGTGTGTATAAATATATATATTTATAATAATAATAATAAACATTTATTTTTTATAGCGCTTTTCCAAATGCTCAAAGACGCTTTACAAAAACAGTCAAGACATAAAAACAAACAAACGAACTGTCCTGACGGAGAAGCGGCGAACAAATAGCGCCAGCGTCCTCTCACGTCAGGGTCCGGCAGTTGACAATAAAGAACACAAGACACACAATTACAATATTTAACACAAACAGCCATCACAGTGATTGCTCCAGGCACACCCTCACTATGATGGAAGACAAAGAAAAGTCTTATCTCCTCCTCATTCTTCTCCCGTGGTGCCACGAGGCGATCGAGGCTCCCAACTTTTGAAGCCCCCACCGGGCGATGGAAAGTCCCAGGGCCGAGCCGAGCAGGCCGATGAAGGTCCTGATCCCCCACCGGGCGATGGAAAGTGCCGCGGCCAGGCCACGCAGGGCGATGAGGGGCCTGCGAGCGGGTCAATCAAACCTCGTGCTTCGGGGCGGTCGAAGCTGCTACGGCTGGAGCTCCAGAAAGCCGGTCGCCAGCCAGGGATCTGCGAACTCCCGATGTTGCGGTCTGCAGGGCCCACGGCCGAAGCCTCCGAGATGGTAAGTCCAGGCCCTGCGTCTTCGGAGTCTTCAAGGTCGATCCCAGCTGGAGGCCGCCGACTCCACGGTGTTAGGCCGTAGCGCGAACGGAGATACGACACGGTAAAGGTCGCATCTCCGTTGAGGAGGAGATTGGAAAAAAAGGTTTCCCCCACCCCCCCCACCACCCCCCACATATACAGAGTTAAAAATAAATCAAAAGATACATTTAAACGATAACAAAGACAAAAAACAAAAAAAAGACAGAGAGACTGCCGGTGAGCCGCAGCTGCAGAACGCAACCACGCCCCCAATTCATGTGTGTGTATGTATATTATGTGTGTGTATGTATATATATATATATAGTAAGAATATATAAGTATTTTTAAGCTGCAAGTAAGAATTTCATTGTTCTATTTCAGGACATATGAAAATAAACCCCTCATGACTTTAGCAGTTCTAATTATGTAATAAGTTTAATGGTGTGGTTATTGCTGTAGATCCTATTACATTATAATCAGTAAGCAGTGAATTAGCCTCCATGGTTTATATGCTGGTAATCTGTGACCATAAAATAAGCCTGTTAACACCATAATATGATGTGTATACATGCAGCAATTTATACTTCTGTGCAACATCAATTCCTTACAGTATATTCTAGTACATTGTACTGCTTTACATTTATCTCCTATTTGACAATTTATGAAATGTTGTTTTATCTGGTGAGTATTTTCAGTGAATTCATTAATTTACCGAGGACCTCTTAGGCCAGGCATATTTCTGGATTGAAACATTCCCCAGTCACTGACAAAGCTGCCCTGTGCCAGCCAGCAGAAGATGAATGAAAATAATCCAAGATAATTTCCCTTCTCTTTCTTTCAGTGAGGCAGTGATGGGTCTGTGCCAAATGGCGACTTCAATTCCCAATGATCTACAGTAACCAGGTTTTCAAAGTAATTCAAATGTGTTTAGGATTTTTGCCCATCTTCAGATGAATATTTTTCTCTTTATCTTTCTTTCTGTCATGCTTTCTCTCGTGTGTTTGCGATCGGGCACTTTCTTCATGGATGGACATCTTCCTGTTGTTATTTTTCGGCTTTATATTTCACTTGTTGCATCATAATGAAAATAGATCGTACATCCCCTGCCTGTGATATTGGCCCTAATTTTGGCGCAAAGCCCTAAATGGCCAATTCTCATCAGGAAAGGAAGGTACAAAATCTCAAACTAATATTTGACATCCAAATCCTCAAGCAGCCATGATCACATTGAATGGCGGTGCTGGCTCGAAGGGCCGGATGGCCTCCTCCTGCACCTATTGTCTATTGTCTATTGTCTATTGTCTATTGTCTATAGATCACACTGTTAATAATTGAATTATTCCACACTTGTTGATGTTCCAGAAACATAACTTAAGTTGACGAGAAGTTATTATTCAGAGAAAGCACAGTAATTTCTTGGGTCAGAGGCATTCAAAAGATCTCTGCTTCGGTATACATCACAACGCAAGCTATTATTTTGATATCCTCTACCTCAACTTGCTTCAGTTCCAATATTAGAAAATCGCAGACGTTGCCATAGTGATGTACAATTTCCCTTGGCTTGTATCGTGGATCATGTGCATGTAGAACGTAGAGGTGCCATTGAAAGCGGCCAAACCAATTTGTCTAAGGGACTTGAGCAAAACACCAAGCACTGGAGGAACAGCAGGCCAGGCAGCATCCGTGGAAGGAATGGAAAGGTGACATTTTGGGTTGGAACCTTTCTTCGGGCTGTTTGCAGTAGAGGGGGAAGGAAACTGGAAAAGAGAAGTAGGGACAAGAGAAATCCTGGCAAGTGATAAGAAGATGGCAGCGCGTTAAGTGCTGAGGAAATACACGTTTGTGCAACAGTGGGATCTGTTTAAGAGCCAGAGAGATGAGCACCAGATTTACTGGTAATTTCAAACCTGATGTTGTGTGTAAAGTGAACCATGTTTTGTTGGCAGAATCTACAGGGAATTTTACCCTTTGTTATCCATTGAATAAATAAATCCAAATTTACAGTAATTGCAAAACTGGACAGTTTAATATGATTTGATTTTCAAGGAGAATCTGTAGTTTAGCATCCAATATATTTCCATTTGATTTTAAGACCTATTCTCAAATTCTTAAATAGTAATATTTCATAATATAGTTTCCAATAAAGATAGCAGCACAATTTATTTCTGCCACAAAAGGTTCTTGGTAGTTCCTCTTTTCTTGATTTCACAGAGGTTCAGTTGGCTCTATGGGTTGCATGGGCTGTGAATTTAATCCCACTCCAGGTGAGATGTATAGATAATTCTTACATAGTATTAAGGAACGCTGTAATGCATGGAATACTGATTTTGGGGTATAATGTTAGACGATGTAACATTTTATAATATAAAGTAACCTTGCAACATTTTTAGTTTAGAGATATGATGAGAACAGATCCTTTGGCCCACCGAGTCCACACTGACCGACCATCGATCCCCACATATTAACACTGTCCATCACTCGGGACAATTTTTACATTGTACCAAAGTCAAGTCAAGTCAAGTCAAGTTTATTTGTCACATACACATACACGATGTGCAGTGAAATGAAAGTGGCAATGCCTGCGGATTCTGCAACAAAAAAAAAGACAATTACAGCATATAAATTAAAATTAATACAGAAAAAGAAAATTAGTCCCTGGAGTTATAATAGTTAACAGTCCTGATGGCCTGTGGGAAGAAACTCCGTCTCATCCTCTCCGTTTTCACAGCGTGACAGCGGAGGCGTTTGCCTGACCGTAGCATCTGGAACAGTCCGTTGCTGGGGTGGTAGGGGTCCCTCATAATCTTGCTTGCTCTTGATCTGCACCTCCTGATGTATAGGTCCTGCAGGCGGGCTGTACTTCCTGTACTTCTTTGGAGTGTGGGAGGAAACCAAAGTTCTCGGAGAAAATCCCCACGCGGTCACGGGGAGAACGTACAAACTCCGTACAGACAAACTCTCATAGTTGGGATGGAACCCAGGTCTCTGGCGCTGTAAGCATTGGAAGGCAGCAACTCTACCACTGCGCCACTGTGCCACCCCTAATTGTTAGAACATAGATGGCATCTTTCTCAGCACACACATTGTGGGATGAAGGGCCTTTTCCAGTGCTGCACTGTTCTATGTTCTGTGTTTTATGTCAATATATAATATAGAACAGAAAAGCACAGAACAGGACCTTCGGCCCACAATATCCTTACCGAACAAGATACCAAGTCTAACTCTTACCTGCCTGCCATAATCCATATCCCTCCATTCCATCCATCTGCCTATCCAAAAGTCATAAATGCCACTATTATATATGCTTCCACCACCACAGACCGTTCCAGGCACTCACCATCCTCTGTGTAAAAATATTTACCCCTTACAACTTTGCCCCTCTCACCTTAAACCTTATCTGCCACTGTTCGATATTTCCATCATGGAAAAATGATTCTGTCTGTCTACCCTATCTAAGCCTCACATAATTATATATAAGGGGCTCTCCCCTTGCCCTCCTGTGTTCCAGAGAAAACAACCCAAATCTAGATGCAAAAGAATTTAGGCATTATTTAAATAAAAAATATAAATCATAGGTTGACATTGTGCTCAACATTCCTCCCTTAACCAACACATTAATGATCATATTATTTGGTCACATTTGGTCTGACCATTATTTGGTCTGAAGAAGGGACTCGACCAGAAATGTCACCCCTTTCTTCTATCCAGAGATGCCGCCTGTCCCACTGAGTTACTTCAGCATTTTGTGTCTATCGTCGGTGTAAACCAGCATTTGCAGTTCCTTCCTACATGTTATTTGGTCACGTTTGCTTTCGTGGTTTATGGAATATTTCTGTGTACAATTGGCAGCTGCATTTGCCTTCTTAATGGCAGGTAATTATGGTTTAAAAATATAATTGTTCTGAATGTTTTGGAGAGATTTGGAAAGATGTAAGATGTTCTCAATGCAAGTTCGTTTTTCTTGTTTACTCTCTTTGTGCATGAATATTAATAGTTTGCTTTTGTATTCCAGCCCCATGCACTATTTCCTAAAACGTGTTTTTCTTCTTCCCCACCCTTTAATATATAAACTTGTTGCACTGAAATAAGTTAGATTCAGAATTTCAATGACTAAAGTTCAGTTTTACAAGCAAACCAGCATTTTGCAAAAAGACAAAATACACATGAAATCTCCAAAGATAGACACAAACAGTTGGAGTAACTCAGCATCTCTGGAGAAAAGGAATAGGCGATGTCTTGGGTTGAGACCCTTCTTCGGACAGAAAGGGTCTCGACCCGAAACGTTACCTGTTCCTTTTCTCCGCAGATGCTGCCTGACCCGTTGCGTTACTCCATCTTTTTTATTTTAAAAAAAAATTTTTTTTTAAAAAAAGCATATGTACAAATCGAAATTTAAAAAAAACACATTTGTTACAAAGTTCTTACATAGCTTCAATTTTTAAATTTTTGAAGAGAGAAAGTAAAAATAAAAATATAAAACTATAAACTTGGGAAGAGAGAGTAAGAGGGTTAAAAAAAAAAAAAAAAAAAAAAAAAAAAAGGATCTAACAATAAAAATTAACGGGAGTAGATCTGGGAGACAAAAACCACAGCTGTACATCCAACCCCCAACTCAAGTTTCAACTTTTTATTTAAATTTTTTTAAATTTTTTTTATTTTAGTCCTGTGCCAAACCCATTTACTTTTCTAAAAATTCAATAAATGGAGACCATATTTTTAAAAATAACTCGGGTTTGTCGATTAAGGCAAACCTTATTTTTTCCAAATGTAGGGTCTCTGTCATTTCCATAGTCCACATTTTAATTGTGGGGGTTATTGGTTTTTTCCAAAATTTAAGTATTAGTTTTTTCGCAGTTATTAGACTGTAATCAAGAAAATGTACCTGACTTACTGTAAAATTTGTAGTATGTTCTGATAATCCTAATATAATTAATTTTGGGTCCATATCTAATTTTTTATTAATAACTTTAGAAACTATTTTAAAAATCTCCAACCAGAAGTTTTGCATTTTTATACAAGTTACGAAAATATGAGTTAAATTAGCTTCTTGAAATTGACATTTATCACACATAGGAGAGATACTAGGAAAAATCCTATTTAATTTCGTCTTCGAATAATGTAATCTATGTATTATTTTAAATTGTATTAAGGAATGTCTAGTATTCAATGAACATTGATGTATATGTTGTAAACTTTCATCCCATATATCTTGCATTATAAATTGATTCAATTCGTCCTCCCATGCTCGTCTATAAGATTCTGATGACGGAATGTCAATGTCAAGGAGAATATTGTAAATAAAAGATATGAATTTATTTGAGTTATAATGTCGATTCAGTCATACATCAAGTGTTTCTGGACCTCTAAACTTATATTCTTGCATGTGTGATTTTACATAATCTCTAAGTTGTAAATATCTAAAATAATTATTAACATGTAATCCGTACTTCTGCTGTAACTCCTGAAACGAAAGAAAAGTTCCCTTATGATAAAGATCTCCCACCCTTTTGATTCCATAACTTTTCCATTGAGCAAAGCCTCTATCTAAGACAGACGGTTTAAAAGAAGGATTATTCGCAATAGGAAGGAAAACAGATAATTTACTCAATTTTAACGTAAGCTTTAATTGTTTCCAGGTACGGATAACACTATGTATAATGGGATTACCTCCATATGTTTTTTTATTTAAATTTATTGGAGCTAAGAGGATCGCACCAATATCGAATGGTAAACGTTTGCTTTCGTGGTTTATGGAATATTTCTGTGTACAATTGGCAGCTGCATTTGCCTTCTTAATGGCAGGTAATTATGGTTTAAAAATATAATTGTTCTGAATGTTTTGGAGAGATTTGGAAAGATGTAAGATGTTCTCAATGCAAGTTCGTTTTTCTTGTTTACTCTCTTTGTGCATGAATATTAATAGTTTGCTTTTGTATTCCAGCCCCATGCACTATTTCCTAAAACGTGTTTTTCTTCTTCCCCACCCTTTAATATATAAACTTGTTGCACTGAAATAAGTTAGATTCAGAATTTCAATGACTAAAGTTCAGTTTTACAAGCAAACCAGCATTTTGCAAAAAGACAAAATACACATGAAATCTCCAAAGGAATAGGCGATGTCTTGGGTTGAGACCCTTCTTCGGACAGAAAGGGTCTCAACCCGAAACGTTACCTGTTCCTTTTCTCCGCAGATGCTGCCTGACCCGTTGCGTTACTCCATCTTTTTGTGTCTATCTTTGGTTTAAACCAGCATCTGCACATGAGATCTCCACGTGCACATACTAAACAGTGGGTCCATGTGCTTACTGCTTGTGCTTCCATCACTGTTCGAAATATCTCTGCCTGATCCACGCATGATTTGCAGCTGTGATTTTACTTAATAATAATAATAATAATACATTACATTTATATAGCGCTTTTCATATACTCAAAGACGCTTTACAGGGATTTAGAGAACATAGGGAAGTGAATAAATAGATAAATAAGTAAACGAACAGAGAAAGGAGACAGAAGGTGAGGTGACCTTCAGTGGTTGAAGGCAGTACTGAATAGGTGAGACTTCAGTGATGTTTTGAATGTGGTGAGTGTGGAGGAGTCTCTGACGGTTTGGGGTAGTGAGTTCCATAGGGTGGGAGCAGCGATGGAGAAAGCCCTGTCCCCCCAGGATCTGAGTTTGGTCCGGATGTGGGGGGATAGGAGATTGGCAGTAGCAGAGCGGAGGGTGCAGGTGGGAGTGTGCCTGTGGAGGAGGTCGGTCAGGTAGGATGGGGCCAGGTTATCAAAGGCACATTATGGAAAATAAACATGTTTCAAAGGTTTTCGTAAATAAGATCCATGAGGTTCAAACTGCTTCTCGTAGAAACGCAACCTGCTGCTACTGTCTTGACATCTATGTGTGCCGGATAAAATAATTGGCAACAGGATAGTGCAATTAGTCTGTGACTAATTCTCAACTATTTTCTCTTCTGTAGCAACAAGATAGTACTAGTTTTGAAGGCTGCCACATCCCTTCTGGCATAGTTTGAGTTCCTTCATCTTAAATTGATTACTTTTCCAAAGTTTTAAAAACATCTGAAAGTGAGCTTTTGAGCAAATAGACTTGAAATGAACTTGGTTGATGGTTTAGTTCATCAATTGATATAGATAATTTTTTTGTCATCATTGCGCCACATTTAAACATGATTTATTTTTATAATATCTGACAGATCATTATAAATTCATCAGTGCAGTGAAGATAATTCAGCCATGCTGCATTTACTAATTTCATAGAAGTATTCCACATTTCCAAAATAAACCCTAAAGGTTCAAAGAGGGAAGCCACAGACAGCAATAGCAAATGTAATATTACATTCAAAATATTTTTTAATAAATGTTTATTAGAAATGGATAGCTCGTGCAATCCAACATCATAATTCATAACATTCTTTTTCCATCAAACAGTAGTGCAGTTGTAAACATTCATGTTGTGTTACATTTTCAGATGTGCTGCTATAATATATTTTAGGAGAAATGTACAGAATAATATGCTAGTAATCGCTTTCTAAGAAAAAACTATATGTCAGCATATATCAGGGGTGGCACGGTGGCACAGCAGTATAGTTGCTGCCTTACTGCATTCGATCCTGACTGTACCGATTTTCTACGTTTTACCCATGACCTGCATGGGTTTTCACTGGGTGCTCTGATTTCTTTCCACACTCCAAAAATGTACAGATTTGTAAGCTAATTGGCTTCGCTAAGATGGCAAGATGTCCCCTCCGTGTGTGATAGTGTTAGTGTATGGGGATCGCTGGTCAACGCGGATTCGGTGCGCCGAAGGAAATGTTTCCATGCCGTATCTCTAAATGAAACTGAAGTGAACATGACCTAATTTTCAGGAACTTCTATGCATTTGTGTTTTGTCATGGATACATGCCTTTAAATTTGAAAATTTAACCTAGGCAACTTTAGTGCACAAAGTTCCACCAAGGCAGATAGAGTCATGCAATCATAGAATCATAAAGCACGGAACCAGGCCCTTCGGCCCGATTGGTCCATGCCATCCAAGGTGCCCCATCTATGCTCGTCTCATTTACCCGTGTTTGGCCTACATCCCACTAACCATTTCCTACTGATGTACCTATTCAAATGTCTTTTTAATGTTGGGTTCGTACCTGCCTCAACAACTTCCTCTGGCAGCCCGTTGGGGGAAAGGGTAGGATGCCCTTGAACCTGAAGGCATGTGTATTGTGTGATGAGCTACACAGCATTTGACTGGCATTGTTGTAGTTTCTGAGCCGTTAATAAGAGAGAAACAATGATCCTGCAATTCAGTCATGTAATATTGATGTTTTCAGCCCTACGGGAATGACAATTAAGGCCCTCCTTAAGTTGCAACGTTGAGAAATGGTGTACGCCAGGCCACTGTCGAAATGGACAGGATATCCAACCTTCTTCTGTTTCTGACCTCCTTCCCAGCTGCTCCCGAGGTCTCTGACCTTCTTCCCAGCTGTGCCTGGGTCTTGCCATCTGTCTGGCCCATCCTACACCCCAATATTCACCTGTTTGATCTGCTGACCTTGCAAACCAAAGTAATCATACAGGGACACAAAGTGTTGGAGTAACTCAGCAGGCCAGGCAGCAGCCCCAGAGAACATCGATAGGTGACGTTTTCGGTCAAAACATTTCTTCAGACCAAAGATACTAGAGTAATAAGATGGACCACTCTGTTGAAATCGCCTATACTGAAGTGTAGTACGCAAAGGAGCGGAACGGCCACCATTTTAGTAGGCAAAACCAGCCGTTGGCTCTGCCTCTCGCAGTGTAATCAGTGTTGTGGGGGAACAGTATGTGTGATGAAACCATTAAAATGCAGAATATATCTCATCTATCAATTCCCATTTTGTTGTTATTTTTACTTTTAAATGTTTCCCCCGGCTTAATTTCTCTGAATTTATTATTTCTTACTGTTTCTGCCCATCCTTCCTCCCCAGCCCCCTCTTTTGTGCAGTTTCCCTTGTATTGCTCAAACACACTCTGCACAAATTTAACACACACACACACACACATTCATATAGAATGTGTGTGTGTTAAATTTGTGCAGAGTGTGTTTGAGCATATATATATGTTATTTTATTCACAATATTAGGATTTCAGGAAATAGGTTTGATGTCACTGATTGCGAATTGTGTATGGGTAGACCCTAATGAAATGTATGTGAGAGAACAGTGATCATGATAGGGAGAACCATGTGCTGAGAAGTGTGTGCATGACTGATTATATGTAGATATATATATATATATATATATATATATATATGTGTGTGTGTGTGTGAGTGGGTGTGTGTGTGTATTTATATATAGAGAGAGATTGAAAGAAAAAGGTTGCTAAACAAATAATTAGAGGAAGTCACAAGAAAGAAACTATGTATATATATAGTTTCTTTCTTGTGATTTCCTCTAATTATTTGTTTAGCAACCTTTTTCTTTCAATCTCTCTCTCTCTATATATATATATATATACACACACACACACACCCACACGCACATCAAACTTATTTCCAGAAATCCTAATATTGTGAATAAAATAACTTGAACAAATGTCAAGATATTTTTTCATTCTTTTCATTCTATATTAGTGTAATAAAATGTACTGCATATATACCCACACCGATCCAGAAGTGCTAGCTTTAGACATGAATAATGTACATTACTACCAGTTTAGTTTTGAATTTAACATATAATTGATGGGGTTGGTGCAATATAGTGCTAACCCTCACTTTTGTGAAAAATGAGTTACATGTATTAACACGATCCTTATACCAGCTCTTCACCTCCCCCCCCCCCCCTTGTCTGAAGAAGGGTCCCAACCTGAAACATCACCCATCCTTTTTCTCCAGAGATGCTGCCTGACCCGGTGATTTACTCCACCATTGTGTCTATTTGAATTGGATTCATGCTTCTGTACCACATCAGGCAGCATTGGTCATTTTAGTGTCTGTCAAGAGTTTTTAACTAATCAATTCACCAATTGAAAAAGTCTTTTCAATTATATTGTGGATACAGTAGAGTTCTATTGTTTGCAAATGCCTAATCTCTGCTTCCATGACTTTTAAAAATAAAACAAAAAGAGATACAGCTCGTGGAGGTAAAATTAATATTAACAGAGAAAGCAAAGAAGAACAGTTCATTAAATATGATCAATTGGCCTGTTGCAGACAGAGTGGATCTCTAGTGCAAATATTCAATCAGTAACATCCAAAGTTTAAAGATTATGAAACAGCAACTCTTCAAGGAATAGTTATAAATGTCAACTATCAACTTATCCAAGAAGTTGAACAAAAATAATTGTTTGCAAACGTTTTATATATGAAGAAATCGCAGAGAGTTGTGAACACTGCCCAGTCTAGCACATAGAATCTGCCTACTAAAGTGGCGCTGAAATTTACCCATGCCCTATTGCGGTTTTCAGAGTTACGAGGTCTATCTTGGTACTCTAGTATCTTTGTTTCAGACTGACGAAGGGTCCGAACAGGAAATGCCACCTATCCATGTTTTCCAGAGATGCTGCCTGACCTGCTTTGTGTATCAATCAGCATCCGCAAATCCTTGTTTCTACAAACTAATCACACTCCTGGATTGGAGCAATGAATCTTAGAAAATCAAGTCATCCATGCTGAAAACAGACCAACAGTCACTAAGCTAAAACACTCTGCGGATATGATTTAGCGACATGATATAAACATTTTAAATAAGATAAAGTAGCATTTATGATGTTTCAACTGCCTTTTCCTCCCCAAACATGAGAATGTCCACTGACATTTCCAAATTGCTGCAACTAATAAAAGCATATATTACTTTTCCACTATTTTGTCTGCCTTGTCCATAATTCAGCCAGTCTTTGAAATTTCACCCTTTCGGTTAGGTAAGGTCTGAATCAAGAGTGAAACTAAATTGAATTACCCGGCAGTATAGTTGAACTGGAAACATAGCCTTGGTCACTTCCCGATTGGTTTGAGTGTTTTGGCTTTAATGAAGATTGATCCTCCACCAGAGCGAAACGCTATGTTGCTCGTTTCACTCCAGTCCTGTTTCACTGTTGTAATTTGAGAGAGAACCTCTGTTCATAAGAAATGTTCTGATATCCGAGCCCTCTCGACACTCCAGGATTTGAAGAGTGTTGCTCCTGTGTCGCGGACCCAACTCAGGGAGG
The DNA here is from genome assembly GCF_053455715.1 of Rhinoraja longicauda. Taxonomy (NCBI): domain Eukaryota; kingdom Metazoa; phylum Chordata; class Chondrichthyes; order Rajiformes; family Arhynchobatidae; genus Rhinoraja; species Rhinoraja longicauda. The sequence continues at coordinate 53,107,770 of NC_135958.1, forward strand.
TTCCCCTTCTTCCTTCCCTTCCATTCCTTTGCCAATTTCCCCCAACCCCACCGAAGGCAGACCTGAATCAAACCTTGCCTTCAACTTACTGATCGCAGACCCGACTCATCCGACACTCTCCGACAATTTATTGCACTGACCTAGATGTAAAGAATTTACAGAGGTTTGTGTTCCCGTGTACCTTGTCCTTCTCGGTCTTAGAGATTAAGTGATTGGGAGGGGCTGTGGGAGTAACAGCTTTTTGGTTTGCACAGGTACATGGTGCGGTCATGGTACATCAGTGGTGGAGAGAGCATGTGGATAGATTATTGGAGGGGTGTTGTTCAAGCAGCATGGCGTCTTCTGGATTTTGTTGAAATCCTGCCTCGTTACTGGAGGTGCAGTTATGCAGGTCAGGTGAATGCATTTAATCAAACTCCTATCTTATGCACTCTGGATGATGGAATGGCATAAGAGAGTCATGAAGTAAGCCAATTGCCACAGTAAACCCGATCTTTCTCACCTACGCTTATAACCACAGGATGTAGGAAGAAGGGTCTTGACCCGAAACGTCACCCATTTCTTCTCTCCAGAGATGCTGCCTGACCCGCTGAGTTACTCCAGCATTTTGTGCCTACCTTCGATTTCAACCAGCATCTGCAGTTCTTTCCTACACAGGATTTATGTGGTGGATCCAGTAAAATGTCCGGCCAACGGTGGTCCTCAAAGCATGAATGGTGGCGGCTTAGCAACGGTAATTCCATTGGATATAACATCAGGCAGTTAGAGTGTCAGTTGTTGGAGATAATCATAGCCCGGCAGTTCCATTGAATGGATATTACTAATGCTATTGCCATTTATCAATCCATGCCTGAGTATTGATGCATGCATGTACAAACTCCATTTTCTGAGGTATTGCAAATGGCAAATGGAATTAAATATTTTACAATCTACTTCTGACATGATATAAGGAAGGTCATTAGTGAAGCAACTGAAGATGGTTGTGTTGAGGACATTGTCCTGAAGAACTACTGCCACGATATCCTGGGTTGTGGTGATCGACTTCTCAAAACTCCCAGCCCTTTTGCTTCGGACAATACCCCAACCATTGGAACATTTTCCCATTGGAAGCTGATTGACTTTGGTTTCATCAGGGCTTCTCTATGTTAAACTTGGCCAATGTTGCCCGATGATTAACTAGTCACTCTCAGGTGTGATTTACAGTCACTTTACTCTGAGATGGTAGTGGTATCTCTGAATCAAATTAATGGCAAAATCTTGAACATTTATGATAAGTAAATGTGATTTTTTTTTTAAATCCTAAGAGGACAGTTGACATTTCTTCAATGGACTTTAGCAAACTCAGAAATGGTCCAGGTCCAGGTCTTTATTGTTCCTCTTGATTTTAGTGGAACTTGAGAATGATCTCAACCAGCTCTGGGATTTGAAAGCCCAGTTGCAATCTGCCCCTCATCATAAACAGACAACGAGGGCACAGATGGAGTTTGGGTGTTGTCTACTGAGAGAGTACACCAAGTAGCCCTTCTCAGAGTCACTGTCACCCACTGTAGTTGCATCTGATCAACCTGGTTATCAATCAAAGGACCATTTGATTGATAACTATGAAACCCCTTGAGCTCCTTTAGACACTGCAATCTCTAGGCAGAATGGCCGCAGTCCAAGCTTGAGTAGATAGGATGGATTCCAAGTTCCATGCAAAGCCTTCCTCCAAACTATAAATCAAAAGGAACTGCAGATGCTGGAAATCTGAAACAAAAACAGCATCTGATGGAAAAAACTCAGCAAGTCAGGCAGCCTCTGTGGAATGAGAGACAGCCAACGTTTTGGATATGTGATGGAAGGAACTGCAGATGCTGGTTTACATTGAAAGACACAAAATGATGGAGTAACTCAACAGGACAGGCAGCAATGGTAGACACAAAATGCTGGAGTAACTCAGCGGGCCAGGCAGTTTCTCTGGAGAGAAGGAATGGGTGACGTTTCGGGTCGAGACCCTTCTTCAGACTTCATTCCATCTCTCCAGAGATGCTGCCTGACCCGCTGAGTTACTCCAGCATTTTATGTCTTTCAATGTAAACTAGCATCTGCAGTTTTCTTTCTCAGGACAGGCATTTCTGGATAGAAGGAATAGGTGACATTTCAGGTCGAGACCCTTCTTTAGACTGTGACTGATTGTAACTCCTTCTACATTTTCTACCCAGCTAGTTTGAATTATTGCATTATTTTCTGTTTTCCTTTCCCAAGTTGTTGCTAGACTACACCGAGCTCCATGAAATTAAAAACTGAATTTCTGGATCGTTCCTAATATAGCAAACATGTGGTTATACATTTGGTGAGCTGGCTCCAATACTCTGTTTCCCAAGCTTCAGTTGAATGCCGAAGCTCCATATGTTTATTCCATCACTATGAGGGTGACTATTTCTAAACTAATGTCTATGCACGTGAAATCTTCATTATCATTCTATTGCTTTAAGAGCCAGGCTTCACTACTTGAAACATAAAAGGAATAAATGGAAAGGCCTAATGAAAAGTGGGAGGTGCATATTTGACCGTTGTATATGAGAAAAGATGGTGGGATAAGGTGGAGCTGAGTTGTCTAAAGAAGGATTGTGTGCATGTGGATTATATCCTATCTTCACTACTGGCTTTAGCTACCACCTTACGAAGCACCAAAGCTGTTCTCCATGGCAATTTAGTCATAGGTTCTTCTTCCAGTCAGTTCCTGCAGCATTTATTGTGGTGCCAATGTGACTTACAAGTGAATGGAAATAATGTTATTGATTGGTGTGTAGGAAAGAACTGCAGATGCTGGTTTAAGTCGAAGGTAGGCACAAAATGATGGAGTAACTCAGCAGGACAGGCAGCATCTCTGGAGGGAAGGAATGGGTGACGTTTTGGGTCGAGACCCTTCTTCAGAATTATTGATTGGTGTGCTCGGTTGGGGTGACGGGGTTGTCTTGCTTTAAAACCTGCTGTGTGTGCAACATATCAGATGCCTATGGGAGACTTGAAAACTGCAATGAGCACAGGACTGATGGTGGGTGATTGATGGGAGGATGTTATCTAAAGACATTGGTACAGTTGAGGGATATAACAATTGAAGGTGCATTCACTGATGTTAAGACCATTGAACTTCTTGTGCAACTGCATTCAGATGTGAGGTCCTGACTCCTGGTGTCCTCCATTGCTATTTGCTTTCAATCCCTTCTTTATTCCCAGCAGATGCCCTGGCCACTTTTTGATACTGGACACTCACTTTACTTTCAATGTACAATCAGAAAGCCATGGATCCCACTTGCTCCTGTGTTTAGTTTAGTTTAGTTTAATTTAGAGATACAGCACGGGAACAGGCCCTTCGGCCCGTCATGTCCATGCTGACCGGCAATCCTCACACACTAAAATTATCCTACACACACTTGGATCAATTTACAATTTTTCCAAAAACCAATTAACCTACGAACTTGTACGTCTTTGGAATGCAGGAGGAAACCGGAGCACTCGGAGAAAACCCATGCAGGTCACGGGGGAATGTACAAACTCCATACGGCCAGCCCCCGTAGTCAGGATCAAACCCGGGTCTCCGGCGCTGTAAAGCAGCAACTCTACCACTGCGCCACTGTGTCGCCAGCATGTTGTGCCATTCCTCTATGTTTCTTAGATTGGATTCATTTGTAAAATGACTGCAAGCAACTGCCATGAAGCACTTTCTGTTACATTGTAACATTTTTAAGCTTGACCGGCTTGCTTTAATTTTTTGGCGATCACTCATGATATTGGCCGAGCTCACCAAATGTGGTGCAGAGCCCTGAGTTTGGGCTCGATCCTGCAATCATGGAGATACATGGAGTTGGCATGTGTCTACCTTACAATCAATGATGCTGGTTAACCATAAGACATTACACCTGTTACCCTCACCCCCGCCCCTCCTGCCCCGCCCTCATCCTCTCTGTTAATGTGGTGAAAGCATCATACAAGACCCTGAATTTAAGAAACATCAGTCTACCAAATTACTCATACTATCCTGTTTAAAAATTTAGTTTGTAGCAAATGGTGGAGCAGCGGTAGAGTTGCTGCCTTACAGCGCTTGCAGCGCCAGAGACCCGGGTTCCATCCCGACTACGGGTGCTATCTGTATGGAGTTTGTACATTCTTCCCGTAACCTCGTGGGTTTTCTCCAAGATCTACTGTTTCCTCCCACGCTCCAAAGACGTACAGGTTTGTAGGTTAGTTGGCTTCTGTTAATTGTTAATTGTCCCTAGTGTGGAGGATAGTGTTACTGTTTGGGGTGATTGCTGGTCAGCACGGACTTGGTGGGCCAAAGGGCCTGTTTCCATGCTGTATGTCTAACGTCTAAAGACTAAATGACCTCATTAGGGACAGAATAATTGCAAGACACCAGGGGATGGTTAAGCTGTGGTGGGACTGTGACTTTGGCTTTTACAACTTTATAGAAAGGATGTTCAAGTCTTGGAAATGTTTTGTGGGATGATTGATGACAGAAATGAGAAAGCATATTATGAGGAAATGGCTTAAAATTCAAGTCAACTCCTACTGGTGTAAAATAGATCATCGGTTTCTTTCTACACTCCAAAGGCATACAGGTTTGCAGGTTAATTGGCTTGGTATAATGTAAAATTGTCCCCAGTGTGTGTAGGATAGTGGTAATGTGTAGGGATTGCTGGTCGGTGCGGACTCAGTGGGCCAAAGGGCCAGTTTCCGCTCTGTATCTCTAAACTAATAATTATACCAATGTTATTTTTAAGGACATTTAAAACATTCATAAAAATGGACAATGAAAAGACCAAGCTGCATGCCTTTATCATTCTCTATATGAGTCAGTCCTTTTAAATCTCTGACTACTAAATATATATATATATTCCTTTCACAATGAAGCTTGGGTTACCTTTTATCTCCATGATAAAACTGGTCCTGGTATCTTAGGACCAGTTAAATGTTTTAATTGGCCTCAGTCTTACTCTTGTTGAAGATTAGTTTAGTTTAGTTTATTGTCACGTGTACTGAAGTACAGGGAAAATATTTTCTTGTGTGCTAACCAGTCAGTGGAAAGACAATACGTGATTACAACCGAGCCGTCCACAGGGTACAGACGCATGATAAAGGGAATAATGTTTAGTGCAAGATAAAATCCAGCAAAGTCCGATTAAAGATAGTCCGAGCGTCTCAATGAGGTGGATAGTAGATCAGGGCCACTCAATGTGCAGAACATGGTGCAGAACTGGATGGGAAGAGATAGCTTCTACCCATAGTCTCAGGCATCTTAAATCTTTCTAAGAATAATAATTTCTTGAAGGAATGTTATTCACAACTGTTCTGGAATTAGACCAAGTGCTGCTGTACTGGCTGGCTCTGCCTTTAATTACCCAGCAATATATAGAGTAATTTGATTTTAAAGGATGTTCTGACACTCTTCAGTCATTGGATATTTCTACGTTGCTGGTAACCACCAGAAAGTGGGGAATATTTAATTTTCCTGGGTCTATAGTTGCTTCATGGGAGAAGGCAATTTTCAGAAACAGAGGGAGTCTGACATAACGGTTGCTCTGCCACAAAGAATAATGGTTAACGTTTACCTTCTCCTGCTTCCCACCCTTCAAAGTTCTCCTCTCTTCTTTCCTCTCCTTCCCAAAGGCAGTAATTCATCGGCGAGATATGTTTCCACGGGCACTGACGGGTCCTTTATCTGTGGCAACTGGCCAGTTATCATGAGCGAGCCAACAGACAGTGAGTGTCAGCAAGTTATTTAACTGTGGCAGCATCACAGCCAAGCCTAATCATTTGTTATGAACAGGGGTCATTAGATAGTGAGCCCAAACAAAAATACTACAGGGTGGCTTGGTGGCACAGCAGTAGAGTTGCTGCCTTACAGCGCCAGAGACCCAGGTTCGGGTCTGACTACGGGTGCTTTCTGTTCGGAGTTTGTACGTTCTCCCTGTGACTTTTCAAAGATGTAATGGTATGTAGGATAATTGGCATTAGTAAAAATAATTAAATTGCCCCTTCTGTGTAGGAATGGCTGGTCGGCAGGGAGTCGGTGGGCCGAAGGGCCTGTTTCCATGCTGTATCTCTAAACTAAACTAAACTAAACTATATTATTTTTAATATTGTTACTTTCACTTTCTGTTACTGATACGAGTCTCAATGTAAATGGAACTTGAGATGTAGTGGTCTGTGTAGACTTTAGACTTTGGAGATACAGTGTGGAAATAGGCCCTTTGGCCCACCGAGTCCACACAGACCAGTGATCAAGATTCAAGATTCAAGATTCAAGATAGCTTTATTTGTCATCCAATATTGGACGAAATTCAGTCACCCACAGTCCAACAATAAAAGCATTAAATAAGCATTAAAATTACACAACACCAAAAAAAACCCAAAACACAGTCCAACAATAAAAGCATTAAATAGGCATTCAAATTACACAACCCCAAAAAACCCCAAAACACAGTCCAACAATAAAAGCATTAAATAGGCATTCAAATTACCCAACCCCAAAAACACACAAAAAAAAGAAACATCCATCAAAGAAACATCCATCACAGTGAGTCTCCTCCAGTCCTCTCCTCACTGTGATGGAAGGCCACAATGTCTTTCCCTTCTCCTGCTGTCCTCGCCCGCGGTCAGGTTGTTGTGGTTGTAGGCCGCGCCGGACGGTCCACAGCGGGCCAAGCCCAAGGCGCGTCGCGTCGCAGCCGCTCCCGCAGCCTCCGAAGACGGCCGGCTCCGCTGATGATAAGTCCGATCCGGGGCGGGCGAACACGCTGCTGCTGCCGCTGTTGTTGCACGTCGGGGCGGTCGTGGCTCCCGACATTGAAGCCCCCGCCCAGCAGAGAAATATCCCGCGGCCTATCTTAGGCCGCGCCGGACGGTGAAATGTCCGCGCCCCATGCCCCGCGATCCGGGGCGGGCGAACCCGCTGCCGCTGCCGGAGCTCCCGATGTCGGCATCCACGCGGCCCGAGCCTAAGGCGAGTCGCAGCCGCTCCCGCAGCCTCCGAAGACGGCCGGCTCCGGTGATGGTAAGTCCGATCCGCGGGCTCTGCGAACCAGAGCCCTGGAGGCCGCCAGCTCCAGGAGTTGGGCCGATGGTAGGCCGCAGCAGGAACGGAGACAACACCCAGAAAACAAAGGTCGGGTCTCCGTTCGGAAGGGACATCTATTTACAATGTTACAGTTCCCCCCCTCCCCCCCACATACACACATAGTACACAAACACAAAAACACCACATCACAACTACAATTAAGACAAAAAAAAACAACAAAAACACAAAGACAAATGGACCGCAGGTGAGCCGCAGCTGCTAGGGCAGCGCCGCCAACCTGTGCACTTACACTATCCTACACACTAGGGCCAATTTACAATTTACAGAAGCCTGTTAACCTACAAATCTGTACGTCTTTGGAGTGTGGGAGAAAACCAGAGCACCCATACCATCACGGGGAAAACGTACAGACTCCCTACAGACAGCACCCAAAGTCAGGATCAAACCCTGGTCTCTGGCACTAGAAGGCAGCAACTCTACTGACGCACCACTGTGCTGTCCCTGTACCAGGGATACTATGAAGTAACCCACAGGATTCGAGGAGGATTTCTTGATTCTCAAGATATATCTTTCCTTCAATGAGAGCATATGAGGTGAATAATCTACTCCAAAAATTTACGGTGTTTAAAATGGGAATATTGCTTGAATTATTATTGCATCATATGACTGTGTTTCCACTCATAGTTGGACTTAAAGGGACTGTTGTCCTATTCAGTATTAGACAGGTGTAGGGTGAACATTCAATACAAAAACAGCATTAAGAAATAGGTAGTCAGTCCATCAGTCCATTCAACATATCCAACAGTGGTCATGAGATTTAGAATTTCCATGGGCTGATTATACCTGTATGTGCATAATCCTGGCAATGAAAAGCCTCTAGTGACCTCTAGAAAAGCCACCAGTGAACCTCAAACAAATGGTTCTTGTCGAGCTATTAAAAATTGAATCTTAGTTTGATGCATTTTCAGAAAATATTATCACATTGCTCTCAGTGACAGATGTACAATGACTCGTGTGTCAAATTATTTTATGTACTGCATTTGACGGCACTGGGCCTGTACTCGCTGGAGTTTAGAAGGATGAGGGGGGACCTCATTGAAGCTTACCAAATAGTGAAAGGCTTGGATACAATGGGTGTGGAGGGGATGTTTCCACTGGTCGGAGAATCTAGAACCAGAAGGCACATCCTCAGAATAAAAGGACATACCTTTAGAAAGGAGATCAGGGGGAATTTCTTTAGTCAGAGGGTGTTGAATCTGTGGAATTCATTGCCACAGACGGCTGTGGAGGCAAAATGTTTTTAATGCGGAGATTGACAGGTTCTTGATTAGTAAGGATGTCAGTGGTTATGGGGAGAAGGCAGGAGCATGGGGTTGAGAGGGAATGATAGATCAGCCATGATTGAATGGCGGAGCACACTCAATGGGCCGAATGGCCTGATTCTGCCCCCATGACTTGTGAACTCGAACAGAAATTGTGTCTGTTATGTTTTATTAAAATTTCCTGTTTCCGCCTTTCTATCTTTTGTAAACTCGCTATCCTGGAGGCTGTAAAGGAGCAACCAACAGCCACTTTGGCAGTGAATGAAGAAACTCACCTGGATCCTTGTTGAACAAGAAAGAGGAGCCCTGTGGAAGAGCTTCTGTCCATTGAAACTTCACCCACAGTTAATACTGAGAGACCCCTCCCTCACAACTTCTAATAGTTTCTCCCAAAATTAAAAGGCACAAATAGCCAGTGTTATTTTGCAACATGAGGATGTTGCCAGGACTTGAGGACCTGGGCTATAGGGAGAGGTTGAGCAGGATAGGACTCTATTCCTTGGAGCACAGGAGAATGAGGGGTGATCTTATAGAAGTGCACAAAATCATGAGACGAATAGATCAGGTAAATCTGAATGTGGAGAGGATCTTAATTCTTAAGGGGTTGGACAGGCTAGATGCAGGCAGATTGTTCCCGATGTTGGGGAAGTCCAGAACAAGGGGTCACAGTTTAAGGATAAGGGGGAAGTCTTTTAGGACCGAGATGAGAACGTTTTTTTTCACACAGAGAGTGGTGAATCTGTGGAATTCTCTGCCACAGAAGATAGTTGAGGCCAGTTCATTGGCTATATTTAAGAGGGAGTTAGATGTGGCCCTTGTGGCTAAAGGGATCAGGGGGTATGGAGAGAAGGCAGGTACGGGAAACTGAGTTGGATGATCAGCCATGATCATATTGAATGGCGGTGCAGGCTCGAAGGGCCGAATGGCCAACTCCTGCACCTATTTTCTATGTTTATATGTTTCTATGTTTCCACTAGTGAGAGAGTGGCCAAGTCAGTGGATATTTTTAAGGTAAAGATCGACAGATTCTGGATTAGAAAGGGGGTCAGGGGTTATGGGGAGAAGGCAGGAGAATGGGGTTGAGAGGGAAAGATAGAACAGCCATGATGGGCTGAACGGCCTAATTCTGCTCCTAGAACGTATGAACATAAGCTGCTTTTAAGATGCTCAAAGCTGCGTACATTTCAGTCGAGGCAGTTGAGGCATTGAGATGTTTATAAGGCAATGGTTTTCGTCTTTGGCTCAAGACACACTGAGCCTGCGGCATCCTGTATTAAACATCAACATTTAATGGGAGTGCAGTCCCAGACTCTGCTCAAACTGAGCTGCCAATGTGCAATCTCTGATTCTTTACTCAGGGGACCTGACTGGAGCTTCCCCCCAGAACTCTGCCTGACTGACAGACTCAGCTTCCCAAGCTTATAAAGGCTTGCTCACTTGAAGGTCTGAATTTATTAACTTAAAATCAGGTCGGTTGGGTTCGGGTCAAAGATCGCAATTTTTAAAATCAGGCCTTGACCGCAGTCTATCAATGTGGCAGCAACTTCAGGGCGATGGGCAGACGGGAAAAGAGAGTGGTGGCAGCCAAACCTATTCACTTCATAATTAATAAAGTTCGCAGCATCTAATTTACTGACTTACAGGTTTTACAGTGGGTGGCTGGCTTTCTCTGACCTCAAGAAAATGACAAGTGACTTTGTGTGCACAGCATTAGGGAGAAGCTGAGTGCCTTTTACTGCATTGCTTGTGAGCCTGGAAGAGCATGAAAGCTCCCTGCACTTCCCAATCTCCAACACGTCAGATCAGGTGTGATGTCAAGTCCCCTGAGATCCAAGGAACGAGGAACTGCAGGTGCTGGTTTATACAGGAGCACACAAAGTGCTGGAGTAACTCAAGGCAGCATCTCTGGGGGAGCATGGATAGGTGATGTTTCGGGAAGGGTCCCGACCCAAATCGTCACCCATCCATGTTCTCCAGAGATGATGCCTGACCTGCTGAGTTACTCCAGCACATTGTGCGCCCTGAGATTAGACACTTCCAATGCCAACCCTGCCACAGGAATGGGACTTGCAGCCTGATGGACTGGAAGCTGAGTCTGTCAGTCAGGCAGAGTTCTGGGGGAAAACTCCAGTCAGGTCCCCAGTATTAAAATTCCACAGCATAAACTCAGTCTATTAGATTGAGTTTTAATACTGGGGACCTGACTACCCTCCGCTACGTGGAAATTACCCGTAATCTCTTCCCCTATGGCTCAATTTAAACCGCAGTGTTTCCAAACCTAATGCAGATTTGTTTTGTGTTAAGGAAAACAAAACAAAAGCATAGACACAAAATGCTGGAGTAACACAGCAGGACAGGCAGCATCTCAGGAGAAAAGGAAGAGGTGACGTTTCGGTTCGAGACCCTTCGTCAGACATTTTGCCGTACTTCATGAGGGGTAATTTTAGTCCACCAGTAAGCTGTGCATTGGGAAATTAGTACTGAACCACAGACTGCACTTACAATAATGGCCCACCCTGCTCATGGCAAAGGGTGGAAGTGTAGAGGGAATATTATATTCTTTAAATGCAAAGACAAAAAAGATCAGGAAAATCTTCTGCACATCGCGGTTTTCCGGATGTCCGGCATCCAAAGCAAGTCTCTGGATCTCAGTGGCTCAGTAATGCCTCTGACTACGCAAGTAACCCTGTATCAAAAGGATAAAAACAAACTTCAGTAAAACAAACTCCATTAACAGTTTCCCAACAGTTTCCCAACAGTTTCCCAATTAACGATAGACACAAAAAGCTGGAGTAACTCAACGGGACAGGCAGCGTCTCTGGAGAGAAGGAATGGGTGACGTTTCGGGTCGAGACCCTTCTTTCAGACTGGTTTTCCCTAACCAGTCATCTCTCGTTTCCCTTATCCCTAACCAGTCCAAAGAAGGGTCTCGTTTCGAAACATCACCCATTCCTTCTCTCCAGAGATGCTGTCTGACCCGCTGAGTTACTCCAGCTTTTTGTGTCTATCTTTGGCTTAAACCAGCAACTGCAGTTCCTTCTTACACAGTTCATCAATTAACAACTTAAACACTGTCTTATTCAAATTTCAGTTAAGATGTACGTTTGGTAGTCTCCACAAATTGCTGATATTTAAAATTGATTTTAATCTCCTCCTTATTGTATTACCATAAGTAATTATGTATGATTGATAGATTCAAAAGATACAGCAGGGAAGCAGTCCATTCGGCCCAGTGAGTCCACGCTGATCATCAATTATCTGTTCACACGAGTTCTCTGTTATCCCACATTTGCATCCACTTCCTACACACTACTTTCTCCGGCTGTTTGGTCCATATACTCACCACCCTCTGTATGAAAAAACTGCCCTTCATATTCTCGATTTAATCGTCCCCCCTCTTATCTTAAACCTATGCCCGCTATTTTTTGATTCCCTTACCCTGGGGAACAAAAACTGTGCATTCACGCTTTCTATGAACATTGACTTCTCCAACTTTAGATAGTTCCCCTGTCCCTCTCTTCCCCTCCCCCTTGCCAGTTCTCCCTCTATCTTCCTGTCTCCACCTATATCCTTCCTTTGTCCCGCCCCCCTGACATCAGTCTGAAGAAGGGTCTCGACCCGAAACGTTGCCCATTCCTTCTCTCCTGAGATGCTGCCTGACCTGCTGAGTTACTCCAGCATTTTGTGAATAAATTAAACTAAAATAAACTTGTACATTCTCGTCAAAATCATTGATATAGATGACAAACAGCAATGGGCCCAGAACTGGTCCCTGGGCCACACCTCTAGCCACAGGCCTCCAGAACAACAAAGCAATCTACCACAACCACTCTCTGCTTCCTACCATGAAGCCAATTCTGTATCCAGTTTGTTAGCTCGCCCTGGATACTTCACGCTTGGTACCTGCCTCAATTCTCTAACATTGGATCCCTTCCGCCCTGCCAATCTACTTTAAACCTTCCCAAGTAGCACTGGCAAACCTGCCCACCAGGATATTGCTCCCTCTCCAGTTTAGCTGCAACTCATCCCTCGTGAACAATCACCTCTGCCCTAGAAGAGACCCCCCAGGTCAATAAACATGAATCCATAGCCCTGCACCAACTCCCCAGCCATGTATTCCCAATTCCTACTCTCACTAGCACGTGGCACTGTGAACACCCTGGAGATTACTACCACTGAGGTCCGACTTTTTCCATTTTCCTCAATTTCACTCTTGACACTCTCTTGGTGCCTTCGCTCAGATATTCCAGAAGATACAAATCACATCAGGAAGAAAGTATGGCTGGATTAGTGAATTTAATGCGATGTTTGGTGTTGACAGATGTAACTGGAGATGCTGGAATCTTGAGCCAAAACTAAAGGTGCTGGAGGAACACAGCAGGTCAGGCAGCATCTGTGGAGGGAATGACAGAAAACGACCAAACCTGAAGAAGGGTCTCGACCCAAAGCGCCGCCTGTCCATTCCCTCCACAGCGGTAGAGTTGCTGCTTTACAGCGAATGCAGCGCCGGAGACTCAGGTTCGATCCTGACTACGGGTGCTGCACTGTAAGGAGTTTGTACGTTCTCCCCATGACCTGCGTGGGTTTTCTCCGAGATCTTCGGTTTCCTCCCACACTCCAAAGATGTACAGGTATATAGGTTAATTGGCTGGGTAAATGTAAAAATTGTCCCTAGTGGGTGTAGGATAGTGTTAATGTACGGGGATCACTGGGCGGCACGGACTTGGAGGGCCGAAAAGGCCTGTTTCCGGCTGTATATATATGATATGATATGATATGCTGCCTGACCCATCAAGTTCCTCCAGAACTTTGGTCTTTACATCATGCATATTGTACTCGGATTATTCATTAACCGGCAGAACTACCGATTGTGTAGCTGGGTTCATGCACAAGAACACACACGTGCACATATATTCCCATGGTGGGCCTTTGCTCACCAACTCTGCAATTCACAGCATCAGCTTTCAAATAAATCTGGTGAACTGCTAATATTTCTTATCTCTGGATACCACCTAAATGAACTGGATTCTTTTTAAGAAACAGCCCCTGTATTCATTTTGGAATGGCATGGTGGTGCAGCGGTAGAGTTGCTGTCTTACAGCGTCAGAGACCCTGGGTTCCATCCCGACTCCGGGTACTGTCTGTACGGAGTTTGTACGTTCTGGCTGTGACTGTGTAGGTTTCCCCGGGTGCTCTGGTTTCCTCCTACATTCCAAAGATGTACTGGTTTGTAGGGTAATTGGCTTTGGTAAAATTGTAAATAGTTTCTAGTGTGGAGGACAGTGCTGGTGTGAAAGGCTCACTGGTCGGCAGGGACTCGGTTGGCCGAAGGGCCTGTTTCCGCGCTGTATCTCTAAACTAAAGTAAACCAAGCCAAAAGTCCTAAACTAAAATCAACAGCTCCCACAAGAGCTTCAAAAAAATGTCACAGGACTTAAATATCAGAAATGTTATTTATCAAAATAAAATAACGTGATTTAGATTTATTTCAAAAACCTCAATGCTTGGATCTATTTCATTATCTCATTCTATGTGTTAAACATTTTAGAAAGATTACTGAGAAAATGCTTTGGTGTTTATGTATGTGCTTGCTTAGGACAAATTTATTACCGGTGGATGTTTATAGTGCAGAAGGAGGTCATCTGATTAATTGTGTTCACTGCAACAATTTGAAACTAATCCTATTGCCATGTTCTGTCCCAAAAGTACTGTAATTTATCGTGCTTCAAATATTCTTTGCATTAACTATTCCCTGTGGTCAAAAAAATCAAATCATTCTTCACATAAGCGAGTTTCTCAACTTCCCTCATTCTCCTAGCCATCACGCTAAATTAATCACTTGTTACTAAATTTCCAACAAGAGCAAAATGATTTTCTATCAAAATTGTTGGTAAATTAGAAATCGTCCATGCCCGTGTTTTGCATCAGTGGGAATTGACTTGAATGTTACGCCTTTTTCTCATAATTTGCTTTGTCATTTCTGTCATCAATCATCCTGCAAAACATTTCGGTGGCTTGAACATCCTTTCTGTGATGTTAAGACCAAAGTCACAGTCTCACTGCAGCCTAACCATTCCCTGGTGTCTTGCAATCATTCTGTCCCTAATGAGAGGTCACTTAGTCTTTAGACTTTAGACATACAGCATGGAAACAGGCCCTTTGGCCCACCAAGTCCACGCCGCCCAGCGGTCACCCCAAACACCAACACTATCCTTCACACTAGGGACAATTAACAATTAACAGAAGCCAACTAACCTACAAACCTGTATGTCTTTGGAGTGTGGGAGGAAATCGTAGATCTTGGAGAAAACCCACACAGGTCATGGGGAGAACGTACAAACTCTGTGCAGACAGCACCCGTAGTCAGGATGGAATTCGGGTCTCTGGCGCTACAAGGCAGCAACTCTGCCGCTCCGCACTGTGTCGCCCTCTTACATTTCTCTAATGAGAGGTCATTTCTTCCATCTCTCCTGTTCTGCGGTTCATCTCCAAGAAATTATTTGAACTCAGTGGCTATATCCATGAACATTTGGCTGTGTCTATTCATCAGTCCTCTTCATAACTTTCTATTGAGTGTTTGCAGCCACTCCTTTTTCTTCCCAACTCACACTCCACAATTTTAGATTCCATTGTAATTTGCTAGCTGCCCTCTCCAATACCCATGAAGTCACGTGTACGCATCGGTTCTTGCAATGTTAAAATGCTGGAGTAACTCAGTGGGTCGGGCAGCATCCCTGCACAAAAAGGATGGGTGTCGTTTTGGGTTGGGACCTTTCTTCAAGCAGATATAAAGTGCTGGAGTAACTCAGCGGATCAGAAAGCATCTCTGAAGAAAAAGGATGGGTGACGTTTCAGGTCAGGACCCTTCTTCAGTCTCAAGAAAGGTCTCAACATGAAAAACGTCACCCATTTCTTCTCTCCAGAGATGCGGCCTGTCCTTCTGAGTTTCTCCAGCATTTTGGGTCTATCTTTGGTGTAAACCAGCATCTGCAGTGCCTTCCTACACACTATGTATCCATCTTTGGTATAAACCAGAATCTGTAGTTTCGTATTCTTGTTCTATGCCTGTATGAAACTTTATGAGTCTTCAAGGTACAACAGAAGTCTTTATTACAGTAAATCAATGCTGGCAGCAAGACAACTAAAATGGCTGCAACCCCACAATCTGACTGAACACTCCCACTGTGTACAGCCAAGATAACTATATCCCTTTGTCCTGTGCAGCGCCACCTGCTGCATGGGAGGAGCAACAGGTCCTCCCACCCCACACAGTACACCAAACATCACATGCAGTTCCTTGTTTCTACATTCTGTTCTTGTGCCGTACTGTTCTAGGCCCTTTGTTCTATCTTCACACCCCACCAATGTCTTGCTGGTTCTGATATCAGTTCTCTGTAGTAGAGTGCCCCGACTTCCCTTTGTTATCCTCAATGTAATGTAACGGGGTCTTCTCTGGAAGTAGGTGCCAGTCTCATGACCTCCATGGTGGCCCCATTGATTTAGATTTAGAGATACAGCGCGGAAACAGGCCCTTCGGCCCACCGAGTCCACGCCGCCCAGCGATCCCCGCACAGTAATACTATCCTACACAAACTAGGGACAATTTTTACATTTACCCAGTCAATTAACCTACATACCTGTACGTCTTTGGAGTGTGTGAGGAAACCTAAAATCTCGGAGAAAACCCACGCAGGTCACGGGGAGAACGTACAAACACCGTACAGACGGCGCCCGTAGTCAGGATCGAACCTGAGTCTCCGGCGCTGCATTCGCAGTAAGGCAAGACTGACACTCTGCATAATAGCACAAGCATCCACTTCGCGGGGCTGGAAACTGGAAGTGTCCTGAGCTAATTCTGCTACCACCATCATCTATTGTACAGGTGATGGCTCCCACTGATTGTCGCCGGAAGCTTCCGTCCTTTTCAGGATGGACGATGACAGTGATGTAACATTTGAAACATGGATGATGGACACGAATGAAAGTGAAGACCTCCACGGCCAGCAGACTCCTGAAGCCGACCTTGGATGGAGACAAGCGGTACATTTTGAGCTGCTGTACAGTGCACAGTGTGTTACAACCTGGGCGTGGGCCTCAATGCCAGCTGCGATTTGATGCAATAGCACAGCGATCAAACAGGCTTTGTCCCACTGCATTTACATTTCCCTCGCACAGCCTGAGGGTGCAATGGAATTTCTAAGCAATGATTTTCTGAAGAGCTTTGAAAATCCTCCGCAATGGTTAACCATTATTTGTTGGATCAGCAACAAATTTTAATTTCAATGAGGATTTAGACTATGAGTCATAGTCATAGAGTCATACAGCATGGAAACAGGCCCTTCAACTCAACTTGCCCACACCAATCAACATCTCCCATCTACACTCGTCCCACCTGCCTGCATTTGACCCAGATCCCTCTAAACCTGTCCTATCCATGTACCTGTCTAATTGGTTCTTAAATGTTGCGATAGTACCTGCCTCAACTACCTTCTCTGGCGGCTCGTTCCATACACCTACCACCCTTTGCGGGAAGGTATCACAAAAAGCTGGAGTAACTCAGCGGGTCAGGCAGCATCTCTGGAGAGAAGGAATGGGTGGCGTTTCTGGTCGAGACCCATCTTCAGACTCCGTTTCGGGTTGAGACCCAGCATCAGCATTTTTTGCCCTCCTGATTTCCTTCGTAAGTATACTTTGCAATCCCCTAGACTTTAGACTATAGAGATACAGTGTGGAAGGCCACACCGACCAGTGATCAGACAGTACATTAGCACGATCCTACACACTGGGGACAATTTACAATTTACAGATGCCAATTAACCTACAAACCTCTCTGTCTTTAGAATGTGGGGGGAAACCAGAGCACCCAGAGAAAACCCATGCTGTTAGCGGGAGAATGTGCAAACTCCGTTCAGACAGCAAGTGTAATCAGGATTGAACTTGGGTCTTTGGCACTGTATGGCAGCAAATCTACCGCAGTACCACTAACATCCTCCAGGGATATACTTGATCCTGACCCATGCCACCTTTTTCCTTACCAGAGCCTCAATTTCTCTCGTCATTCAGGCTTTCTCATTCTTGCCCGTCTTGCCCTTCAATCTAACGAGAACATGCATACCTAACTATTCCACTTTTAAAAGTATTCTTCTTTCCGGACGTCTCTCAGCATGCAAGGGGACCTAATCTAGTCAACCTTTTCAAGCTCCTGTTTAATGCCATCAGAGTTTGCCTTTCCCCATTTTAGAACTTTAACTTGTGGCTCTGCCCTGTCCCTACCCTTAACTGGGAGGCAGGGTGGGGTAGTGGTAGAGCTACTGCCTGACAGCACCAGAGATCCGGGTTCGATCCTGACTATGGTTGCTTGTCTGTATGGAGTTTGCATGTTCTCCCCGTGACCTGCATGGGTTTTCTCTGAGATCTTCGGTTTCCTCCCGCACTCCAAAGGCGTACAGGTTTGTAGGTTAATTGGCTTGGTATAATTGTAAACTGCCACCTAGTGTGTGTCGGACTAGTGTGCGGGGATCGCTGGTCGGTGCGGACTCAATGGGCCGAAGGGCCTGTTTCCACACCGTATCTCTAAACTAAACAAAACTAAATTATTTTAAAGCTCATAGAACTGTTGTCGCTGGTCTCAAAAGTCTCGCCAACTGACACTTCAGTCACTTGTCCTGCCCAACTCCCTTAGAGTAAGTCAAGCTTTGTCCTCGCTCTTCCACACTTTCTCTTGTAGGACCTGTTAATGGATGCACTGTAGGACCTGTTAATGGATGCACTCGAGAAATGAATTTCATCTCCATGGAATCTAACAGCAGAACAACTCGGGACTTTTTATACGTTTAGTCCTTTTGTTTCTTTTTGAACAGAAAGGTTCGAATAGAAATCGAAATGCGGCGCTGGCTGCCTGCGAATGCTGCGGGAACGGCTGCGACTCGTCTCCGGAGGCTCCGGCGCGGGCCGCGTGGACGTCGGAAGCCCGCAGGCCCCTGGATGGGGGCCGACATCGGGAGCTCCGGCAGCGACAGAGGCAACGTGTCCGCCCGCCCCGAATCGCGGGGCTTGGGTCGGCCCGCCACGGACCTTTCACCATCCGGCGCGGCCTGAAATAGGCCGCGGGATTTTTTTTTCACTGCCCAGCGGGGGCTTCAATATCGGGAGCCCCGACCGCCCCGACGTGGCAACTCCAACAGCCTGACCGCGGGACAAGACGGCAGGGAAGAGAAAAAGACATTCTGGCCTTCCATGACAGTGAGGAGGGACTGGAGGAGACTCACTGTGATGGATGTTTCTTTTTGTTTGGTGTTAGTTGTGATTGTATGTGTTATTGCATTTTTATTGATTAATCTTATTGGTCTTATTGTTCAACTGCGGGTAATGTTTCATTTTACTACACATTTATGTGTATGTAACAAATAAACGACTATTGACTATTGACTATTGATATTGAAATCTGATTTGTGGAGTGTTTACATTCTTTTTAATGACTTCCTCCCACAACCTCCGGCTACATCAAGAATTTTATAATTGGCCGTCAAGTCATGTCAAGTCGAGTGCGTTGTCATGTGCACAAGTATGGTGTGATCCAGGTATGATGACAATTATGCTTACAGCAGCATCGTAAGCATGTCATTCAGTTTAGTTTAGATTAGTTTAGAGGTACACCAGGGCAGAAACAGACATTTCAACCCACCGAGTCCGTGCCGACCAATTCAGTGTAGTTTATTGTCACGTGAAAAAAGTTTTTGTTGCGTGCTATCCAGTCAGCAGAAAGACAATACATCCCCAGTGATCCCTGCACACTAACACTACCCTGCACACACACTAGGGACAATTTACAATTTTACCGAAGCCAATTAACTTACAAAAACATGTACTTTTTCAGAGTGTGCAATGAAACAGGGGCTTCCGGAGAAAACCCACGCAGGTCACAGGGAGAACGTACAAACTCCGTACAGACAGCACCCACAGTCAGGATCGAACCCGGATCCCTGGCGCTGTAAGGCAGCAACTCTACTGCTACATCACTGTGGCGTCTCAGATAACACACAGAACTTAAATTTAAAATAATTTATTCATGACAAGGAAAGGAAATGTCTGTGTAAAATTAAGAACATGGCAAGAAAGCAATTAGAAACCAAATCCATCTTAGTGCAAAAGGTGGTTTGGAGTGTTCCGTTACTGGGGTAGGATTAGCATTGTGCAGGTCTGTTGGAGAGGCTGATAGTTGCAGGGAAGTAGCTGTTGCCCAACCTGGTGGTGTGGGACTTCAGGCTTGGTAGCTCTTGTGAGCAGAAGGCATGGCCTGGATGGTGAGGTTCCTTGACGATAGATAACACTTCTTGAGGCAGAGCCCAATGTAAATGCTTTTGATGGTGAGGAAGACTGTGCTCATGAAGGATCGGGCTTGGTCCACCACTCTCTGCAGCCCCTCGTGTTTCTGTGTGTTGGAATTGAGTACACCAGGGTAGAAGGCAACCAGGCAGGATACTTTCCACAATGCATCGGTCAACGATTGTTTGAAAAATGTGACTTAGGTTGTGTTGTTGGGGATGACCAGGAATGAGAAATTATGTCTTTGGGCCTTTCCTGGCACATCGCTATTATTGAGGTGATGAGAGGTTGAGAAGACAGACCCGGCTTCCAGAGGAGTGAACATTATGGGTTGTGCAAAATGGGAAATATGGAGTTTTAAGCTATGTTCAACTTGTATTTCTTAAGTACTTATTTTCAAAAATGAGAGGCTGAGAGTTAATTCATCACCTGCAGGTAACCCGAGTTACATTACTGAGAATAGATTGTAAAACAAAGACAAAGCTATTTTCTAGTTAGTTTGGAGTATGTTAATCAGTCCTATTGGAGTCTATATACTGGAGGGCACAGTGGCGCAGCTGTAGAGCTGCTGCCTTACAGCGCCAGAGACCCGGGTTCCATCCTGATTGTTGTGCTGTCTGTACAGAGTGTGTACCTGCCACCGTATGGATTTTCTCCGGGTGCTCCGGTTTGCTCCTACACTCCAAAGACGTACAGGGTTGTAGGTTAATTGGCTTTGGTAAAATTGGAAATGATCCCTAGTGTGTTGGATAATGCTAGTGTACAGAGTTCGCTGGTCGGTCGGTAATCAGTGGCCTGAAGGGCCTGTTTTCATGGTGTATCTCTAAAGACTAAAGTCTAAAATCTAAAGTCTAAAGTCTAATCTGTACCTTTGCAAATATTCCTTTGTTCCTTGTGCCTTAGGAATTCCCTGCCTCGGAAGGCAGTGGAGGTCAATTCTCCAGATGCTTTCGAGAATGCTAGATAGAGCTCTTAATGATAGCGGAGTCAGGGGGTATGGGGAGAGGGCAGGAACGGGGTACTGATTGTGAATGATCAGCCATGATCACATTGAATGGCGGTGCTGGCTCGAAGGGCCGAATGGCCTACTCCTGCACCTATTGTCTAAGGTCTATTGACTCCAGATTACTTTTGGAAGCTCTTTGAAGCCTGTGGCCAAGTGCAGGCAGCAGAAACCCACACGATGATTCATTCCCCTATGGGGAGAGCAGAGCTTTGTGGAAGACAGTAATAGATTTATGCAATAATGCAAAAGGTTGGGAAACTTCAGTTACATTGAGAGGAACTTGTGGTTACAATTTGATAATATTTTGTGCCAGTGACGCAAATAGCAGGAATCCATGCAAAAAGAAAAATGGGCAGAATCAAGCAGAAACTGAAAGCTATGGTAATGCCAGTGCAAAACCCAAGCTAGAAACTTAGAATGTAAATCGGATGTTAAAATCTCAATGAATGGAATAGACACAGAACTTCCCAGGGATTGAGTAGAGAACTGCAGATGCTGGTTTAATCCGAAGATAGACACAAAATGCTGGAGTCACTCAGCAGGACAGGCAGCATCTCTAGACAGAAGGAACTCTAGAGCATCTCTAGATAGAAGTCCACCTGAGAAGGACTCAGTCTGAAGGAGGGGCTCGACCCGATACATCACCCATTCCTTCTATCCAGAGATGATGCCTGTCCCACTGAGTTACTCCAGCATTTTGTGTCTCTTTCCAGGGAGTTGAAATCACCTGGTTATGTGACGTGATTGGGCTTGACACGACTATACAATTTATATTTTAATTTGCATTTTTCAGGTTATACAAATAATTATAACCCTCTGGTAGGAATATGTTGGGTGTTGCTGGATATCCATTGTACACTCCTTACAAATGAACTCATGCTTGAATTCAATGGAGCATTATATCACCTGAGGAAATGAAAGCAAACTCTGACAAGAACCTATGGTTCATTCTCAATGAAGGAGGTGTACTCAGGGCCGTCTTAACGCATGGGCCTGATGGGCACTTGCCCGGGGCCCCAAGAGCATAGGGGCCCCATGCTGATCTGTGTATGTTAAGTGACTTGCAATAAATAAATACTACTTTAAAAATGTAGGTTCAATAAGTGCTTTTTTCGCAACATTTTCCATCCCTAAGTGCTTCTCACAGCGATCTGTAAGTGCTTTTCGCAACAATGTAGCACCCTAAGTCCATCGCTAAGTGCTTTTCGGTAAGTGCTTTTCGCCAGCACGACAGGGGGGGGGGCTGGTAGGGAAAGGGGGGTGGGGAGAGTAACGGTAGGGGCCCCAGTACACTGCTTTGCCCGGGGGCCCATAATGCTGTAAAAACGGCCCTGGGCGTACTGTTCCAGCTTCAGACTCTCCAACATGCACCATTGCACATGCACCACCATCTACCTCATTGGAGACCCTTGGACTATGTTTAATCGGACTTTACTGGACTTTATCTTGCACTAAATGTTATTCCCTTTATCCTGCATCTGTACACTGTGGACGCTCGATTGTAACCATGTATCGTCTTTCTGCTGACTGGATAGCACGCAACAAAAAAGCTTTTTTATTGTATCTCGCAACACGTGACAATAAACCAAACTAAACTAAACTAAACTTGACTACCTGCACCCAAAACATACTCCTATTTTCAACTCCACCAACTGTTTTCTTGTTCCTGTAGAGTTTGATTCACTGTGTGGGTCTTGAGGATAGCCACAACCTTAAATGTAACAGACTGTTTCACCCTTCACATTTTACCATTTTATAAGAGTTAAATAAAAATTATAATAAACTAGTATGGTTACAATTTTCCAGTACATTTATAGATACACGGAACAGCAGATGTTGGTTTACACAAATAGACCCAAAGTGTTGGAGTAACTCAACAGGTCTCAGGACAACATGGACAGGTAATATTTCTGGTTGGGACCTTTCTTCAGTCTGAAGAAGGGTCTCAACCCGAAACATCACCTATCCATGCTTTCCAGTGGCTCTGCCTGAGCCACTGAGTTACTACAGCACTTTGTGTCTTTTTGTCCAGTACATTTACACTCTGACTGCAATCTCACCGATGAATCTAATCATATCACAGTTATGTGCAGTCAGATAAGAGGCAGTATTGGCATCATGTTTGGCACTGATATTGCGGGCCGAAGGGCCTGTTCCAGCGCTGTACTGTTAAAAGCACATGTTATTAAAGCGCTGTACTGTTAAAAGCACATGTAATTTAGTTAGAAATTATTACCTGATTATTCATTTGTTGATATACATTGCATGTTTATTCCTTGTCAGAAAATATTTTCTCAGTGTTGCTCAAATAAGTTATCTGAAGCTGAGGCAGATCAAACATTTTGAAAGATGATTCATCTTTCAAGTTTTCTCTTTCTGGGAATGGTTGCATTGTCTTCCTCCAGGATCCCATTCTAATTACTCTGCTCCAGATGGCAGAGTGGGTTGACCGGAAACATATGCTCGCAAAGGAAATGTGTAGGAAGGAACTGCAGATGCTGGTATAAAACCGAAGGTAGTCACAAAGTGCTGGAGTAATTCAGCGGAACAGGCAGCATCTCTTGAGACCCTTTCTGAGACTGAGATTGAGGAAAGGTTCAGTCTGATGAAGAGTCTCAACCCGAAACGCCACCCATTCTTCCTCTCCAGAGATGCTGCCTGTCCCGCTGAGTTACTCCAGCATTTTATGTCAAGGCTCGCAAGGGAAGGTGGATGTGGGACATGCCTGGGTAGAATGTGAGCTAGTTTCCATTTGGAAGAAGGGCAAATGCTAGTAATCAGCTGCTAGTTCACTTTTGGAGATGACTCTTTTTGCTGTGACGTTTGGAACTCACCAGCGCTCTCTATAGGCTGCAAGAAGCAGCTATTTGTATATGGAAAAGCCCCTTGGTTTTACTCTTTTTCCTGTCTTCTGACGATATGCTTTTCTGGGAATGGCAAGAAAGTTTTGTTTGTTAGAAATCCCAGCTCTTCTTTTCTTTTCTCTTCTTTTTGAGTAATTTAGAACTAACACCCAATGGTTTCAATCAGATTTTACTTAGAGAAGCAAAACAAGATCAGTACATTCTAAGTCATAATGTGGAAGAATCAGATCAAGAGATTGTATCATGGTGACACAAGGAACTGCAGATGCTGGTTAACAAAAAAAGACACAAAAGTGTTGGAGTAATTCAGGGGGTCAGGCAGCATCTCTGGAGAACATAGATAGGTGATGTTTTGGGTTGGGACCCTTCCTCAGTCTGATTGTGGGGGGTGGAGGTGGGGCGGGGGGGGCGGGGTCGGGGGGGGAGGGAAAGAAAGTTGAAAGAGAAAACGTTTTTGTTGCTTGCTATCCAGTCAGTGAAAAGGCTGTAGACGATTCCAATCAAGCCGCCAACAGTGTACAGGATAAAGGGTATAATGTCCCGAGGGTCTCCAATGGGGTAGATGGGAGATCAGGACCGCTCACCAGTTGGTGAGAGGGCGGTTCAGTTGCCTGATCACAGCTTCGAGAGGAAACTGCCCCTGAATCTTGAGGTATACATTTTCACACTTCTGTGAGAAACACTTCCAGGGTGAGACTGGTCCTTCATAATGCTGGTTGCCTTGCCCGAGGCAGCGTGAAGTGAAGAAGGGTCCTGACCCCAAAACATTACCTGTCCATTCCTTCCACAGATGCTGCTTGATCCGCTGAGTTATTCCAGCACTTTGTGTTTTACTCAAGATTCCAGCACCTGCAGTTGCTTGTGTCTCTCTAATTCCCCTTTTAATACCTTAAAATCCATAATTGAAACAAAATACATCCAATCAGGTACTGCCCCCATTCCTACTTCTATCATATTCTGTGGAAAATGATATGAAAATGTTCAGCTTCGCAGCAGGCATGCAACATCCTACACCTATCCCTTCCACCTCTTTCCCTTTTTGCCTTTATTTCTATTTTAAGCTCCACATATAGTTTATCTGTTCTTGTAAATGCTGACCCATTGAAAGGGCCTCGAAGATAACCACAGCTCTGAATGTAACAGCATCTTAACATCATCTTTTCACCATTTCCGAAGAGTGAATATAGAACAGTGCAACACAGGAACAGGCCCTTCGGCCCACAAGATCTGTGCTGAAAACGATACCAAGACTAACTCTAATCTGCCAGCAAATAATCCAAACCCCTACATTCATAGAAACATAGAAACATAGAAAATAGGTGCAGGAGGAGGCCATTTGGCCCTTCGAGCCAGCACCGCTATTCATTGTGATCACGGCTGATCACCCACAATCAGTAACCTGTACCTGCCATCTCCCCATACCCCTTGATTCCGCTAGCCCCTAGAGCTCAATCTAACTCTCTTTTAAATTCATCCAGTGAATTGACCTCCACTGCCTTATGTGGCAGAGAATTCCACAAATTCACAACTCTCTGGGTGAAAAAGTTTTTTCTCACCTCAGTTTTAAATGGCCTCCCCTTTATTCTCCGCCAACATTGGGAACATTTTTCCTGCATCTAGCTTGTCCAGCCCTTCTATAATTGTAAACGTCTCCATAAGATCTCCTCTCATCCTTCAGTCCCTGCATATCCATGTGTCGATCCAAAAGTCTCTTAAATGTCACAATTGTATCTAACAGATATGATAGTCAAATAAAACTATTCCCTCAAAAAGACATATACTAAATGGCTATCTCATCAAGTTTACCAGCTAAAATTAATAAAAGAGAGTGCTATCTTGGCTCGGGGTAAACCTTGACTGTGTGTTTTGGAATTTTGCAGCAACTTGTCCTTTTTCTTCCGTGAGGCACTCTTTATGTGACTCACTGGATTTACAAGATGAGTTCATGTTGTACTTTGTCCCAATGTGTTCAAACAGATTGTGTAGGAAGGAACTGCAGATATTGCTTTACACCGAAGATAGACACAAAATGCTGGAGTAACACAGTGGGACAAGCCCCATCTCTGGAGAGAAGGAATGGGTGACGTTTCGGGTCGAGACCCTTTTTCAGATTGAGCCTGAAACGTCACCCATTCCTTCTCTCCAGAGATGCTGCCTGTCCCGCTGAGTTACTCCACCATTTTGTGTCTATCTTCTGTTCATACAGATTGATTTGAACAACCAGATCCTTGCCTCATATGAGTTAGGGATTAGGGAAAGGAGACATTTAGATTGGAAATGCTTCCTTTCATGACTCTCCTCTGCTGTGTTGGTTTTAATATAAACTAAGGCCATCAGTCCGCCACAGTTTCCATCTGGAGATAGAACACTACAGAACAACTGAATATTGTAATTATCCTGTTAGCAATGGCTTGTTTCCTTTATCATCATTACTTTTTTGCATATCTTTCATTCATTGTTCTTTATCTCTACATCATCATCTATATCTCTCCTTTCCCTGATCCCTAACCAGTCTGAAGAAAGGTCTCGACCCAAAACGTCACCCATTCCTTCACTCCAGAGATGCTGCCTGTCCCGCTGAATCACCCCAGCTTTTTGTGTCTATCTTTTTATTAAACCAGCGTCTGCAGTCCCTTCCTTCACATTGTAATTATCCCTGTGGTTTGCAGAAACATGTCTTGTGAAATTCTTTCTATCCAGCTCTGCCTTGAACAGCAGTTAATGGTATCAGCTCAGACTAAATAGGTTCTAGGGTCACCCCCACACAGTGCGGAGGATGATATCTCCAATGTGTCTGGCTGTGGATCTGTCCTTGTTGATGATACATTGAATGTAGGGAGGATAACCTCACTTTGAGACAACACTATTCAAAAATCCCAGGAATTCCTACTAATGACCACATTGAATTAGGATACTTCAAAGCTCTATGACAAGGACTGACCATTAGAGCACCCTTGATGGCTCATTAGGTTAAATATAAATGGCTTTCCATCAGAACTCTAACTCCAAAGAAGTTAAAAGATTGAATGTGCTTTTGTTGTATTTGCAAATCTCTGCTGAAATTCAATTTTAACCACATCTCCCAACATTTTTATGCCTAAAAGATAATCATTCAGGCTAATTACCCTGCAAGTACTCTCATTAATCTTCACGTGCAGAATGGGCAGCATGGTGAGGGAGAGTCAGAGAGTCATATGGCATGAAAACAGGCCCTTCAGCCCAATGTATCCAAGCCCAGCAAGATGCCCCATCTGAGCTAGTCCCATTTGCTCACTTTTGGCCGATAGGCCTCTCAGCCTTTCCTATGTGTACCATTCTAAATGGCTTTCAAATTTTGTTAATGTGCCTTGCTCAACTACTTTCCCTGGCTGCACGTTCCATTTATCCATCACCCTCTGTGTGAAGAAGTTGTCCTCGGGTGCCTATTAAATCTTTACACTCTCACCTTAAACCCATGCCCTCTCGTTCTTGATCCCCTACCATCGGTAAAAGACACCATCGGTGCATTCATGCTATCTTATTCCCCTCTATAAGATCACCCCTGAGCCTCCTGCGTTCCAAGGAATAAAGCCTTGCCCAACCTCTCCTTATAGCTTGTGCCCTCGAGTCCCAAGACCATTCTCATTAATCTTCCCTGCACTCCTCAGCTTAATGGCATCTTTTCTATACCATGTTGACTGAAAATGAATACGGTAACTCCAAGTGCGACCTTCCCAATCTTTCCTTTTCATGTACCTGTCCAGGCGGCTTTCAAAAATATTGTTATTAATGGCTTTTCAATGTTGTTATTAAATGATCAGGTTGACCAGATAGTAGGACGCATCTATCAAACTAAAGCTCAGCATTTTTCACGTCCATCTTGAGGAGGAGAATATGGCACTGTTATTTAAAACTACAAGCAAGCATTAGCATGTTAAGCCAAATATGAAATTCATAACCGGACCTTTACTATTTAGTTTAGGTTCGTTTATTATTGTCACGTGTACCAAAGTACTGTGAAAGGATTTTTTTTTCATGCATATCTTTCATTCATTGTTCTTTATCTCTCTACATCATCATTTATATCTTCCGTTTCCCTTTCCCGTGATGTTCAGTATGAAGAAGGGTCTCGACCTGAAACGTCACCCATTCCTTCTCTCCAGAGACGCTGCCTGTCCCGCTGAGTTACTCCAGCTTGTTGTTGTCTATCTTCAATTTAAAAAATGCCAATGTACAGGAAGTGATTCCAAATGACATGCATGTACACCACATAAAAACCACAGCATCATTCAAAGCCCCGAACACACCCAGCACCCTGCCAAAACTCACAAACAAAGAAGGCTTTCATTGGGGAATTGCTGGAAGGTGCTCACCACCTGTGAAACTAAACCTCACTGAATGAGAAGAGAAAATAAAATGAAAGAGGAATCAAAAAATGATGGCTACTCCTCCCATGAGCTCACCTGCTTCTTGCAACTGGTGTGCAGATGCCTCGTTCGTTTGACGTTCTTTCAGATTCTCCAGCATCAGTGTAAGCAATGACTAGGTGGTCTCCATCAAACACCAATGTCCTGTATTTACATTTTGGAACTTATTTCTTAACTTGTAGACAAGGAGCTGATTGCTGATGGTCAGATGTAGGATCTAGTGACACCCGGTAAACCAGTGTGTTCATTTTTTCCTCTGATGTTTTGATTTGCAATTCAGGGAGCTTCTGGAGAAGACAGATATCAATTTGCCCAACCAGAGGCTCACAGTCAGTTGAAAGGGCATGGGTCTGCATTTTTTTTCTCTGACATCCTCGTAGTCTAGGAGATTTAATGCACTCACCTGAACTTTCAATCTTGTTAATGTGCCTTCCTCAACTACTTCCTCTGGCAGCTTGTTCCATATACCCATCACCCTCTGTGTGAAATCTTAATCTTCCTGCTCTACTATTTCTTCCAATTTCTTAAACAATTCATGACCATCCACTACAGCACGGTGGCATAGCAGGTGAGCTACTGCCTTACAGCGTCAGGGACCCGGGTTCGATCCTGACTACGGGTGCTGTCTATACGGATGCTGTCTGTTTGTACGTTCTCCCCGTGATCTGCATTGGTTTTCTCTGAGATCTTCGGTTCCTCCCACGCTCCAAAGACGTACAGGTTTGTAGGTTAAATTGGCTTGATGTAAATGTTTAAAAAAAGTCCCTAGTGTGAGTTGGGTAGTGTTGATGTATGGGGATCGCAGGTCGGCGTGGATTTGGTGGGCCAAAGGGCCTGTTTCCACACTGTATCTCTAAACTAAACTAAACTAAACTAAACATAGAGTGATTTGTGTTAATGGTAAATTATTGGTTGGGTTTTCTAGCTACAATTGAGTAGATATATGCATGTGTTACAGAGTCTTATAATGCAATCTTATTATCATCCTCCCTTTGTTTTCTCTTCTTCTATCACGGTGGGAAGTCAGTGACTCATGTAGCCTTTGCTTCATGGCCATAAGACTATAATGATATAGGGGCAGAATTAGGCTATTCAGCCCATCGAGTCTACTCTGACATTCAATCATTGCTCATCTATTTATGTCTCTCAATCCCATTCTCCTGCCTTTTCCCCTTAACCTTTGCCTCCCCTAATAATCAAGAATCTATCAATCTCTGCTTTAAAATTACCCAATGACTGCCTCCACAGCTATCTGTGGCAACAAATTCCACACATTTACCTCCTTCCGGCTAAAGAAATTCCTCCTCATCTCTATTCTAAAGGTACGTCCTTTTATTCGGAGGCTGTGCCCTCTGGTTCTAGACCATCCCATCACTGGAAGCATCCTCTCCACATCCATTCCATCAAGGCCTTTCATTATCTGATAGGTTTCAATGAGATCCCCCTGATCCTTCTAAACTCCAGCGAGGACATTCCCAGAATCTTCATACGCTCCTCACATGTCAACTCAATCATCCCCAGGAACATTTTCATAAATCTCCTCTGGTCCCTCTCCATAGCCAGCACATCCTTCCTCAGATACAGGGCCCAAAACTAGTCACAATATTCCAAATGTAGCTTCACCAGCCCGTGATAAAGCCACAGCATTACATCTTTGCTTTTATATTCTAGTCCCCCTTGAAATAAATGTTAGCATTGTATTTGCTTTCCTTACCACTGACTCAACCTGCAAATTAACCTTTTGGGAATCCTGCACCAGCGCTCTGAAGTCCCTTTGCACCTCCGATTTCTGAATCCTCTCCCCATTGAGACTGTAGTCTAATCCTTCATTCCTTCTATCAAAGTGCATGATCGTACACTACGCTGTATTCCATTTGCCACTTCTTTCCCCACTCCCCCAAACTGTCCAAGGCCTGCAGTCTCCCTGACGAGGCAGAACTCCAGGGTACAGTGGAATTGGGAGAAATCCTGGACTGTGTCTCACTAAAATGGTGGCTTTAGATTACAGTGGTGTCTTCATCGACAACTGTTAAGGAAGTCTGTACATGAACATAGGAAGTAGAAGTATGAGTGGGCCATTTGGCCCATCACATTTACACCATAATATGTTTCGAGATCATGCTTCATCTTCTACCTCAATAACATGTTCCTGCACTTTCCTCCATGTCCTTGATTCTTTTTGGTTTAGTTTAATCATACAGTATGGAAACAGGCCCTTCGGCCCACCAAATCTGTGCTGACCACAATCACCTGTACATTAGTTCTATCCCAGACACTAGGGATAATTTACAGGAGTCAATTCATCTGCAAACCAGCTCGCCTTTAGAATGTGGGAGGAAACTGGAGCACAAACTGACGTACGAACTCCGGACAAAGAGCACCCATAGTCAGGATGAAGCCCGGGTCTCTGGCACTGTAAGGCAGCAACTCTACCGCTACACCACCCCAATATATCTTAATATCTGGATATTGCTCTTAATATCCAGAAATCCTGTGAACTAGGATAGCTGTAGTCTTTGATACAGCAGCTCAACTAGCACTGCCCCCCAACTAAACAAAGACTAGTAGCATCAAACTTGTAGCATGACCCCCACTGCCGATCTGGTCTTTACCTTACTGATTTACCAGCTTGATGACCATAATAAAATGCCAAAATGGAAATTGTTTGCAAAGGGATAACAACATTCCCACTCTTTAGGGAAGTCTCTTGAATCCTTTCACATCAAAGGTCATTCACACCAAGAGAAGGGATGATGTACTATTTGCGAAGGGCAAATGACTCGGACGTAACGTTAGCCATAGATTTTCTATTATTTTCTTATTTCCCTTTCTCTCTCACATGTTGAAATTAAATTAGTAGCCCCAGCTGCTAATTCAAAGAAGGGTCTTGACCTGAAACGTTTCCTATTCCTTTTCTCCAGAGATGATGTTTGACCTGCTGAGTTACCCCAGCTTTTTGTGTCTGTCCACCAGTGTTGGGAGATTGACTCTGAATCACAAGATGTGCATGCATGTGCAAATTCCATATGAATTAAAGTATGGTGATCATTTATTGACCTGATCGTTTATTAACCAGCCAGAAATTAGATCGCTTCCCACGACTGGGGTTCCTTCAAGTTTCTATGCTCAGAGAAGAAAACTTAATGGACTCCATGAAATCAAGATTTACGAAGTCCTGTGACTGGGTTTGCTTCTACATAAGATTTAGAATGAATTGTGCAAGACTAAGCTTTGTTCCATCACAATACCCTTAAAATCATCTCATATCTTATTTTTGTCCTCACGCCTCATTATGTTTCAGTTCTTAACTTTATTCTGCACCTTTATTGCAGACCTGTCTTTCGGTGGGAACGATATTTGGCGAATGCTTAGTATTTAAGTGGCTACATCAGTGAGAAAGTATAACTCTCCTGCTTGCAATATAGTATTTTTTTAAGAGAAAGCAGTATGTGTAGGAAGGAACTTCAGATGCTGGTTTAAACCGAAGATAGGCACAAACATTTGGAGTAGCTCAGCGGGTCAGACAGCATCTCTGGAGAGAAGGAATAGGTGACGTTTCGGGTCTAGTCCCTTCTTCAGACTGAAAGGTCAGCTATTCTTTTTCTCCACAGATGCTGTCTGACCTGTTGAGTTACTCTCAGTTAATCTGCATCTCAGCAGGAACTATGGGACTTCAATCTTCAGAAAGTTCCTCCTGAGATGCAGGTTGCCTCCTGCACAGTGAGGTAGCACTTCATAAAGCACAAGGAAAACAAATCCCCAACGTTTCTCAAGGTCCTCGGGATCAGAAACAGTTAAAGATTGTATTTATTGCTCTTATTTCTTGGCAGTTACCTCATTTGAGTAAACTCAATGGAACGATATAACTGCCAAGAAATAGTAGTAATATATGAAATGGTTGAGATCTTTGACACTTTTAGATAAGTTGGTGATGTTA
This sequence comes from Rhinoraja longicauda, assembly GCF_053455715.1. NCBI lineage: Eukaryota > Metazoa > Chordata > Chondrichthyes > Rajiformes > Arhynchobatidae > Rhinoraja > Rhinoraja longicauda. The sequence goes on from NC_135958.1 coordinate 53,139,690, forward strand.
TTTTCTAATTGTTTGACTGGATGATATGTTTATATTGATGAATGATAGTAAGATAATAAGTAAGAGTGGTTGATGTGATCGCTCCTGTCAAGGAGGGGGTGTTTTGATGATATTATGGAAGCTGACATTTATATTTGGATGTAAGGCACGATATGTATGAAGTAATATTTTATTCAGAGGTCCCATTGTTCTCAGGTAGCATTTTTTGAGACTCACACTAGACTTCTAGATTTCCTTTGGGGTGGCTGGCTTTGTTGTGCTTGCTCTTTCTGCCTGTTTTTCCCTTCCTCTGTAGGACCCTTGTTGAATAATTGCATTTTGAAGGAATAATTACCTTCAATAGTGCAGGGATGAAGAGAACAATCCAGCTATTGAGACCTGGATAACTTCTTCAGTCATGATCATCCGTACAGGCTTGTTGGTTAATTGGTTTTGGTAAAAAATGTAAATTGTCCCTAGTATATAGTGTGTGCGACTGTAGTAGGTTGGTGCTGGTTGGTGCAGACTCAGTGGGCCTATGGGCCTCTCTCTGTGCTGCATATTTAAACTAAACTAAACTAAACTAAACTAAACTAAACTAAACTAAACTAAACTGGTGCTGCACTGTAAGGAGTTTGTACGTTCTCCCCGTGACCTGCGTGGGTTTTCTCCGAGATCTTCGGTTTCCTCCCACACTCCAAAGACGTACAGGTATGTAGGTTAATTGGCTAGGTAAAGGTAAAAATTGTCCCTAGTGGGTGTAGGATAGTGTTAGTGTGCGGGGATCGCTGGGCGGCACGGACTTGGTGGGCCGAAAAGGCCTGTTTCCGGCTGTATATATATGATATGATGATATATGATATGATATGATAAACTAAACTAAACTAAACTAAACTAAACTAAACTAAACTAAGCTAAGATAAGCTAACTAAATTAAACTAAACGAAACTGAACTCAGCAGGTCAGGCAGCATCTGTGGAGGAAATGGATAAATGACTTTTTGGGGTCAGGACTTACATAAAATCAAATATTGAATCTGCCTTGCTCTCCTATAATTCGACCTGATCTGCTGAGTACTTCCAATATATCCTAGTTATATTCCAGAAATTGTGGGCAGGTCTTTTGAGTTTTTCAGGGGTATGGGAATGTCAAGAACATAGCAACTCTCTTCTGCCCTTAGAATAGACAATAGACAATATACAATAGGTGCAGGAGGAGGCCATTCGGCCCTTCGAGCCAGCACCACCATTCAATGTGATCATGGCTGATCATTCTCAAGCAATACCCCATTCCTACCTTCTCCCCATACCCCCTGACTCCACTATCCTGAGCTCTATCTAGCTCTCTCTTGAATGCATTCAGAGAATTGGCCTCCACTGCCTTCTGAGGCAGAGAATTCCACAGATTTACAACTCTCTGACTGAAAATGTTTTTCCTCATCTCCGTTCTAAATGGCTTTTCCAACACCGAGCTAAATCTCCCAATCTTTCAATGCAAAAAGTACACAAAGTAGAAACTAGTCTAAAATCTAGGCACACTCACACATCATACAGCTCCTTGATCAAGATCGTGTGATCGCAGGCAACTTCTTGGAAGCTTTTATGATGGTCTTGATATACAGCATTGGGAAATTGAGGTGAGAAGTTCAAAAGGCATCTCTCAGTACTTGTTACATGAACGTATGCATTCTGGAAGGCAATTACATTGTGAATCAAATTTCAAAGTCCATTTAATGCACCAAGTTATGTTCAAAAGGCTCTTTAAATTCTCCTTGCCTTCTGATCAAGACAATAACTCTTACTTGATGTATAAAACACAAAGTGCTTGAGTAACTCAACAGGTCAGGCAGCATCTCTGGAGGACATGGAGAGGTGACGTATTGGGTCGGGACCTTTCATCAGATTGCACCTTATGATTCAGGCAGATGTTCCTGATTCAAAACATTGCCTATCCATGTCCTCCAGAGATGCTGCCTGACTTGCTGAGTTACTCCAGCACTGCGTTTCACACAAGATTTCAGCACCTGCAGTACCTTGAGTCTCTCTTATTTGACAATTTGAGATAATTAGCATGAAAAGGGAAAAATAGATTGCAAAGTGAAGCTCTTACTCATTGGCTTTAACATTTATTAGGATGGAATTATGTTTAATTAGATGTAAAATATATTGGTCATATTATTTCACAAAAAAATCAGCCATTGATTAACAGCAATCATCTTTAGAAGACATCGCACAATAAGGACACAACCATCCAGTAACTAAAGTTTTAGATGAAAGACAGGCTTAATATGGAACAAAGCTAGCCCCAGGTACAGCATAGCAGACATTATATTTTAAAAAAAGGCTGCCTGATAATGTTTTCAAAGCTGAAAGTTCAATGTAGATCAGATGACTTTTACAAAGCCCTTAATGATATTACTCTCACATATCCATTACTCTAAAATTTACAGTACCCAATGAAATTAAAACAACAGAAATTCAGAACGTGGCAAAGGTCCAATTATTTCCCTGAATAGGGTTGTGAATGTCTCAGGAAAAATGACTGTAACCTTACCTTTGTTCACTTAGCATTTAAACTATTATGCTTCATTAAACAAGAATTATTAGCTTTCAGACTTGATTAGAAAGAATGCACTAGCTAAAGAAGTTTTTAAACATAATTTTGGTTATTAAGTGGAATATGAAACTTGATTCATAATGTAACTGCCTGTTACTGTATGCAGTTTGTCACAGGTACTGAGAGGCACACATTGAACTTGTCACCTTTTTGTTCCCATTTACAGTCTTTTGAGATCTGACCCCCATTTTTAAGCTTCAAAGTACCGTTAATCGATACATGTCTACTTTCATGTCACGGTTTTGTTGCTAAAGTAGTCCAGAATGCATGACTTCATTTAAAACGTTGCATGAATATAAATCTACCTTTGAAGTTTGAGATTTTTTTTTTCTCACGATTTCTCAATGCTGACAGATAGATAGCAACACCTTGTGCCTCAGGCAGAAGATCCCAAGAGGGTGGATCGATGGATTTGTCTTGTGCAATACCCAACTGTATAATAGTGAATGTATTTTGAAGCTCCTTTTCCGAGAATTTCAGAAAAGCGAGCGATTATATACATGATGAGGCACACTCTGAGCCAGGGTGGAATGTGACATCCTTTATTCATAATATTTATTATATGTCCAGACAGGATATTAGTGGAGGCGTGACTCACTTTGCTCTGAATTGGGCGTTGCCTCTCATAAGGTCAGATGTTTGAATGCAGTGATTGAGATTGGTTCCCAGACTGAAAATGACTCCTCTTGGTGGTTCTCGGGCACTTTGGTTAATAAGTACAAAATACATTATTTGTTTAGTTTAGTGATACAACGTGGAAACAGGCCCTTCGGCCCATCGGGTCCGCACCGACTATGGATCACCCGCTCACACCAGTTCCATGTTATACCCAGTATCGCATCCTGCACACTGGGGGGCATTTACAAAAGCCAGTTAACCTACAAACCTGCACGATTTTATAAAGTGGGAGGAAACTGGGGAACCTGGAGAAAACCCACACTCTTCCTCTCCCTCTCCCCATCTCTCTCTTCCCTTCTTTCTCTCCCTCTCTCATCTCCCACTCTCCTTCCTTCTCTCTCACCCCCTTCCTCTCAATTTCCCCCTCTCTCACTCCCCCTATCTCCCTCTCTCTGGTTCTCTCTCTCCCCCATATCTCTCTCTCTCTCTCTCTCTCTCTCTCTCTCTCTCTCTTTCTCTCTCTCTCTCGCTCTTCCTCGCTCCCTCTCACTAATACTCTCTCCCTGTTCCTTTCTGATTACCCTCATCTTCTGACTATCAGCATTCTTTTTAGCAAACTTCAAGTAAAGACCCATTGTTTGCACTGTTTCTTCCTGCAAACTCCGTGACGTCCTCAACACTGGAAGTACAAATCAGTATCTTAATTCAAGCATTACCATCTTTGCCAGCTCCACCCTCCCCACAGTGCTTGAAGCAGCTTCGAGCAATCTAATTCAGTGTTACACATCACTAAGTTAATAACCTGCTTTGAATTTTCAATGAACATCCAGAGGCATTTAGGATAAAGTAGTTTTGTGGGTTAAAATGAGATGCATCATGTTAGGATTTGGTCATTAAAAATGATTTTTCAATCAATAATAAAATATTTTATTGACCATTTGCACCATTCTGGTTAATAATTAATTAATTAATTAATTGATTGGTCAATTAATTAGTTGATTTAATTAATTGATTAAAATCGTTGAAAACATTAGCGACGCAGTGGTGCTGGTTTCCGACGGGCACAGTGATGGACGCACCACACGTCTCTGTCCTCCATGCAGGTCCTCTTTTGTCTCTACAAATGCGTCTTCCATCAATGTCTTCAGCATCGCCTTGTTTGGTTGTCCCGAGTTCTGTCTTCCATGGGTGGGTTCCCACAGCACAACCTTGTTTGCTGGTGTGTCTGGATGGCTGTGGCAATGTCGATGTTAATGTTGATGTCGCAATCATTTCCATTGTCATCAATGCCGGCACAGTGACGGAGCGGTAGAGTTGCTGCCTTACAGCGAATGCAGCACCGGAGACTCAGGTTCGATCCTGACTACGGGTGCCGTCTGTACGGAGTTTGTACGTTCTCCCCTGTACGTTGACCTGCGTGGGTTTTCTCAGAGATCTTCGGTTTCCTCCCACACTCCAAAGACGTACAGGTATGTAGGTTAATTGACTGGGTAAATGTAAAAAATGTCCCTAGTGTGTGTAGGATAGTGTTAATGTGCGGGGATCGCTGGGCGGCGCGGACTCGGTGGGCCGAAGGGCCTGTTTCCGCGCTGTATCTCTAAATCTAAAAATCTAAAAATTTGGAATACTGGAGTAACTCAGTGGATCATGCAGCATCTCTGGAGAATATGGATAGGTTACGTTTCGGATCGGGACCCATCTTCAGACTGAACAAAGGTCCCGATCAGAAACGTCGCCTATCCGTGTTCTCCAGAGATGCTGGCTGCTCCACTGAGGATCCCGACCTAAAACATCACCTGTCCGTGTTCTCCAGAGATGCAGCCTGGTCCACTGTTACTCCAGCGCATTGTGTCTTTTTTTTGTAAACCAGAATCTGCAGTTCCTTGTTTTTACCATACTGCCCCTGTCTGCTTGTGTCTTCTAGCCACACACAAAAAAAGCAAAATACTCCTATTTATTTTTCCTTTCAGAGGTTTTGAAGAGAAATTTTGGAATTAAAGTGGTGTTTTGAGATTGAAGTCTCATGATGATCCTGAAACTCCCTTGTCTGGAGGTGTTGCTAACTATAACTGCACACCTGGAGTTCGAACCACTGGTTTGAACTAGTGTGGCATATCATTTTTACAAGCTGTAAATTTCCCAGTAACATGATAGTTTAGTTTAGTTTTGAGATACAGCGCGGAAACAGGCCCTTCAGCCCACCGAGTCTGTGCCAGACAGCGATCCCACTATCCTACACTAACACTATCCTACACACACGAGGGACAATTTACAAATTTATCAAGCCATTTAGCCTACAAACTTGTACGTCTTTGGAGGTTTGGAGGAAACCGGAGAAAACCCACGCTGGTCACAGGGACAACGTACAACCTCCATACAGACAGCATACGTAGTCAGGATCAAACCCGGGTCTCTGGAGCTGTAAGGCAGCAACTCTACCGCTGTGCCACCGTGCTGCCCTATAAACGCGGAAAAAAAGTTAAATTATTTGGGCTACATAAATTCACACTTGCCCATTGAAATTTTAAACTAATATGTAAGTATTTGAATAATTTGCACCGTCTCTTAATATTCCTCTTCCTCGTAATTTACTCCTTCTCTTTGGGATTCTTTGTGATTTGTCTCCTTTTCCAGCTAGGAGGATGAACATGCCTTCTGTTCAATGAGTGGGACAATAACTCCTTTCAGCTGTTTGCTCGGGAGCCCTGAGGAACAATTTGGAGTAGTAGGAATAAGCTCAATTGGTTTCCTGCCCAATATTGTGGGCATACCTGAACTTCATTAACCTCAGCCACAAAACAATCCAATTTATTGGTACACTATTAGAGCATCAAAATCATCCCCTTAATCAGGAACAATATTACGTCGTTTGTGTTCCTCCACTCTTTTCAGATTTTATCATTATTACAATATTGGAGTTAAATTGGATAATATGGCAGTGGTGGTGCAGCGGTAGAGTTGCTGCCCTACAGCGCCAGAGACCTGGGTTCGATCCTGACTACGGGTGCTATCTACGGAGTTTGTACGTTCTCCCCGTGACCACGTGGGTTTTCTCCGGGTGCTCCAGTTTCCTCCCACCTTCCAAAGACATACAGGTTTGCGGGTTAATTGCCTTTGGTAAAAATTGTAAATTGTCCCTGGTGTGTAAGATAGTGCTAGTGTATGGGGATTGTTGGTCGGCATGGACCCGGTGGGCCGAAGGGTCTGTTTCCACGCTGTATCTCTAAACTAAACCAAACTAAACTAACGCACCTCAGTTAAAATCTCTCGCGAACATTTCCACGCTGCAAAAGTTACCACTATCAACTCGTGCACCACTCCGACAAATGCATTCTTCTCAATGAGTCCTGTTAACATATCACTCCCTTGTTGGCCACGATTTACTGATGAGTACAAATGGTAACAACTTCTATATATCACGGTGCACTGATTGAAATCAATTTGCCGTCCATTTTAAGATGTAAAATCTTTAATAATAAATGAGAACATAAGGGCTGATTTATAAAGCATTGAGTAGAAGGGTGAAGGATAGGAACAAAAACAGTTTATTCCACTATAGTTTGTCATGTGATGTTATTGGCTTCTTTGTTTAGTCAGTGGTGTGAAGATGTGGGGTTTTATGGCATTAATCAGGCAGCACAATGTGTAGGATGCAATTCTTCCCTCTATTGCTGAATTAAAACAAACTAATACATTAATTTTACTGAAGAACTATGGTAAGGTGCTGGGGAGTGTTGTAGAGCAGAGGGATCTAGGAGTGCAGGTATATAGTTTCTTTAAAGTGGCGTCACAGGTAGATAGGGTGGTCAAAATGGCTTTTGGCGCATTGGCCTTCATCGGTCAGAGTATTGAGTGTGGAAGTTGGGGGGGTCATGCTGCAGTTATATAAGACGTTGATGAGGTCACATGTATTGTGTTCAGTTTTGGTCACTTTAGCATTGACTTCCTTCCGTGAGTTAGTCTTCTGTGAATAAAATGGTAAGAATCGATTTCAGAAATCTTATTAAAACATTGACTGCAGGGATAAGTTAATGGTGGAGCCAGTGATGTACCTGCTGCAAAGATAATAGTTACTGTATTCTGCGAGTCTTTCCTTAACATTAAATTTAGAAACGCAAATTCAGTGCAAGAAGTGTGTTAAATATTTAACACTCGCAAATGTTACAGGTTAAGGAGCAATGCAATTTTAAAAGGAAGCATTTTTTAGTCAAATTACTTAATCTGTCTAGGCGATATTGTAGTTTAAGTTTCCCAACCTTATGATGCCGTAAGTATCAGCAAAATTAAGTACTCAGAAAAAGCCACGTTGTCTTTAATGCCGTAAATGCTATTTTTCCGCTCTTTAAATACAATACAATACAATACAATACAATATATCTTTATTGTCATTGTACCCAGGGGTACAACGAGATTGGTGACATGTTTGATACCAATTACGATATCAGGGTAAGGGTAAGATGATAACCACGTATTCTGCTTTCCAGATTCTGGAGGAATGAGATGTAGGTATTAGTTTTAGAGTTTGAGACATGCAATGCAGAAACAAGCCCTTCAGACCACCGAGTTTGTGCCGATCAGTGATCCCCATACACAAGCACTATCCTACGCGCTAGAGACCATTTACAATCTTTACTGGAGCCAATTCACCGACAAACCTGTATGTCTTTGGAGTGTGGGAGGAAACCGGAGCTCCTGGAGAAAACCCACGCAGGTCACGGGGAGAAGGTACGAACTCCATACAGACAGCACCCGTCGTCAGGATCGAACCTGGGTCTCTGTTGCTGAAAGGCAGAAACTCTACCGCTGTGCCACTGTGCCACTCGAGAGAATATTAGATATATTAGAGAAGTTGCGTTTACCTCAAATTCTTGCCTTTCCCCTCTTTCCTCCAGGATAGTGTTTCAGTCCCTGTCTCTATTTCTCTGATGCTATGATCAAGATTGGTAGGACATTATTTAGTGAAGCAACTGGGAGTGGGTGAGATCCATTGTGAGATCCATTGTTGTCACAACTGTTTGAAGCATCCTTTAAATAGGTTTTATATGAAGACTTCTGCGATAGTTACCAATCAGATTAAATTGATTGATTACCACCATGCCAGAGAGTTCTATAGTGCGAATACATCATTACAAAAGGGGCCTCTGTCACAGACAGAGCTCCAGGCAGGGTGATCTGTATCATTACACAGAGGACCTCTACCACTGAACATAGCTGTAGGCAGGAGATCTTTGTGACTGAATGCATCATTACACCTCATTACACCAGAGATCTCTCTCACTGGACAGGGTGTTAGGTGAGTGAATCTTTTCTACTGAATGTATCATTACACTGAAGTTTTGAACAAATGAGCTTGGAATTCCAGACTCCCTGGAAATGTACTCAAAGGCAGCTGCAGATGCAAGAACCTACAGAGTCTGAAATACTTTAATTTGTATGAAATCTCTCAGGGAAAAAAAAGGTCATGACTTCACCTGACTATTCATAGTTATGTATAATTTTAAACTATTTTTATATCCAGTATTTATAACCTGTAATTTTGGTAGCATGGCACAAGGGGCTATGGAAAAATGTACGTTGGTAGTTTAGTTTAGTTTAGTTTAGAGACACAGCGCGGAAACAGGCCCTTTGGCCCACCAAGTCTGCGCCGACCAGCGATCCCCGCACACTAGCGCTGCCCTACACACAAGGGACAATTTACAATGATACCAAGCCAATTAGCCTACAAACATGCACATCTTTGGAGTGTGGGAGGAAACTGAAGATCTCGGAGAAAACCCACGCAGGTCACGGGGAGAACGTACAAACTCTGTACAGCCAAGCACCCACAGTCATGATTAAACCCGGGTTTCTGGCACTGTAAGGCAGTAGCCCTCCGCTACACCACAGTGCCACCTTCACCATTTGATACACAGAGTTACTGGTTCTTAGAGAAAAAGGGTGAAAGATCCAAAGATGGGTCAGCCCATGGTATTTTCACACGGCCTCATCAGTCTGAGTCACTGAATGCTCTTGACAGAGGCAGCATGATCCTGTCTCCTCAAGGATATGGATTTGGCACATTCTAGCTTCTTGGTTCTCCAACCAGATGGACGGAGATTTTGACTCTGGGTCCGCCTGTCAGCCAAAGCTTTCCTCCTGTTGCCTGCCGTGGACACTCCCGGCTTCAGTGCAGAGTTCCCTGGTCAGGCACAGCATTCTCCTGCAGAGAAGGGAACTGTCAATGAAAGTGAGTTACCTGACATTTTTCAAGCCATCAACTTAGTTAGCATTATGTAAAAGTAACATTCTGCCATTAAATGTTTGATCCAGCAGTGTAGAGGATACAAAGGCACAAAATCTAATTGTTTCACATTTTACAATGGAAATATATCACTACCACCACCATAACCAGCACAAAATATCAAACTATTTTCCACAATGAAGTATGAAGTTTGTCTGAACATTTTCTTATTTTTCTTATTTGGTCTCAAGAAGGATTCCGACCCGATACGTTGCCTATTGATCTCCATCCGCAGATGCTGCCTGACCCTCTGAATTCCTCCTGCAGTTTATTTCCAGCATCTCCAATGTCGTGTGTCTTTATAAGTCACATTTATATTGTCTGTGCCATGCATTTTCACTAGGCACTAACTTCGGCATCTATTTTAATTTAACAAATCAATATCATTGAAAATTCCTTCAGATTAAAAAAATAATCCATCCCAGTTCACTTTAATGTGTAGGAAGGAACTGCAGATGCTGGCTTACAGCAAAGATAGATACAAAATGCTGGAGTAACTCAGCGGGTCAGGCAGCATCTCTGGAGAAAAGGAATATGTGACATTTCGGGTCGAAATCGTTCCTCAGTCTGAAGAAGGTTCTCGACCCGAAACGTCACCTATTTCTTTTCTCCAGAGATGCCGCCTGACCCGTTGAGTTACTCCAGCACTTTGTGTCGACCTTCAATTCTCTTTAATGTAGTTATCAGAAATTTCTTTATTAGTGTGTCATTATGTATTATAAAGCCCGTTCTAAACAAGCCCCGATCACTTCAGTTTCAACTTCTAGTGGCTCAGAAAGTTTGCAGTATTGACTGATGTTGTGTTTTCAAACCCACTGCACTGTTTCACATTAATGAAAGACTAGATTTGTACTCTGACGGAAATCTACAATACAGCTCCACTGCCATGGAAAGATTTATATTTCACATTTGTGATTGGTTAATGAAAAACATAAATCTACCCAAAAATAGTGTGAAAAATGCATTAAAAGTTAGTGCAAGTTAAACACTCCATAATTCCTGGTTGTATTAGGCTGTTTGAGGTTTTAGAGTCAAGTGTCTTATTTATCATGTAAAAAAAGAATGTGGGCAACCTCTTCCATAAATGTCAAAAGAGTGTAAACTGATAAGAACCAGACCAAATACTCTCCCCTAAAGTACATAACTGGCGTCTGTTCTGGTGCTGGGACCGAAGAGCTTTGAGAAGCAATACTCACTTGCAGTTGAGCTGAAAGACAAGGCTTCTGCAGTAAGTCTGAGGGCAAAGACATTAACTCCTATGTGCCACTATTTCTTCATCCGCAATAATTAACATGACCGAAGGAAAAAAATCTTGTTCCAGAAACAATCGCTGCCTCAGAGCAGGGTAGTTTGAATCTCGTAATTTATTTAGTTCCCTGTAGCTTCAGTGGTCAACGCTGATTGAAAGCATTAATCTGGATCAAGAATCAACTTGTTCACTGGGTACTATGTATGTTCTGGGGGTGCCCGTAGGATTGAACTGAAAATGAAATAAAAGCACATTCTTATTTTATTAACTGTTACCTGCAGACCATTCACATAAATGTGCTGTTCATCTTGTGTATTCTTTACACCACAGCCAAAATCTATTCAGTAACACACTGTATCAATGGTACAGATAAACCTCAAGAAACAGGTTGCACACATTTTTTTCAGCCATGTTAAATGTTCAGCAAGTTGTAGCTGAACAAAGGATTGCTGCATTAATGCAAGTATAAAATCAGACTCAGTTTTTCAATTAGTATGTTGTATTGTTTGTTGGAAACCAAGGCGAAGGGGCAAGGTCTAAGTTATGGATGTCACTGATATTGAAATCAGTGAATGACTGATGTAAAACAGGAATATATTTTAGTTGGTGTGAGGTTGCATTTGGAAAGACTAAAGTTTCTTGGGAGACGGAGAGACCATGGGGAAAAGAAGTTTCCATAGTTGCCAACTGTGGGCAAAAAAATGAGTTCAAGAAGACATATTCTAATGGTGTGCTGCACTCAATTTTAATAAACGCCAAGAAAACACACATTACTTTTAGACGTCTGAAGATGGATCCAGACCTGAAACATTGCCTGTCCATTTAGCTCCAGATGCAGGCTGGCCTGTAGTGTTCCTCCAGCACTTGTGTTTGGCTAATTCTCTTCCAGTGGTCCTGTAATATGGTAATTGTAGTAATAAATCAACAGAGTTTAAAATCGGAATCCAAATCCCACCGTGACAATTTATAAAGCTGAATCTATTAAACCGTGTATTATTGAAGAAAGTATCAAAAATAACGATTGTTAAAAGTTGCCATTTTATCATTAAAATCCGGCACAGTGGCGCAACGTTAGAGTTGTTGCCTTGCAGCACACGAGACGCAGGTTTGATCCTGACTACGGGTGCCATCTGTACGGAGTTTGCATGTTCTCCTTGTGACTGCATGTGTTTTCTCCGGGTGCACCGGTTTCCTCCCACATTCCAAAGACATGCGGATTCGCAGGTTTAATTGACCTGTGTAAATTGCCCTTAGTGTTTAGGATAGAACTAGTAGATGGGCGATCGCTGCTCAGCATGAACTTGGTAGGCCAAATGGCCTGTTTCCACATAGACTAATCTAATCCCAATTATCTTTGAGGGAAAGGGATCTGTGACCTTCTATATTCTGGCACACACATCACTGGCTGCTTGTTGTGTAGGAAGGAACTACAGATGCTGGTTTAAACCAAAGATAGACAGAAAAAGCTGGAGTAACAGTGGGACAGGCAGCATCTCTGGAAAGAAGGAATGGGTGACGTTTTGGGTCGAGACCCTTCTTCAGTCTGTAGAAGGGTCTCGACTGGCTGATTGTTCATGTCCTCTGAAATGTTCAAGCATATCATGGAAAAGTATTGGACCTTCGTGCTCCTGGTGAAAGGAAGAAGATCCACTCCCAACAGTCTAGGAAAATGTTGGTCAATGATGAGCATGATCCTACTATTTTAGTTTCATATTTCCTGTGTGACTTTTCGGAGTGCTTCTTTACCTTTCAACCCACTTTCAAAATAAGAAGTACATTTAGCTGAAATGGATTATACTTAATTAAAATAAACTATTGGCAGCATAATGGCACAGCTGGTAGAGCTATTGCCTCACAGCAACTGAGACCCGAGTTCGATCCTGACCTCAGGTGCTGCCTATTTGGAGGTTGCACGTTCTCCCTGTGACCGCGTGGGTTTCCTCCAGGTACTTCTGTTCCCTTCCACATCCCAAAGATGTGCAGGTCTGTAGGTTAATTGCCTTCTGTAAATTGTCCATAGTGTGCAAGGACTGGACGCGAATGTGGGATAACATAGAACTATTGTGAATGCGTGATCGATGGTGGGTGTGAACCTAGAGGGCCGAAGGGCCAGTCTCCGTGGGGCATATCATATCATATCATATATATACAGCCGGAAACAGGCCTTTTCGGCCCTCCAAGTCCGTGCCGCCCAGCGATCCCCGTACATTAACACTATCCTACACCCACTAGGGACAATTTTTTACATTTACCCAGCCAATTAACCTACATACCTGTACGTCTTTGGAGTGTGGGAGGAAACCGAAGATCTCGGAGAAAACCCACGCAGGTCACGGGGAGAACGTACAAACTCCTTACAGTGCAGCACCCGTAGTCAGGATCGAACCTGAGTCTCCGGCGCTGCATTCGCTGTAAAGCAGCAACTCTACCGCTGCGCTACCGTGCCGCCCTAAAATAAATGTAAACTTGTTATAACAAAGAACTGCTTATGCTGGATTATACCAAAGAGGGACACAAAATGCTGGTGTAACTCAGAGGATCAGGCAATATCTCTGGAGAACATGTATAGGTGGTGTTTCAGCTCCTGATCCGAAACGTCACTTATCCATTTTTTCCAGAGATGCCGCCTGACCTGCTGAGCTATTCCAGCATTTTGTGTCTCTCTTAAATGTAAAATTGTCTGGTTTATACTCTAGTAAAAATCCGTGCATTCATAATTATACAAATAGTGTTTTGGCCACACATTGGGCATGTTTGCAGGATCATTTGATTTGAATCATGTATAATTAAAATACCAAGCAGAACAAAATCACATAATCAAGTTGCAATGACAAATGAGGTAATTGGAACCTAACCCATACACCAGCAAACTACCTCTAGTAAATGAGAGTAAAACAAGCTTAAAGTGTAAAACATACTGATGAACGTATCCCAACTGTGTCCCATTAAATGAATCAATGGTTCAATAAATAATTTATTATCACATGTACCAAGGGACAGTGAAATACTTTTTTGGCCTACAGATCAGCAAGGCTATCACCACACACAAGCACAATCCCCTAGTTAGTGCAGAATGCACAGAAGGTTCCCACTGAGTCTATGTGCAAGAGTCGCCATTTTGGGCGCCATTTTTCAGTCCCAGCTACAGCTGGTCACAAAGGCCTGTTGCAGCCAACGACTCCCGTCCCGCGAACCGTCTTCAGTCCTTGTTCCCCGAGGGGCGCCTCTTGCAGCTAACCTTGAGGGCACGGAAGGTAAGACTCCCCTGTTTCTTCCTACCGGGCCTTTTGTCCAGCGAGAGTGGGGTTAAAATCACCCTCAGTGTTTTCTCAGTTATTATAAGCAGGTCACACGTTCACACAGTTATACTCTCTCTACGTCGATTTCGGACGGCCACCAGATGTTCTTCCACCACAGTTTATTTGGCCTTTTGTTCTGGTTTCACCTGGAATTTTGGAACACGTTTGGTTCAGAAGTTGTTCAGAATTAACTACTTGAAATTAAGATTCAAGAATTTTTGATAGGCAATTGTCTTAAAGGACATGGAAGTAAGATGGTTAAATAAAATTAACACAAGATAGACACAAAGTGTTGGAGTAACTCAGTAGTTTTCACTTTGTGTCCAAATCTGGGAAACCCATTAGCTTGTGTTTCGCTTTGAGATGGTAATGTACAGTAGCTGCAATATGTATTTACTTCGTAGAGACACATCAAAGGTACAGTTGATAAAGCTTGATGGCGACACATTAAAGTCCTGTCTGACGGCTCAGTATAACTGTGGATAATTTACAGCTCTATCAGAGTTCTTTAGGCTTCTGCATTGCATTGGTCAGAATAGTTGAATGCAGAGAATGATATCTTTGTACTTTTTAAAAATTATTTTTTGACTGAAATTGATGTTCATTTTTGCTTCAAACATTCTAATTTAGCTGTTACATATATTTATTTAATATGTAGACACACCTTGGTTGCAGTAAGAAACATTGGGATTGGGATTGAGGGGATTGGGATTGTCAAATTGGGATTGAGGGGACTGGTCCACCATGATTTTCCGGCCCCTTGGTTCCAGGTACTTTGACATATTATATGTTTTGCCAGACCAACAGAGGTCACAGCCTTGGAGGAGGGGTTGGAGGGGGAGGGGGGGGGGGCGGAGCAAGATACCGGCCCACAAGGTCGGCCTTGGAAGTTGGCTATGGAAACGGATCTGCTGGCTCCGACCGGACCGGAGTTCCAGATCCCCGGCTTCAGGTGGCAAATCCGACCCTCCCTTCAGCGCCAAAGTCCAGATGAGGTCGAGATTGGCCGCCTCACCCGGCCTGGCTGCCATATTTTCAGGGGGACTTCCGGGGGGAGGATTTCAAGTGCGCTCTCATAATTTTGTTCGGATTAAATGAGGTGCAGTGGCCAGAAAATCGGTGGTGGACCTGCATTACATAACTTACTGCATAAGGGGCTCCGATTCACTTAGTATCTGGCTCCTCAGACTCACATCAACCAGAGAACATCTAACCCTTCCCCATTCATCCAAATGGATTTGTCCACTTTCAGGTAAGTGGATGTTTCTTTTCATGTTTTATCTTAATTAAATTCAAATGTAATTAACTTACATCAATTAAAAATGCATTTGCATTTGAAAGTGAATTTATTATAACTAATCAATTTTTAATTATTTACATTTTCATTTCATGACTAAACAGGTTTAGAGGGATATGGGCCAAATGCAGGCAAGTGGGACTAGTGTAGATGGGACATGTTGGTTGGTATAAGCAAGTTGGGCCGAAGGGCCTGCTTCCACACTGTATGACTCTATAACTCTAACTGTCTTTGATAGTTGGGTTCATTTGTAAACAGCGCAAAAGCCTTTTGTTATCTTAAGGGTAGACAATAGTGGGTCTTATCTCCGACCAACCTCACCTCTCCTTGTGGCCTGCTCAATCAGGCTTGAAAATGTGCTGCCTTTTTAAAATTATATCGCCTCATTGCAAAGTTATAACTCAAGTTTCTTCCTAAACCCATTGCCTTGATTCAAGTGAAAACTTTCCAAAAATAGTGCAATCAGTAACTGTTTATTTTCCCTTACATTACACATCCATTCACTGATCTATTTAAGAATAATTATCTAATGTTGTTTTATGAAAACAGCTGGAAGTCGTCTTATTTTGAAAAGCTAAAAAATCTCCATAAATTTGCATGCTTGATCTGTGGTGGATAATCTGATTTTAAATCACTAGAATCTCTTTAAAAAAATCAATAACAAAACACGAGTTGCTGGAGAATCTCAGTGGGTCTGCCACCATCAGGGAAGGGAATGGAGAGACGACATTTCAGGTTAGGGCCCTTCTTCAGACCGATTTAGAACTTACACTTGATTACTCATTTATTCCATTGGACTGCATTAGTTTGTTTCTTGGTAATTCATTTTTAAATACTTCAAAAGCATGCTCACGAATACAGTGTTTACAAGCTGGATTTGACGAACTTCCTTGATTAGTCACAAATCGTGATTGCCTGAAACTCAACATACTTCTTATTTCGATTCTAATCTATAACTAATTTAGCAGAGGTCACTGGTTTTCGCAGGATGCATTGAAAAAAAATAAAAAAGATCATGGAAGCTTGATAGAGCCTGCATTCAGTTCAGTTCAGTTTAGTTTCTTGACACGTGTTCAGTGTACAGGTACAGTGAAAAGCTTTTGTTGCATGGTTACCAGTCAGCAGAAAGACAAAACATGATTACAATTGAGCCATTTACAATGTATAGATACATGATAAGGGAATGACGTTTAGTGCAAGGTAAAGTCAGCAAAATTTGATCAAGGATAGACCAAGGGTCACCAATGAGGTAGATAGTAGTTCAACACTGCTCTCCGGTTGTGGTAAGATGATTCAGTTGCCTGATAACAGCTGGGAAGAGACTGTTCCTGAATCTGGGGGTGTGCGTTTTTACACTTCTATACCTTTTGCCTGATGGGAGAGGGGAGAAGAGGGAGTGGCCAGGGTGTGAGTCGTCCTTGATTATGCTGCTGGCCTTGCCGAGGCAGCGTGAGATATAAATGGAGTCAATGGAAGGGAGGTTGGTTTGAGTGATGGTCTGGGCTGCGTCCACAATTCACTGCAATTTCTTGTGGTCTTGGATGGAGCTGTTCCCAAACCAAGCTGCGAGGCATCCTGATAAAATGCTTTCTATGGTGCATCTGCAGAAGTTGTTGAGAGTTGTTGTAGATGTTCGTTATGGCAAGTTTGGACAACATCACGTGCAAATTGTCTGCGCAATATGCCTCAGAACTTCCATTCCTTATAATAGCCTCCACAGGAGACAAGAGAGTGAATTCGCTGGAATAGTAACAAAATGAACAAAAGATTACAAGCGACCAAGCTGCTGATGCTGGAAATCTGAAATAAAAACAGAAAATGTTAAAAAATTGAAGCAGCTTTTCAGAAAAAGAAACCAAAAATAATGTACATACAAGACCCTTTTCAGAACTGCAAAAGTAAAATAAAAGTGGGACATTTTAGGTTGCAGAGGAAGAGATGGGACGGAATGGATAGGAGAAAGGGAATACCATTGATAGGGCAAGACCAGGTCGTAATGGGACCGTTTGGGGCTAATTATGCTTATTGCCTATGATGTATATTGTCAGTAGAAGGGTAGAGGGGTTGTGAACATGTCCAGCAGGTCAGACTATGCTAATAGAGAGAGAAAAATCGTCCCCAAAAATGACTGGCGGAATTGGCCACTTCCAATAATGACAAATTTATTTCTAACCTGCTGAAGTAACGGACGGCACGGTAGCGCAGCGGTAGAGTTGCTGCTTTACAGCGAATGCAGCGCCGGAGACTCAGGTTCGATCCTGACTACGGGTGCTGCACTGTAAGGAGTTTGTACGTTCTCCCCGTGACCTGCGTGGGTTTTCTCCGAGATCTTCGGTTTCCTCCCACACTCCAAAGACGTACAGGTATGTAGGTTAATTGGCTGGGTAAATGTTTTTTTTTAAATTGTCCCTAGTGGGTGTAGGATAGTGTTAATGTACGGGGATCGCTGGGCGGCACGGACTTGGAGGGCCGAAAAGGCCTGTTTCCGGCTGTATATATATGATATGATATGATATGTTATCAAACATTTTCTGTGTTTATTTTAAACAAGTGACCTGTGATCTTTTGTTTTTACTTTAGTACCTCAATATTTTCTAGTGTTAAACATTTTTTTGGTGTCATCATAAAAGTGAATCAGCCTTTCAGGAAGTATAGTGGAGGCAACATCCTTGAATTATTTTGTGAAATAATTGCATGCGAATTTGGGGGTTGCTTCGAGATTTAGTTGAATACTCAAGAGTAAAGAGTGTTTAATTGTCAAAAGTACTGACAACCCAACAATGAAAAAATTATTTGCAACAGCATAACAGGCCTGTAACATAATACATGCAGATCATGTATTATATTTGTTCATTTCAATACATTACTAACGGTAATACTTGTGCAATAAAAACAAAGTCCTGAGTTTAACCAAAGAGAGCCCATAGTTGCTGAGCTTTGGATTTACAAGAGCCTGATGGTTATTGGGGAAATAATTATTCTTGAGCCTGGTGGTCACAGTTTTCAGGTTCCTGCACCTTCTTCCTGGAGATAGGAGCAAAAGGAAAGAGTGATCAGGGTGGTGTGCCTCGTTGACAATGTTGGCTGCCTTTTTGATCCCTTTGATGGTGGGGAGGTCAGTATCTATAATGGACCGGCCATGGTCTACCATTCTCTGTAATCTCCTTCGTTCTTAGACATTGGAGTTGCCGAACTAGGCCATGATGCAACCAGTCTCCGTACATCTGTGTAAGTTCAATAAAGTATATGTCAACATACTGAATTTCCTCGGTCTTCTAAGAAAGAATCGTGATTCTCAGATGGCTTGCCCTCTGTTTTATTCACTTGTGGCTTAAGTGAAGTTTTTTTGTAGCACCAGAGGTTAACCCTAATTACCTAGTTTAGCATGAAAGGAGTTTAGCTTTGGAGGGAATTCTAATCATTGGAAGAGTAAAGATTGCAAATGCTGTTGAACTATACTTGATGTTTATTTCGAAATTAAAGGGAAACTGGTGATCAATTAACATTCATGAGGTACAAATGAGGGAGAGATAGTGGCAAAGTCCATTTACTTCAGAATAAAAAATAAAACCCGATCATTTTCAAGTATAATTAATCAACACAGATTAATTTCACGGTTAACAGTTCAGCAGAAACTGAGATTGAAAATAGCCTGCTGGAACAGGAATGATCAAAGAAACAGAATTCAAGGCTGAAACAAAGGGAAACGTGTAATCGAGACAAGCAATTTGGACAAAATGTTCAAATAATTCCTTTTTCATCCTTCAAGTGGTTGTTGTCACTTCTCTGGATTTAATATGGGATCCATCAGAGATGTAATTCACTCTGAACTGGGTAGAAAAACTATTTGTCACAAGTAGTAGTCTTGAACTGCATATTGTATAACCGCTGCGCAATATGGAACAGCCGAACAAACATAAGAGAATTGGAGAGGGGTTGGTAATGTGACACACAAACGTATTTGACTACATGGTGGAGTGGGTGGTATGGGGGGTTGGGGAAATGAAGACGACTTTGGTTGATGCGTACTGCAACATTATAATCAAAGAGCTACACGCTAACCAAAGCAATCTTTCCTACTGTTAGACTATCATTAACTTTCAACAATTACAATCAATAAAAACATACTCAACCTACATTTCTTCCTTTAATTTGAACAGAACACTCAATATAATATTTTAATAGAGCTAATAAAATTTTATTATTAACTCACTTGGAGCCGTAGTTGATAATCTTCACCATTAACTTTATAATGGTAACGATTTAAATACAGTTTTGGGCAATGTTATTTATAAATTAGGCTTCGGTGTGGTATTTGAATGCCATAGTGATCTGCTCTGTATAATTGATTTGGTTCAGTCTCCATAAAGTCAGTTCAATAAAAGTTTATCTGTGCGTGTTTGTCTTTCGTTTCCAAAGTGACTTCTTTCAGGATGTCTGACCAAGGTTTCGGTAACGCAGATGAGAGGAGGTGCCATTTTATTCTCAGCGCTCCAATAGGATTAACCACACTATGTAACTGTATAAAGTGTAATTAATTGCACGCTGCGCACAAAGATAATCTTCGTGATGGCACAGTGGTAATCTGAGACGCTAATGACCCTTCAGCTGCTGAGGAGTCTATTCGGTGCCCAAATCCACGAGATACCGATCTGATAGAACATTCTCCATCGTGTCCTTTACCATATTTGGATGTCGCAAGCTTTTCGGCTGTTGATTGGTGCAAGTGGCGGACAAAAAGAACTTAAAAAGGGAACTGTGTGTTGCTGGGAATAATAGCCAATCATGCCCGTTCATGAGGCTCATGAGACAACGTCCGATTTCGTCAAGGTCACACTGTTGATTGCCGTTATTCAGACCATGGAAACAATGTTCCCAAATAAGGGAGACAATCTGTAGATATTTATGACTGAAAAATAATATGGGCGCTTAAAACAACATACCCAAGGATGAAACCAAAAGGTTTTGTACTTCATTCGTAATACACATTTTTCCTCGGTTAATTTCAGCTAAAACATCAGCAAGTACAATTTCAGATGTGCCATTTTGTCTTTCATATCGCATTTTTATTTTTCGCACTGGAGTTGATGAGTGGAAGTTGTTTAGATTGATTTTGTGATTGATTGAAAGAAAAAGCTTCGGATTAACCCTCTCAGTACGAAGGACAATTTAAAGCGACATTCGGAATTCATATGTTTTCTATCACAACATCTGCAAAATATGATCTTCAAGGCGTTCTTGTGGTGAATATTATAAAGCAAGGGTAAAATAACTCATTGAACCTTAACTAAAAGTGGTGTACAGTTAAATAAAGCTGATATTCTGATCAGCTGACAATTATTTTAAGTAAAGACATTTCACTCAAACACATGTTAAATTCCTGAAGATGGTTTTAAAACATTTTTACGATTAATTAATGCATTAAACTAACTTTATGGCAAACAAAGAAAAACTGTAAGATAAATCTAAAATACTTAACCTGAACTGCAAACATTTTGAACAGTATTGCGTGCTTCTTGTTTGAATGAGGAACCTTGAGTTAATTAAAGAATTCAGATCTCATCGAGAGCTTTAATTAGCTTTCTGTTTCTTATTCCAGCTTTAATCCTGCTGGATTATACACTAAAGGCTCTGCATTCTCTAAATAAATGAGGAAAGGAATTGGCTTCTTATCATTTTTAATTTGTTGCAGCCAGCCCTCAAAAGGTTAATAGATGGATATGAACCCCTTCAAAAGGCCAACCTTACTGCTACTGAGCAGCAACTGAACAAGCACTCCACTGTTATCAGCCATGACCTGCCTGCACATTTTGAGGAGAAAAGTAAGGAATTGTTGTATGATAAAATGTGAACTTTAGCGTATGCAGGATGAATGATGTGCATTTATCTTTTTCACAGTCGACATTGTCAGCAGTTTGTCTTTGTCACTGATATAAGCACTTCGCTATTTGGTGCAGAGGACATGTGAGGATGATGTGTGGCCGTTGAATTTCTTTACAGCAAGCCTACTTTACGATACGAAGACCCTGCTTTGATCAGGGTCAACACAGGCTGATCATGAACATTTTAATCATGATTTACCAAGCTGTGCATTTACACTCTTTTAAAAATGGAAACAAACATTAAGTAAACTGCTCAAAATTGTGCGAGTTACGTCTTTTAATCGTTGTATATATTGTTTGCCAAATGATTTAAAGAATTACTATGGCTTCACATTGTTTTATCTTTCATTTTTGAATCATCTAATTTGTGAAAAATCAACTTGCAGTAGATAAACAAAATCAAACATTTTCATATTCACGGTAGAAATTTCTTTTATTGATGCTATTCCAGTTTGAAATTGAACATGGCAACAACAATACAGCCTTTTTACAACATGCTTTCAAGGACCCAGTCAGTTCTGAAAATTGTTTATCTGTTACCAGTTAATATATTTCCTAGGTCATAACCTTGATAATTAGGTACAATCTCAGCCATGTAACCTGACCGACAAATGTTCTTCATTTATTTATACATGTCGTTTGTTCGTGTAATTAATTTGCAATCTACTAAAGCATAGATTTTGTTTTGAGTCATATTCAGCGTCTTGGCGGTCACTCAGTCAGTGAACAAGTCATGTTGACGTTTTTGCCCTCCCTGTGATCCCAGGACTGTACATCACACAAAAGCTGCTTTGCCTGGAGTGAAGAAAGATTTGTCTTGGAAATACAACAACTTCCGATTTAACAAAATAAAGTGAGTAATGATTTCCCCTTGAATAATCTGTTCACACTACCCTCCCACTTAAAAACAGCAGAATGCCTTTAGCCTTCTTGGGCCTATTTACCCGTTTATCAAGTCCTAGCTGATCAGTTGTAACCTTCGTCTATGCACCTTGTTTAACAAAAATATCGCACTCAGATATTTCAGATCGTTTAATTCCCATTACTATCTGCTAGAAAAACGTTTTACATTTTCACCATTCTTCCAGTGAGAAAATGGTTTCTTATCTCAAACGATGAAACCTTGTCTCCTCAATCTAGATTCCATCAGCAGAGGAACTATTTCCCAATTTATTCTTTCAAATCATTTACGCATCTTGAGCGATGTGAATGGAACGAGCAAGAATATGAGAAACTGAAGAGGCTATACAATTAATTACCACTTACTAATAATTACAATAATTATTGACTACAAAAATTGATCCATTGCAGTCTCAGATATTTCAGATTAGATGTTACTGAAATAAAATTTCCTATGTTAGAATGCATGTATTCGAACACTGGGATTTGATATCTTTCTGAAAGTTGACTCTCTTCACGGGAGTTGAAGCCAATTTAAGAAGCGGAGAACAATGCAGTTGAACTATTTTGTGCATTTAACTCTATCACACTTAAGACACCATTCATCTCCATCGAATCAGCATCCATTTTGGCAATTCCAATATAAAATGATAGAATATAATGGTAATTTTGGAGAATTCTATCACACAACTTCTAATGCTATTAAATTAAAAATCTTGGACAACACACAACCTGATTTACAAACCACAATGCAAGTACCTCATTTAATGGCAATTGACATGCTGTGTCATAAGAGTTTAAAAAGCAACTTAACATGTTAATATATAGGAATGAAATTCCTTAATTTATTTTACATATGTTAAAATACATTAGTCTTCCATGTTTGATTTGAGGTTATTTCTATAATTAAATTAACACAAAAAACCCCACAGTCCAACCTCCAGCTGGAAAGGGTGCAGCGAAGATTGACGAGGGCCTGAGCTATAGGTTTGGTTGAGTCGGCTGGGTCTCTCTTCCCTGGAGCACAGGGGGATAAGGGGTGATCTTGAATGTCACAAAAACTGATTGTAGTCTTCTGAAGGGCTCAACATCCGAGGACATACACGCCACTGGAGATAAATGGGATTACTGTGGATAATGTAAGCAGCTTTAAATATCTGGGTGTCCACATCACAGAGGATCTGACATGGACAACACATTGCCGCACTGGTGAGTAAGGCAAGGCAGCACCTTTACCACCTCAGACAGTTGAGGAAATTCAGAGTCTCTCTGAGGATCCTTCAGTGCTTCTATTCTGGGGCTGTAGAAAGCATCTTGTCCGGCAACATCTCAATCTGGTTTGGGAATAGCTCTGCCCAGGACAGGAAGGCTCTGCGGAGAGTAGTGCATTCGGCTGAACGCACTATGGGAACTACACTCGCCCCCCTGCAGGACCTATACATCAGGAGGTGCAGATCCAGAGCCAGCAACATTATGGGGGACCCCTACCACCCCAGCAACGGACTGTTCCAGCTGCTACGGTCAGGCAAACACCTCCGCTGTCACGCTGTGAAAACAGAAAGGATGAGACGGAGTTTCTTCCCACAGGCCATCAGGACTGTTAACTCTCATATCACCAGGGACTCATTTAATTTACTGTATTAAATTACTTTTTGTGTTAAAACAAATAATTCAATTCTGTTTTGTAGTTTTAGCACAATCCGCAGGCGTTGCCACTTTCATTTCATTGCACATCTTGTATGTGTATGTGACAAATAAAGTTGACTTGACTTGATCTTATAGAGGTGTATAAAATCATGAGAAGAATAGATTGTGTACATGCACAGAATGTCTTGCCCAGAATAGGAGAATTGAGAACCAAAGGACATAGATTTAAGGTGAGGGGGGAAAGATTTAATAGGGATCTGAAGAGTAACTTTTTCACACAAAGGGTGGTGGGTATATGGAACGAGCTGCCAGAGGAGGTAGTTGAGGTAGGCACTATAGCTACGTTTAAGAAACATTTAGACAGGTACATGGATAGGACAGGTTTAGAGGGATATGATCCAAATGCTGGCAGGTGGGACTAGTGTAGATGGGACATGGTGGCTGGTGTGGGCAAGTTGGACCGAAGGCCCTGTTTCCACACTGTAAGACTATATGACTCTATGACTCTATATCAGTTAGAAGCTAAAAGGTACAGATAGACACAAAATGCTGGAGTAACTCAGCAGGTCAGGCAGCTTCTCTGGAGAAAAGGAATAGGTGACGTTTTGGGTTGAGACCTTTCTTCAGACCCAAAACGTCACCCATTCCTTTTCTCCAGAGATGCTACCTGACCTGCTGAGCTACTCCAGCATTTTCTGTCTAACTTCGGTATAAACCAGCATCTGCAGTTCCTTCCTGCACTAAACGGCACAGATATTGGCTTAGAAATTGTAACACGTTTAAAAATGTACGGTAAATTGATCCTGTGCCAGTTTTGAGACATGCCCTCCAGACAGTGATGTTCTAACCTGAAGATGCTCATGGCATTATGCATCATTAAACTGAAGTCCAGGTATGGTTAGGCCCTTCTCTAGAGCATGCCTCAGCGCATGCTACTCACATGTCTTGACTGCTGAGTACAATTTTGCACAAGCTATGTGCAAACAATTATTGCCTGCCGTTTGACATCTTTGAACATGCCCAGCAGCCTCTAACTGAATTCCAGGAAGTGTAAGACTGGTGCATAATATGCCAGATTTGCATTTTAAATTCAATTAATTCTTACACAACAGAAGGAGGCCAATTGACCGACCAGCCCATGCTCCCTGCTCAAGTAATTCCGCCAGTTGAATCTAGTTTTGTTTATTGTCACGTGTACCGAGGTGCAGTAGAAAGACCCCTGCTGTTGCTCTTTCTACATTGCAGGGCAAATTATTCTCTCTCAAATTTCAATCATGTTTACTTCAAGTACCTTCATGTAGCAAAAACAACGGCAAATGACAGAATTCCTGGGTGATTCTCTTTTAGGCAGTGACTTTTTTTTGTTGAGGTGCAGCTTCTCGCATACCTTTTGGTAGTTTTGCTATCTGATCACAATTCACGTGCGAGCTTTGAGTGAGGAGGTATTTGAACAGCAGAGAGATCAATGCTGAGCCTGTTCTCATCTTCATTCTGAGAGCTATGGATCTTCAAAGCAGATTAGTGGGGAGTAGTCACAATTGGAAGCCCCGACTGATTTTCACTTTGCAAACTCAAGAGTTGCTGAGACCAATTTCTTCTTTCGTGTCCATTATTCAAATGTCACATCACTGTCATCGTCCGTCCTGAAAAGGGCACAAGCTTCCGGCGACAATCAGTGGGAGCCTCACTTGTACAGTAGACGATGGCGGTGGCAGAATTAGCTCAGGACACTTCCAGTTTCCAGCCCCACGACGTGGACTGAGAGACCAACTAAAAGACCCTATCTTCTCCCTCGCTGTGAGTAGTTAATGCAGACATACAATGGATCAAATGTGGTACATGAGGCTAAATGGCTTAGCTGCTCACAACATAAATAGATTATTAAGGGGTTGGACACGTTAGAGGCAGGAAACATGTTCCCAATGTTGGGGGAGTCCAGAACAAGGGGCCAAAGTTTAAGAATAAGGGGTAAGCCATTTAGAACTGAGATGAGGAAAAACTTTTTCAGTCAGAGAGTTGTGAATCTGTGGAATTCTCTGCCTCAGAAGGCAGTGGAGGCCAATTCTCTGAATGCATTCAAGAGAGAGCTAGATAGAGCTCTTAAGGTTAGCGGAGTCAGGGGGTATGGGGAGAAGGCAGGAACGGGGTACTGATTGAGAATGATCAGCCATGATCACATTGAATGGCGGTGCTGGCTCGAAGGGCCGAATGGCCTCCTCCTGCACCTATTGTCTATTGTCTATAAATCCCATGAACCATTGCCATGCCAAAACTGTTCTGAGGAAAGATAACTCCCCAAATCCTTTAAGCAATCTCTCCCTTTTGGATTCTGAACAATTTTGCTCATTATTTTTTTAACAATTTCTGATATTACTTCAAATTTATTTTCAGTTTCTTATTTTTTTTAAATTGTGGATTAATTTTAGTGCCACTGGCCCAAGTAGAGTTTTGGGAAGAAATAAGGCGCTTACATATCTGAATTAGAAATTTCCCATATTTGGTTCAGCTCTTTGAAATTAAACGTTGGAACATTGAAATTCTGACTCAGATCCATTTGAAGTGAAATGCAACTGAGGCTTATGAGCATTATTTTTTATTGTTGGTTTCATTTTTAAGGCAATGAATATATTATTTTATATCACTATTGCCAAATTTTATAACATCACTTTGGGCTTCTTTATTCTGAGTAGGCCATGAAGTTACTTGAAGTCTTCGGCCCAATTTCCCTGTGCCAACCAAGATGCCCCAACTACAGTAGCCCCACCTGCCTGCACGTGGCCTGTAGTCCTCTAAAGCTTTAGAACTTTGTACCTGTTCAAATATCTTTTAAATGTTGTTATTGTACCTGCCTCTACTACCTCTTCTAGCACCTCATTCCATATACCCACCACCTTCTGTGTGAAAAAGTTGCCCCTCAGGCTCCTATCTAATCTTTCCCCCTCTCACCTTAAACCTACAGTATGTCCTCTGGTTCTTGATTTCCCTACTCTGGGTAAGAAGACTCAATTTGCAATGCAATTTAAATTTGCAACTCAAATGGAATTTCTATTTTTTGACCAAAAGTAAAACAAACAGAGAGGATGATCCAATCTCGATCTCTGGAAACCATGGCAACAGTGACAAAGTAGAGCATTGGTGCCTGCTAGTTTCAGATCTGATATTTGCAGAGTTTCTGATACAGGAATACAGGAAACGTAAGGCAAACTAGGCTATGAGAACCTCATGGAGTGCATGCCTACAGGGAGTTTGTGCTTTCCTTCATCTTGACATCGGCGATACATGATTTTTGAATGATTAATGTATTTGCAAGAACATTTCGAACAGCTCCTTTTTTAATCTTTCAAAGGTAACGCAGTGCGACAAAGACTATCTGGAGCCCAGCAAAATTCCAAGTACCCAGAGAAAACTGTTCAATGAAACTTAACTTGAAGATAAACATAACACTTTTTAAATGAATCAGCGCTGTGCTGTGGAGCAGCTGGCCTGGAACAAGATTCCAGACACTTCAAGCTTCAAATCACAGACTATAAACAATGACTTATTCTGCCTTTAGAATTAAAAAGCTTATTGTAAATGTAAGCAATGTAAACCCCAATTTTGGACATTTGGGAATACTTATATGAAATTATATTTTAGCAGGTAAAAGTGTATTTCAACAAAAAACTGTTAGAAAGCTCTTCACTCTGGAAACACTGAGTCCACACTAACCATCGATCTCCCGTTCACACTAGTTCTATGTTATCCCACTTTTGCAACCACTCCGTACACATGAGGAGCAGTTTACAGAGGCCAAATAACCCACAAACCTGCATATGTTTGGGATGTGGGAGGAAACCGGAGCGCCCTGATGAAACCAGTGTGGTCACAGGGAGAATGTGCAAACTCCACACAGACAGCACCCGAGGTCACGATCGAACCTGGGTCTCTGGCGCTGCCAGGCAGCAGCTCTACCAGCTGTGCCAGTGTGCCACCATGGCGGGATGAGGAAGGTTGGAGGATGGAATGTCAGCTTTGTTATGTCAGCTTCATTGTCAGCTATTGCCGAGGATGAAATGGGAACCGTGGTTTAACACTTGAGACTGCACAGAAAGATAAGCTTACCGGGCGGCATGGTAGAGTTGCTGCTTTACAGCCAATGCAGCGCCGTAGACTCCGGTTCGATCCTGACTACGGGCGCCGTCTGTACGGAGTTTGTACGTTCTCCCCGTGACCTGCGTGGGTTTTCTTCGAGATCTTCGGTTTCCTCCCAAACTCCAAAGACGTACAGGTATGTAGGTTAATTGACTGGGTAAATGTTTTAAAAAAAATTATCCCTAGTGTGTATAGGGTAGTGTTAATGTGCGGGGATCGCTGGGCGGCGCGGACTCGGTGGGCCGAAGGGCCTGTTTCCGCGCTGTATCTCTAAAATCTAAAAAATCTAAAAATAAGCTGTTGATTCTGGAGTCTGCTTTGAATTTCTTTTCCATTTCCAGGGGGGCACAGTGGCGCAGCGGTAGAGTTACTGCCTTATGCCACCAGAGACCCGGGTTTGATGCTGACGCCAGGGGCTGGCTGTACGGCGTTCGTACGTTCTCCCTGTGACCGTGTGCTCCGGCTCTTCCGGTTTCCTCCCACAACCCATAGACGTGCGGGTTAGTCAGTTAATTGGACCTCTGTAAATTGCCCCTCGTGTGCAGGGAGTGGATGAGGAAGTGGGATAACATAGAACTAGTGTGAATCGATGGTCAGCGTGGACTTGATGGGCTGAATGGCCCATTTCCACACTGTATCTCTAAACTAAACTAAACTAAACTAAACATATTGTACAAGGCAAAGACAGAAAGCATCAAGACAAAATGAGATGGGATTGAGTTTGCTTTTATGGATAGAATAATGATGTTGGGAAAATACATACATGGGGTGGTTTGGTTTCTTCTTCTATGAGTGGAGCATAGTAGATACAGAAATCAGAAGCAAATTTTTTTTTATCAGATGACAGAAACCTGAAATAAAAACAGGGAAAGCTAGAAATATTAAAGAGGTCAGTCAACATATGTGGAGAGAGAAACAGAATTAATGTTACAGGTTAATGAAAGGCTTAGACCTGGCCTGCTGAGCAAATACTATTGACTAGGTTGAAGGATATACTGTGCAAATTTATCTCTCACGTAGAAGGAGAATGTGGAAGGATGTGAATGGATGTTTAATTTAGTTTAGTTTAGTTTACAGGTATAGCCGATCTGCGATCCCCGTACACTAACACTATCCTACACACCAGGGACAATTACAATATTTTACTGAAGCCAATTAACCTACAAACCTGTATTTCTTTGGAGGGTGGGAGGAAACTGGAGCACCTGCAGAGAACCTATGCAGTCACGGGGAGAACACACAAACTCTGTACAGACAGAACCCATAGTCAGGATTGCACCCCGGTCTCTGTCGCTGTAAGACAGCAACTCTACCGCTGCACCACCGTGCCGCCCATCTTTTGGAGAATTTACAGGAGAACAGGAAGCAGTTTGGCCCATTTTGCCCCTAATATACATTTGTGAAAGATCCATTTATTCCCGTTCACCTCCACTGCCTCCTGTTCCGTTTCCGAGTATCTACCCGCTTGGTGAAGCTTTGGTCTTCTACATCCGTGAAGATTTGTACATAAGAACGTTAGAAACTGAATTCCACCTGAAATGCAAATGTTACAGAGGCCACCATATGTTACTCTCCAAAATGATCACATAGCCCAGAGGTGAAGAGAAAATAACTGCCATTGATCGAATGCCCTGGCTAAACTGGGGTCGGGGGGAAACTGGGTTGAAACATACCCAGCGCAAAGGAAGATGGTTGCAGTGATCGGAGGTCAGTCATCTCAGCCACAGGACATCTCCACAGGTGTTCCTTGAGATGGTGTTCCAGGACCAACACTGAACACTTAAGGCAGATTAAGGAGGAAGACTTTCTGAGCAGAATGAAAAGAAGACTGAATGATAATAAATGGTTGCACTTACAAGACATTTCAGCTCACACTGCTTTCCAGTGAGTTTGTAAGAAGGAGCAGTTGGGTGGCCATGCTGCCGTAATATAAGACATTGGCGAGGCACCTTTATGAGTATTGTGTTCAGTTTTGGACACCATGTTATAGGAAAGATGTTGTCAAGCTTAGTGCAGCAGCAGAATATTTTGATTTACAATGCTACGACATTTAAAACGCAGTTTACAGTTATTCTGTTGGGTGGGTTTTGTCAAATTATGTTAATTTATGAGCCTTAGTAGGCTTACACAAGATTTTATTGCCTTTCTTTGCTTCCTGCGATTATACAGCTCATGCTATGTTCCATTTACAGGAAATTGACCCATCAATCGAAAATGGAGGAAAAAGGGGTGAAAGATGTGCTCGTAGGTACTGCAGCAAAGCTGACCATGTACTGATGCAATCGTGAGTTTTGTACACTATAATTTTGCAGTCTAATACAGGCATGATTAAGGCATTGTGCTTTTCGTGCCTACGAATGAGCCCTTTTGACCCATGACATTTGATTTTAAAAAGGTGAGATTGAGATGGGACTATTCTGGGGCTATGAAATTATGTGGAAGTAGTAGAGATTATTTAAAAATAAGAACCATTCTTCCGAAGATCTGTTCTAATGTACATTGAAAACAGTAATCAGTTTCAAATTAAAAGAACGGACTTGCAAATAAACAGGCTGTCCACCAAAACAATTGTAGATACAAGAACCTGCAGATGCTGGTTTACAAAAAAAGACACAAAGTGCTGGAGTAACTCAGTAGGTCAGGCAGCATCACGGAGAACGGACAGGTGACGTTTTGGGTCAAGAGCTGTGGAAAGGTCCTTCTCCTGCGATGTTGCCTGACCCATTGAATTACTCCAGTCCTTTGTGTCTTTTACTGAGACATCAAATTTGCAATCTTCATCTTAATCATTTCACACCATTGGGATGGGGGGGGGGGGGGGTGGGGGAGGGGGGCTTCCAGACCAGACAAAGGTGCCAATACCAATATTGCAAACATTTTATCAACCAAAATTCTTTAATGTTGCATTGACTTGCACTTGCACCATCAATTTTCCGGCACCCTTGTCTCAGAGTCTTGCTGCGTTTTGCGGGACCAACAGAGGTCATGGCCTCCGTGGTCCGAGATACTGTCCCGCAAAGTTGGCCTTGGAAGCCGACAATGGGAATGGATCTGAGAACTTCGACCAGGCAGGAGTTCCAGAGTCCCGGCCGCAGGGGACAGATTCGACCCGCCGATCGGCTGCAGAAGTCTCGATGAGGTCCACATCGCCCTCCTCACCCAGCCTAAGTGTCACATTTCCTGGGAGGATTTCAAGTCCAATCTTGTAATTTTGTCCGGATTAAAGGACGGACCAATAGTTGCCGGAAAATCGGTGGTCGACCTGTAATCCCAACTTTTCATTTCTAGTGGAGCATTCTTTTCAATAGTTACTAAGAATTATTAAGAGAGCTTAGAGATTCCATGAGTGGTGGCAAAGTACACAATGAAATGGATATCTTTAGTGCAAAAATGGTTACATTTTAGGAGTCTGAGGAAAGGACCCGTCCTAAAACGTCATCTGTCCGTTCCCTCTACGGAAATTGCCTGACCCACTGAGTTACTCCAGCACTTTGTGTTTTGTGCGACAAATATTCAAGGCAGATTAAAAAGGATGAGGTTCTGAATGGAATAATAAGAAGCCTGTGTGATAAGAAATGGTTGCACTAACAAGGGATATCAGCTAGAACAGACTTTCAGTGAGTTTGTAAGGAAAAGATGAGCAGTTATGAACGAGCAGAACAATAAATGATATGATCACGTCGACTAGAGCTTCCTTGATGGAATTACCTTACTGTGATAGAAACTAGCAGAAGCAAGGGCAGGACCCAAAAGCCTCGAGTAAGCGCACTGATCTGAATTTAT
Organism: Rhinoraja longicauda; assembly: GCF_053455715.1. Lineage (NCBI taxonomy): Eukaryota > Metazoa > Chordata > Chondrichthyes > Rajiformes > Arhynchobatidae > Rhinoraja > Rhinoraja longicauda. The sequence continues at coordinate 53,171,371 of NC_135958.1, forward strand.
GTAATGAGATAATTTTACTGATCCCGTGTTCCCACAATTAGAAGTTTCCCAGAAGTTTAGGTCAGAAATAGAATTAGAAATATATGAAGTGATATTTCATCTGTATTCTCTATGGACATCATATTTTGTGACTTTTCCTCCAGAATTCGGCGTAGTAGTGCAACGGTAGAATTGCTGCCTTACAGCGCCAGAGACCTGGGTTCGATCCTGACCATGGGTGCTGTCTGTACAGAGTTTGTACGTTCTCCCTGTGACCACGTGAGTTTTCTCTGGGTGCTCCAGTTTGCTCCCACACTCCAAAGACGTACAGGTTTGTAGGTTAATTGGCTTCAGTAATATTGTTCCCAGTGTGTAGAATAGAGCTAGTGTGCAGGTGATTGCTGGTTGGCGTGGACTTAGTGAACCAAAGGGCCTGTTTCTGCGCTGCATCTCTAAAGTCTAAAGTCTAAATGCTCTATTAGTTGGAAAGCTTTGTTTTGTTGGCATTAGATTTTTAAAATAGTTTGTTACCAATGAGTCAAGACAATCCCACAATCTTATGGTTGAGAGATCTACAAAAAGAAATAGACATTAAAATCAAACAGAATTTGTAAAAGATAAACTGTCATTTGAGTACGACAGCAAAGGTCATTGAACATTTTAATTAAATTAATATGTATTATTTAAAATTAGTAGACATCCAACTCTTATTTTTTTCAATGTGAGACCATCTGATCTCAAAATGCAATGTGCCAAACAAATATTTTTCACTTCATCTGTATTTCCGACAAGTATGATGGTCTTGCAACAATTAGAAAGATATGTGAAAATGTATAAACCACCAGGGAAATGGATACCAGCATGTGGTAGATGCACATAACAGATGCTTGCCAAGTCATTCAATTGCATAATGCTGTAAAGCAATGGATACATTTTTTTTGTTTTGTTTGAAATATGATAACAACCAATTCTGTTTGTTTGCATCACTAAAAGTTTGACAAAATACTTTTGGACGAGTTTGGAAAATACATAGGTTGCATGTTATGGGTGTTTGGAGTTGAAGGCATTCCGCATGCCACTCTCCTTTTGCAACATTGCAAGGGACCTTGGATCATGTTTTCTCAGTCTTTGGCATTAGGCTCTCCTAAGACAACCTGAAATTCAGTGGACTGGGACAATTTCTGGGTGAGTGAACACATGTCTTCATCCTTGCACCCTGCCCTCCTCTACACTGCACTGGTGTCCTTATCACCACACCCTCTTTCCTCGAGTCCCCCAGAGAAACTCAATGTGGCAAAACCATCTGTAAATGGCAGCACCATCCCTCGCTCGTCCCACCATCTAGGAGTACCAACATTCTCCAACACCACATCAATGCATCCATCGATGTGTTAAATCCCACCATCCACCGCTTCACTGTGCCCCTCCCCACTTATTCACCATCCATGTTGGGTTCCAACACTCCCCCACCACTCAGCTACTGTATTGAATCACCAACCATGAATGCTAGGACTGGCAGCACCAGATGGCTCCCACTGAGCCTTGGCATCAGTTAATTTTGTTGCCCATTGGTGCTCTAACATTGTCCTATCAGTCTACCTATCAAGTTTATTGAACTTCTCCACCACCATTTCCCAAACAAGCAATGCTCAGCCCTTTACAAAAATGATCACCGCCCACTTGTACATCGACTGGAAATAGAAACTAATCATATGAAGATGGTGGAGATTGCTAAAGAAGATATTTTCTGAACTTAAAAGGTATCCCCTATCAACTGGCATACAAATTAACCTTAGACTAATGGAATGGAAGACCGCTTTCTACTAACTGTAAGATTTGGTCAGTTTCTGAATTACCTGGAATTTGGAGAAAAATTGGAATTTAGAATGCCACTCAAAGGTGAAAAATGAAAAGTATAGGAAGGAACTGCAGACGCTGGTTTACAACAAATATAGGCATAAAATGCTGGAGTAACTCAGTGGGAGGGGCAGCATCTCGACCCGAAAAATCACTCATTCCTTCTCTCCAGAGATGCTGCCTGTCCTGCTGAGTTACTCCAGCATTTTGTAGAAAATGAAATGTTACTTTTGGTAGGACATTACAGTATGGGATTGTCAAATCAGTCTGACGAAGAGTCCCGACCCGAAACATCACTTGCCCATTCCCTTCCTAGATTTTGCCTATCCTGTTGAGTTTCCTCAGCAATTAGTGTTTTGCATGAAATTGTGAATGATATTTTTACCAATATTACCTGCCCAACTGGGCATTTCAGATAATAACCTTACATCATATAAAAACAGTCAATATTTTAAACACATTTTAACAATTTAGCTGTGAGGTGATCTTCTGAATAAACATTATCTTGTTACCATTGAAACAAAACTAGACTCATATGAAGCCAATGTTCTGTTAAGAGACCCACAGTAATGTCACTGCAATTTCCTCTCACACTCAAAATCAATTGAGTAAATGCATGTTGATGATGTTGCCCTCCCCAGATGTTCTGGTCTGTAACAGTTTATTGTCGCGTGTACAGTGAAAAGCTTTGCTGCATGCTATCCAGTCAGCCAAACAACTATTCTGTACATGATAACAATTGAGCCATCATGTACAGGTACAGGATAAAGAAAATAACATTTAGTGCGAGGTGAAATCTGATTAAAGATAGTCCAAGGGTCTCCAATGAGGTGGATGGTAGCTCAGGACCACTCACTGGTTGGTGATAGGATGATTCAGTTGCATAGAAACATAGAAAATAGGTGCAGGAGAAGGCCATTTGGCCCTTCGAGCCAGCACCGCCATTCATTGTGATCATGGCTGATCATCCACAATCAGTAACCCGTGCCTGCCTTCTCCACATATCCCTTGATTCTGCTAGCCCCTAGAGCTCTAACTCTTTTAAATCCATCCAGTGAATTGGCCTCTACTGCCTTCTGTGGCAGAGAATTACACAAATTCACAACTCTCTGGGTGAAAAAGTTTTTTCTCACCTCAGTTTTAAATGGCCTCCCCTTTATTGTTAGACTGTGGCCCCTGGTTCTGGACTCCCCCAACATTGGGAACACTTAAACTGCATCTAGCTTGTCCAGTCCTTTTATAATTTTATATATTTCTATAAGATCCCCTCTCATCCTTCTAAATTCCAGTGAATTTAACCCGCTGAGTTACTCCAGCACTTTGAGTCTTTTTCTGTAGACCAGCACCTGCATTTGCTTGTGCCTGCAGTGTGAAATGCTCTTGGGTTACCATATTACAAACTTCAGTGAAACACAAAGTGCTGGAGTAACTCAGAGGGTTCAGGCAGCATCTCTGGAGGGAATGGACTAGCGACATCTCGGGTCATGCCTGGTAACAGCTGGGAAGAAACTGGAGGTATGCGTTTCTGCACTTTTGTACCTCTTGCCTGATTGGGAGAGGGGAGAAGAGGAAGAGACTGGGGTGAGACTGTTCCTTGATTATACTGGTGACCTTGCTGAGGCAGCGTGAAATTTAGATGCATTCAATGGATGGGAGGTTAGTTTGCATAATGGTCCTCAATTCTCTGCAATTACTTGTGGTCTTGGATGGAGCTGTTCCCAAACCATTCTGTGAAGCAATGTGACCAATGTACCCAACGATGAAGCTACTCGCTAAAGGAAGTGTAATTTCCATTGTTTTTCTTGTCTTTTCTTGTAGGAGACAGACATCACATCTCAAACTAAACAATCTGATTAAAGCACGGAGGTCTCATTGAAAGTGATGTTTGTGATTTTGACGTGCCAATTATGAAGGTTTATATATCTCATCTGCTGTTTGAATAAACCAGATAGGTAAGCAAAAATTCTCCAGATGACATATTGATGGTCACATTCTAATATAATAATATTACGTAAGATAGAGACAAAGCTCTGGAGTAACTCAGCAAGTCAGGCAGCATCTCTGGAGAAAAACATAGGTGACATTTTGGGTCGGAAACCTTCTTCAGTCAGATGTGTTCCAACATGAAACATCACCGACAGTATCCTTTTTCTCCAGAGATGCTGCCTGACTCGCTGAGTTACTCCAGCATTTTGAGTCTATCTTTGGTATAAACCAGTATCTGCAGTTCCTTCCTATTACATTCTAATATCACGTCATTTGTGAGGAAAGTTTACTGACATCAGAACCAGGAATGTTATGAATCAATTTGCACTTGCGAGAGATTTCTACTTCATTTAAAACAAAAGGGAAACCTCCATAAATGTATCATGTACAGCAATGGATTAGTTGCACTGAAACCATTATTGCTTCAATAGACAATAGACAATAGACAATAGGTGCAGGAGGAGGCCATTCGGCCCTTCGAGCCAGCACCGCCATTCAATGTGATCATGGCTGATCATTCTCAATCAGTACCCCATTCCTGCCTTCTCCCTATACCCCCTGACTCCGCTATCCTTAAGAGCTCTATCTAGCTCTCTCTTGAATGCATTCAGAGAATTGGCCTCCACTGCCTTCTGAGGCAGAGAATTCCACAGATTCACAACCTTATTCTTAAACTGTGGCCCCTTGTTCTGGACTCCCCCAACATTGGGAACATGTTTCCTACCTCTAACGTGTCCAACCCCTTAATAATCTTATACGTTTCGATAAGATCTCCTCTCATCCTTCTAAATTCCAGTGTATACAAGCCTAGTCGATCCAGTCTTTTAACATACGACAGTCCTGCCATTCCGGGAATTAACCTAGTAAATCTACGCTGCACACCCTCAATAGCAAGAATATCCTTCCTCAAATTTGGAGACAGTGGAAATAAACTACTTTGGGACTTTTCTAAGTAGTCTGAAGAAGGATCCTGACCTGAAACGTTGCCTATCCATGTCCTCCAGAGATGCTGCCTGACCGCTGAGTTACTTCAGTCCTTTAGAATATAGAACAGAGAACATAGAACAGTACAAGAATAGGCTTTTCAGCTCACAATGTCAGTGCTGAACATAATGCCAAGATCACCTTTGAGTTTTTCTAAGAATAACTACATTTTGGAATGACTTTTCAAATTGACAATGTTTATTGGTTGCACTTTACATACTATAACACACAGCACAAAGCCTTTTGCTTTCCAATTCTTCGATTTATAGGAGGCCATTATTATTTTCAAATAGCACCCACATTTAGAATGGAAGCCTCTTGGTGAATTGTTATGCCATCCCTTTGTTTCTGCTCATACAGCTTGGTTTTATGATGCATTCGTAGAACTGGAAAAAAAGTATTGTAAATGCAAATTGGTGCATCCATAAACTGTGCCGGAAATGTACAATGCAAATCTTTTAGAAAATCATGCCTCGGGTCTATATTCCTTATTTCCTTCAGAGGCTAATCTGTAATAGGCAATTCAATAAAGAAAGATTAAAGTCAAAGGGGGCATTGCCTTCTCAATAAGCTGGACATGGGCCAACAAAATGCATCTCGAAGTTTTCTCCATTTAATTCTTCACTTCCAGATGGTTTTGAGGGTCGGCATCAGACATGTGTTTCTCTTTGTGTACAGCGGGAGATTTCCTGTTTGTTTTATTTGATGTTGCAGGTTTACAGAAAGTCATTTACTCTTAGATTTAAGAAAATGACAGGGAAGAACACAGAGCCGGAACAGCTAATGAAGCCTTGAGGAAAACGTCTGCATGTACAATAGATTACAGTGTGATCAAGTTGCATTTAATTATTCCAGTATTTAGCAAATTGCACCTATTAGACTTGCACATCTGGTATCATTATTCAACAATTGGATGGGCTGTTTTTCTAATGTTGGAACGGTTCTGTTCTATCATTGCTTTAACTGTAAGATGCTAAAAGTCGTGACCTTCCCCAATATTACAATTAATCTCTTTGCAAATAATCTTTCTTCAATAAAATATTATTTTTGCTTATTAGTGGCGGTTGTTTAACAGGAAGCTGGCAAGTAATATTGCTACTGTGAATGGATTCTATTACATTCTTTGATCTAAAGTGGGAATCCGCCTGTTAAGCGTTTCAGCTTCTTGTTCAACTGAGCTCCCTCCAAATGTGCTGAGTGCAAGATAGGGCATGGGTGATTGAATAAAAATATATATGCATCAAAATATGTCAACTGCAAAACAAACGCATTGTCAGAAAAGAATAATAATGTTTTACTTAGAGTCATAGTCATACAGTAGAGTCATACAGCAAGGAAACAGACCCTTTGGCGCAACTTGCCCATGCCGACCAAGATATCCCATCTACACTCATCACACTTGCCTGTGTTTGGCCCATATCCCTCTAAACCTTTCCTGTTCATGTACCTGTCGAAATGATTCTTAAATGTACAGTAGTTATAGTACCTGCTGCAACTACCTCCTCTGACAGCTCATTCCATATACCCACCATCCTAGGTTCCCCCTCCCAGGCCTTCCAGGTGGCTGCAGAAAAGTCGGGTGGCGAAGCCTGCCTGGGCCGAATGAAGTCTCGGTGGCGATGGGGGTCTCGGTGGTGATGCGGTCTTGGTGGCGGCGGTGAAGCCTCGCAGGTCGACCCATGGTCGGCGGTCGATGCGGGCGTGGGGGCCGCCATGAGGTGGGGAGGGGAGGAACAATGGAGGACCTGGCTTGGGGGGATCGCCGTGAGGGAAGAACAATGGACAATGTGGACCCGGCATGGGGGGACCTCGTAACGTTATCAGCGCCGTACAGCAGGTGGCGCTACACTAACGTTAGTGCAGGGGGTGATCGCTGGCTGGCGCGGACTCGGTGGGCCTAAAGTCTGCAGTCTGATCATAACTACATGATCAGGAGCGGGAGTAGAGCACTTGGACCCTTGAGCCTGCCCCCCCCCCCCCACCCCCCTCCTCCAACCTCTCCCCATGCAATATGATGAAGGCTGTTCTGCCCAAGGCTTCATCTCCTTTTTTGTGCCAGTTTCTCAGAGCTCTCAAATTCCTTTTTTTCAAAAAAAAATTCTATTGTCTTTAAATACACCACCAGCCCCGCGTTATTTAGCCCCCACAGCGCGAAGGGGTAGAGAATTCCACAGATTCACCCCCTTTGCAAATCAGAGCTGCAACTCAGCTTTAAATGTGCGACCCTCCCTCCCCACATTCCCCGCCCCCCCCTCTCCCAATCTTATAAACATTTCATTTGAACTGAGATTTTGCCACGAGTGGAATTACCTGGAAATCTACTCTGTCATGTTCCCTCAGGAGTCACGCACAAGATTAGGCACCCTGATGTTCTACTTCAACTCTGAAGGCCCTGGTAGATGAGGTGCAGAGGAATGGAGAAGTTGTCAATCGGCAGGGAGCCAGGCACTGAAGCGGGAGTGGACCACCGTCTAGGTCAAGTGGCATGGAAGGGGAGATGCTGTGCAAAAAGATCAACGCCCTGAAACATGTGATCGACATCTATCGATGCATCTTCAAACGCTATCTCCTACCAAGTGCACCAACAGTCTACAAGGGCAGCACGGTAGAGTTGCTGCCTGACAGCGCCAGAGACACAGGCTCGATCCTGACTACAGGTGCTGTCTGTGTGGAGTGTGTACATTCTCTCTGTGACCTGCATGGGTTTTGTCCGGGTGCTCCGGTTTCCTCACGGGTTTGTAGGTTAATTGGCTTGGTAAAATTGTAAATTGTCCCTAACGTATGTAGGATACTGTTAGTTTGCAGGCGTTGCTGGTCGGCGTGGACTCGATGGGCCGAAGGGCCCGTTTCTGTGCTGTATCTCGAAACTAAACTAAAACTAAACAGGCAAAAGTACTGAGTGTCTGAGTCCCACAACGGAAGGCCCGATGTCCTCCTTGGCACCTCTGTTCAAGGGGACTTTGAGGATTTTATCGATCATTGAGGTGCCACCGTAGAGCAGATATTCCAGGGCAACAACATTCTTCCAGGGCAACAACATTCCTGTTCTCTCTGCCCCTGGTCTGCCAAAGCATTAGCGAATTGGCACTAGGAAGGGTGTATGGAAGGCAAGCAGTTGAAAACTTGTACAACTGCGTTGAGTTCACGTTTCTCTGGCATTTGTAATAGTTTGATGTATAATTGCGATTTGCAATTGTGCTTTTTTGAATGGGCTGTTACTCTGCCATTGTGGGTGCCATGATTATCAGCACCCGAGGGAAGTTTGGATAGGAATTGCATTCATCTCCGGGCATCATGAAAACATTACTGCAGATTGCAGCAGCAACTGTCAAAGCAATCTACTTATAATTGGAATCATTCTATTTTTTTAAAAATAGCTGGATATACTGTTGGTAGACACAAAATGCTGGAGTAACTCAGCGGGACAGGCAGCATCTCAGGAGAGAAGGAATGGGTGACGCTTCGGGTCGAGACCCTTCTTCAGACTTCATAATATTGGACTTGCATACAACATCACAAGCAGCCTATCCATCACTGATCAGATACATATAAATGATACTGACTTCCCAAGGATAATGTCTTGAGATTATAGAATAATATATGAATACAAATAACATCACTGCATCTGAAACATTTACGAGGATGTTGGCAGGACTGGAGGGTTTCAGCTATAGGGATAGGTGGAGTAGGCTGGGACTCTATTCCCTGGAGCACAGGAAGGTGAGGGGTGATCTGATACAGGGGTATAAAATCATGAGAGGAATAGATCGGGTAGATGCACAGAGTCTCTTGCCGAGAGTAGGTGAATCGAGGACCAGAGGACATAGGTTTAAGGTGAAGGGGAAACGATTTAATAGGAATCTGAGGGGTAACTTTTTTGCACAAAGGGTGGGGGGTGTATGGAACAAGTTGCCAGATGAGGCAGTTGAGGCTGGGACTATCCCAACTTTTAAGAAACAGTTAGACAGGCACATGGATAGGACAGGTTTGGAGAGATATGAACCAAACGCAGGCAGGTGGGACTAGTCTAGCTGGGACATGTTGGCCGATGTGGGCAAGTTGGGTCGAAGGGCTTGTTTCCACACTGTATCACTCTATAATTCAATGACATCTCCATTCTTGCTGCACAAAACCCAAGAGTCAAGAGTGTTTTATTATCGTATGTTCCCAAGCAGAACAATGAAACTTGCAGCAGCACAACAGATATGTAAACAGAGTAGACACAAAATGCTGAAGTAACTCAGCGGGTCAGGCAGCATCTCAGGAGAGAAGGAATGGGTGACATTTTGGGCCAAGACCCTTCTTCAGACTGATGTCAGGGGAGGGGGCGGGTCAAAGATAGGATGTAGTCGGAGACAGGAAGACTAGTAGGAGATCTAGGAAGGGAGAGAGGATAGAGAGGGGAAGCAGGGATTACCTGAAGTGGGAGATCAATATTCAAACCGCTGGGGTGAAAACTGCCCAAGCGAAATATGAGGTGCTGTTTCTCCAATTTGCGCTGGGCCTCACTCTGACAATGGAGGAGGCCCAGGACAGAAAGGTCAGATTGGGAATGGGAGGGGGAGTTGTAGTGCTGAGCCGGGAGATCAGGTTGGTTGAGATGGACTGAGTGGAGGTGTTCAGCGAAACGATTGTTGAGCCTGTGCTTGGTCTCGCCGATGTAAAGAAGTTGACGAGACGAGCATTTTATGTCTACCTTCGATTTAAACCAGCATCTGCATTTTTTGTTCCTACACAGATATGTAAACAGCCTACTCTGCAAACCCAAGTGAAAATCCAGTGCTGTAAGAATAAATCAACTCTTTGCATCGAGGTGGACAATATGGTACCAAATCTTAGAAATACATAAAAACATTTTCACTTTGAAATATAATTTTGCTCAAACTAAATCTGCTTTTGGAATATGCAAGAATATTTGGATCAAGTTGTGACTTTAAATAGGAGATTTTGAGACGCCAATCCACCCTTAAAAAGGGCTAACAACTCTCGAGGGATACTCTGTACATGCAGAAATAATTTGCTGGAGTTTAAAATGTAATTTTGTAATCTAAATTGAAAACGATGGTCTCACTATTGCAATGTGCAGTGGACATTTCAACTGGTAATGTCTAGGGAAGAGGACAAAGATTCTTGACTGAAAGTGTGAAATTGAAAAATTACCCTTACAATGTTGCCATAATGGGAATGGGGAATAAAGATTGAGCCAGGGAATCTGAATCTAAATATTGAGCCAGGGAATTCCAAATGGACATTTTGTTCTCAGACATTTACAATGATCAAGTTATCGGGTACCATTAATGCTTAAAATGTGGATTCATAAACGTTGGCCTTAATTTGTGCCTGAGCTGCAGATAGGAAATAAACTTTCACAGTCTGAGAGCTGTATTTACACTAAATAATAAAATGCAATATAATTTTTAAAAGGCCATGACTTGGATCAAGAATTCAAATGCAGACATGTCCAGTAAAATGGAGACAAAAGAAACTGCAGATGTTGGAATCTGCACCAAAATACAAAGTGCTGGAGGAACGCAGGCAGGCAGCATGTGTAGGAAGGAACTGCAGATGCTGGTTTAAACCGAAGATGGACACAAAAAGCTGGAGTAACTCAATGGGTCAGACAGCATCTCTGGACAAAAGGAATAGGTAACGTTTCAGGTCAGAAGAAGGACCTTGACCCAAAAAGTCACCTATTCCTTTTCTCCAGAGATGGTGTCTGACCCGCTGAGTTACTCCAGCATTTTGTGTCCATCTTCAGGCAGGCAGCATCTATGGAGAGAATGGACAGACAACGTTTCGGGTTGGCATCGTTCTACATACGGATGGAGTATGAGGGAGAAAGGCAATAAGGAAAGATGGAGCCTGGTAAGTGATAGGTGGATGTTTAGGATGGAACTACAGATGCATCGAAGACAGAAGCAAAATGTTGGAGTAAAAAGAATAGGTGACTTTTCGGGCCAAGACCCTTTTTCAGACCTGAAGCGTCACCTATTCCTTTTCTCCAGTGATGCTGCCTGACCCGCTGAGTTACTCCAGCATTTTGTGTCTATAATTAAGTGATAGGTGGATACAGGTGAGGAGCACTGATTGGAAGATGGATGGAGTAAGTGACAAAGGGAGAGGTGAAAATGAGGCAAAGGGGTTCAGGATAAAGAAAGAAGATGAGTGAGCTGCAGGGAGGAATACAGGTGGACAGGGAGAGGAGAAAAAGGATGGATAAAAGAGAAATATGTGGCAGGAGATGGGAGTTGAGCATATGGAGGAGAGGAAAGTAGGAGGGTGACAGGAATGGTGGAAGAAACCTACCTTATCCGTCACTGTGATGAATGTTTCTTTTTGTTTGTGTTTTGTGTTGGTTGGGGTTGTGTAATTAGCTTATTTTATTGCTTTTATTGTTGGACTGTGGGTGACGAAATCTCGTCCAAAAAACTTGTTTTTTGGATGACAAATAAAGATATCCTGAATCCTGAATCCTACAATCCTTTTGTCTCTGAGACTTTGTCAAGTCAAGTCAAGTCAATTTTATTTGTATAGCACATTTAAAAACAACCCACGTTGACCAAAGTGCTGCACATCTGATTAGGAAAAAAAAGAAACATACAGTGGCAGGCAGCCAAACACAACGGCGCGGTCATCTTGAACAAAATGTTTAACTATATCCATTCACTCCACAGATGCTGCCTGACCCGTTGAGTTCTTCCAACATGTCCTGTAAAAACCTGTTCTAAGTTAAGACAAAATTAAACCAAACTAAGATGGTGATTCACAAGAGGAAATCCTTTCAGGCCAAGCGGAAACGGGACTGTAAACTGTCATTTCAATTTATTATTGTTTGATGCTGTATATATTTTCTCATTATGAGTTTTTTTTAACATTTCAATTTAGATTCAGTTCAGTCTTAGTTTATTGTCACGTGTGTACCTAGGTACAGTGAAAAGCTTTTGTTGTGTGCCAACCAGTCAGCAGAAAGACAATAAATGATTACAATTGAGCCATTCACTGTGTACAGATTCATGATAAGGGAATAACACAGTGCAAGATAAAGCCAGCAAAGTCCGATCAAAGATAGTCCGAGGGTCACAAATAAGGTAAATAGTAGTTCAGGACAGCTTTCTAGTTGTGGTTCAGTTGCCTGATAACAGCTGGGAAGAAACTGTCCCTGAATATGGTGATGTACGTTTTCACACTTCTATATCTTTTGCCCGATGGGACAGGGAGGAAGAGGGAGTGGCCAGGGCGCGATTCATCCTTGCTGGCTTGCCATGCCGAGGCAGCGTGAGGTATAAATGGAGTCAATGGAAGGGAGGATAGTTTGTGTCCTGGTCTAGGCTGCACCCACAAACATGGTCTAGGTTGTTGGGGAAATGCCGTACTTCCTGAGCCTTTAAATTCCTCGCAATTTATTGCTAAACGCATGTATAGAGCTCAATAATGCTATAGAATGTTTTGGGTTTCACCTTTCTGTTAACCTATTTATTCACTGATTAACGCTACAATTTTTTTAGTCATGGATTACTACCAAAGGAATTTGCCCTGATCCTGGAAGGGATGAATCTATTGATTGGCGATGGTAGCACAGAGAAGGATCAGAGCGATAGAGGTGGAAAATGCCTTTTTAACGCATATATCACGTATAAATTGATGCAAAGATGGCATCTTGCCTATTGTGAAGTATTTACTTTACCATGACTCACCAGACATTTGCACAACATACTTTTCCATCCAAATTGATGTAAAGTGGGGTTCAGTAGCACAGTTTTTTTCAACTTTGTGGTTCAGTTTCAGTACAGCTTTGAGCAGACCATGCTACTGACATGTACAGGTAGTGGAGGGATTATGGATCATGTGCAGGCAGATGAGATTAGGTTATCTTTGGCATGGACATTTGTGGGCCAAGGGGCCTGTTCTATGTTCTATGTACCATTGATCTTTAAAGGGACTCTTATCCGACACTGGGAGACTTGACCAGACAGTTTCAGAACCTTGTGTAGGCTGCACAATTTCCAAAGTCCACAGAGGGTGGCGTGCTTCAGCTAATGGAGATTCATTTTTGTCGCGATTAGGACCTGAGATAATCAGTCCGTAGGTAACTCAGGTGTGACACCACCGATCACATCCCATTATTGTTGTCAACTGGATCAGAGGCCTCAGGGCAGGAGATGAAGACATGTCCAACAGTGAAAAGGTTGGACAGTCTTGTAATGTTTTCCCTAGAATGCTGGAGGTGTTTCGAAGGAACTGCAGATGCTGGGGGCAAAACACAAAGTGCTGGAGTAGTTGAGTGGGTCAGGCAGCATCGGCGGAGGGGATGGATAGATGATGTTTCTTCAATCGTTTCTTAATTGTAACATGTACCAGATGTATAGTGAAATACATTTTTTTGCATTCAGCTCAGCAAGTCTATCACCATCACTGTTCTTCTCAAGGTGAATATGTTTTCTACACTGAACATTTTTATTTTGTTCAACCTCGTGTGGTAGGTGTCTGAAACACGTTGCCAGGAGTGACGGCTGAAGCAGATGGGATAGGGGGGTACTTAAGATACTTTGAGAGAGACATAAGAATGCTTGGGAAATGGAGGGATAATGATCAGGTACAGGCAGAAAGGATTATTTTAATTTGGCATCGTCTTCGGCTCAGATATCGCGGGATGAAGGACCTTATCCTGTGCTGACAAGCCAGATGTAGGATAAATGTTCCCGATGTTGTGGGAGTCCAGAACCAGGGTTCACAGTTTAAGAATAAGGGGTAGGCCATTTAGGACTGAGATGAGGAAAATCTTTTTCACCCAGAGAGTTGTGAATCTGTGGAATTCACTGCCACAGGAGGCAATGGAGGACAATTCTCTGGATGTATTCAAGAGAGAGTTGGATATAACTCTTAGGGCTATCAGAATCAAGGGATATGGGGAGAAAGCAGGAACGGAGTACTGATTCTGGATGATCAGCCATGATCATATTAAATGGCGGTGCTGTCCTGAAGGGCCAAATGGCCTACTCCTGCACCTATTTTCTATGTTTCTATGTTTCTAAAACACTATCTCCAGAATTAAAAGTGGAGAAAACTATCTCTGGTTAAAAGTGCATCATTACCTCACGAAAGATGTTCAGCAAGACTTAGATATGAATGCGGTGAGCTAGGGGTAAATGCTGGGGTGAGTTCTGTGCTGAGTACGAGTTTATGCTGGAGCTGAACTCCATGCACTTTGATATACATTTTTTATGATAGTATTTTATTAATTTTTATCTTTGGTTATTGAAGACAGAACATAGATTTACAGCAGCACTTTGCAACAATGGCATCACCCTTATATATTAATAAAAAAGAGAGAATAAAATATTCCCTGGATGTAAATTATCTGTAAAATAAAACCAGATGGACTGATGTCAACCAAATAAATACCTATAGTCATTAGGTTATGACAACAAATTAATCCTAAACTATTTCCCAATATCTATCTGATGTATTTACTGTTGTTAATTATGTTCTTGTACTGTTACTTAAGAAGTCTGTGGAGGAATTTCTTTGCTTCAGGGCCACATTTATAGCTCATTCTCGAATTGCTATTAACAGTGGCGCCACTGTGACTCTATGGAAGATTATTCACCGAAGCTGAAAAGCAATGCTCCATATAGCGATACAATTCACCGGGGATGAATATATTAACCATAATATACATTGCAAAAGTTTGTCGTTTTTGTCCATGTTTATATACCAAAGTGCAGTTAAAAAAATCTTGTAAGTATACAGCATCTTTCATAAGCTCAGGAAGTTGTAAATGCTTCCACATTCAACAACGAGCTTCTGAAATGTTACGGCATCAAACAGTTCGCACAGAGCAAGTTCTCACAAAGACAGGTGATAATGACAGAAGGGGGTCTCGACCTGAAACGTCACCCATTCCTACTCTCCAGAGATGCTGCCTGTCCCGCTGAGTTACTCCAGCATTTTGTGTCAATCGGTGATAATGACTCATGTGTTGGAAAGAACTGCAGATGCTGAATGCAGAAACAAAATGCTGGAGTAACTCACTCTGTTTTCATGACGTTTGCTGTCTATGATACCAAGCAGAATTCACTTGCTGTGTCGAGGATTGATGAGATCAACTTGGGAGGGCAGATGGGACCTAGGCTGAAAGCAGTATCTCACAACCTTTTTCATCTTAGTTTAGTTTAGTATAGAGATACAGCATAGAAACAGGCCCATTGGCCCATCGAGTCTGTGCAGACCAGTGATCACCAGTACACTATCATTATCCTACACACTAAGGACATTTTTTACAATCTTTTACCAAAGCCAATTAGGAATTTAGAAGGATGAGAGGGGATCTTATCGAAACGTATAAGATTATTAAGGGGTTGGACACGTTAGAGGCAGGAAATATGTTCCCAATGTTGGGGGAGTCCAGAACAAGGGGCCACAGTTTAAGAATAAGGGGTAGGCCATTTAGAACGGAGATGAGGAAAAACTTTTCCTGTCAGAGAGTTGTGAATCTGTGGAATTCTCTGCCTCAGAAGGCAGTGGACGCCAATTCTCTGAATGCATTCAAGAGAGAGCTGGATAGAGCTCTTAAGGATAGCGGAGTCACGGGGTATGGGGAGAAGGCAGGAACGAGGTACTGATTGAGAATGATCAGCCATGATCACATTGAATGGCGGTGCTGGCTCGAAGGGCCGAATGGCCTACTCCTGCACCTATTGTCTATTGCCTATTGTCTATTAACCTACAAACCTGTACGTCTTTGGAGTGTGGGAAGGAACTGGAGCATCTGGAGAAAAACCACGCGGTCCCGGGGAGAACGAGATGCTGGTTTATACGGAAGGTAGACACAAAATGCTGGAGTAACTCAGCAGGTCAGGCAGCATTTCTGGAGAAAAAGAATTGGTGACGTTTCGGGTCAGAACACTTCTGGTGGGGGTGGAACAAATAAACTGGAGGCAAGAAAAGACCAGAACAAATCAGGGCTGCCAACAGATGAGCTCAGGAAAGGTGAAGCCTATCATGGCCCATTGTTGGTTGGGGAAGGTGTGATAATGATAAAAGGATGCAACCGGTGGAACTGGTAGGACAACTGGGGGGGGGGAATGCAGGAGTCACTTGAAATTAGAGAAATCAACGTTCATACTGCTGGATTGCAAACTGTCCAAGAGAAATATGAGGTGCTGTTCCCCCAATTTGCGTTGGGGCTCACTCTGACAGTGAAGGGGGCCCAGGACAGAAAGGTCAGTGTGGAATGGGAAGGTGAGTTGAAATGGTTAGCAACCGGCAAGCTTGGGTGGTATTTCCATTGTTGTGCCTTTGCTGACATGTAATATGGGGTCCTTGAATCATGACACAGCAGGAGCAAGATGTTTAAACCTTTCCTCATAAAGTTACATGACAGGACTGCCCAGTTTTACTCCACTGAGAGCATCCAGAACCATAGTTTAGGTTTAAATCGCTCAACCTCTGCGCTCGGTTCGCGTTAACCAATCTGATCTCCCGGTGGTCGAGCACTTCAACTCCCCCTCCCATTCCCAGTCTGACCTTTCTGTCATGGGCCTCCTCCAGTGCCATAGTGAGGCCCACCAGAAATTGGAGGAACAGCACCTCATATTTTGCCTGGGCAGCTTGCAGCCCAGTGGTATGAACATCGACTTCTCCAACTTTAGATAGTTCCTCTGTCCCTCTCTTCCCCTCCTCCTTCCCAGATCTCCCTCTATCTTCCTGTCTCCACCTATATCCTTCCTTTGTCCCGCCCCCCTGACATCAGTCTGAAGAAGGGTCTCGACCCGAAACGTTGCCCATTCCTTCTCTCCTGAGATGCTGCCTGACCTGCTGAGTTACTCCAGCATTTTGTGAATATATATGAACAGATCTCTTTATGCTTCAACATCACATTTATAGCTTCTTCCAGATTTGTTATTAAAACTGGTGTCATTGTGTTTTTACAAATGGCCTTTCAGTGTGGATGAAAAGCAAAAATATAATATAATAAATTATGTCTTATATTAACATATGAATATATTATACGGACATATCTTAACTCTGCTAATGTGCAGCTGGTTATTGTGTTATCAGTGTTCAAAAACAATCCTCAGTGTTGTAGGTTAAAGACATCTATTAAGTTTAGCTTAGAGATACAGCGCAGAAACAGGCCCTTCAGCCCAGTAAGTCCATGCTGACCAACAATCACTTGGACACTAGCTCTTTGTTATCCCACTTTCTCATTCCCTACACACTAGGGGCAATTTACAGAGGCCAATTAACCTACAAACCTGCATGTCTTTAGGATGTGGGAGAAAACTGCAGCAAGCAGAGGAATCCCACACTGTCGCAGGGAGAACCTGCAAACTCTGCTTAGGCAGCACCCGAAGTCAGGATCAAACCCTGTGAAAAGAAATTCTACCGGCAGCACCACGCTGCCACCCTTTTGTGATGGCATTTCAAGAAGTTTGAGATAACAGTGAGAACGGCAGACATTCAAAGGGCTGTGATGATAGAAATGATGTTAATGTTGATAAAGTAGATAACAAACAACTTTGTGAACCGAACTTAGGGCGGCACGGTGGCGCAATGGTAGAATTGCTGCCTTACAGGAAATGCAGCGTCAGAGACCCGGGTTCGATCCTGACTATGGGTGCTGTCTGTACGGAGTTTTTACGTTCTCCCCATGACCTGCGTGGGTTTTCTCCAAGATCTTCGGTTTTCCCCCACACTCCAAGGACGTACAGGTTTGTACGTTAATTGCCTTGGCAAATGTAAAAAATGCCCCTCGTGTGTGTATGATAACGTTAATGTGCGGGGATCGCTGGTCGGCGCGGACCCGGTGGGCCGAAGGGCCTGTTTCCTCGCTGTATCTCTAAACTAAACTAAAAAAAAAGCTATGACATTTTGAATCAGCCTCTATACAGCAAAGGACACTTTGTAATGTAGCTCTGTAATGTGATGTGTTCCAAAACAATCTTTAACTTCTGCATGCTTTCCAGATAAAGATTTCCAGACGAAAAGCAGAAGCCCGAATGAAAGCCAAAAGGAGACATAGATCGTGACAAGATGTTGTAGAAACATCAGAGAATCCAGAAAGATCAGTGTGCCAGGCTCGCACCACAAGTATTTGAACTGGCCCTTTAAGGAATCTTGGTCTCTTTGAAAAACGGGAAACACATTACATTAGTGACTACACTTTAAAATATATTTTATCAGCTATTAAGTGGTTGGGATTATCTGAAAATAATGCAGTAGGAATTGTAGAAATACAGGTCTGCCTTTTACGAGAATCAAAGAGTCATACAGCACAGAGGTAGGCCCTTCGGCCCAACTTGCCCATCACAACCAGGTTTTATAATTGGGCTAGTCCCATTTACGGGTGTTAAGCCCATATCCCTCTAAATGTTTCCTTTCCATATATGTCTAAATGCCTTTTCTAGGTTACCTTTTTTAGCCTTCTCTACACCTTCTGGCAACTCATTCCACATAGGCATTACCCTCTGCAAGAAGAAATTGCCTCTCAGATCTCTTATAAATCTTTCCTCTCTCACCTTTAACCTATGCCCTTTAGGTCTGGACTCCTCTATCTAGGGAAAAGGACTGTGACCATTCACCCTTATCCATGCCTCGCATGAGTTTGGATACCTCAATAAAGTTCCCCTCAGCCTTCTGGATTCCAAGGAAAAAGGTCCCAGCCTATCCATCCACTCCTTATAACTCAAGATGGATGCATGTGAGTGCCCTGTGAGCTCGCCTCCCGTACCGTCGGGGGAGCTCCAGGGGTTCAAAGGTCAGCTACCGACGGCGCCCCAGTGCACAAAATATGGCTGCCGGAGGCAAGAGGACGATGAGAGGATGTTGCGGTGTCAACGGAGTGGGCCGCTGTAGACCCTGCAGCAGGCAGGGTTTTCACATGGACCAGGCACCGCTGGAGACCACACAGAGTTGGGACAACCATGCAGCAGCACGGAGCAGCGGTGGTGGACACCGACAGTTCATAAGTTCATAAGTTATAGCAATAGAATTAGGCCATTCGGCGCATCAAGTCCAATCCGCCATTCCATCATGGCTGATCTTTGGAGTACACTTGATGGGCCGAATGGTCTAATTCTGCTCCTATCACTTATGACCTTAATGACCTTTATAACCTGTCCTGGTTTGACTTTCCAAAATGCATCACCTCAAACATGACCGAGTTAAAATCCATCAGCCATTAAACAAACCAACCTCCCTTCTATTGACTCCATTTACACCTCACGCTGCCTCGGCAAGGCCAGCAGCATAATCAAGGACGAGTCGCACCCTGGCCACTCCCTCTTCTCCCCTCTCCCATCAGGCAAAAGGTGTAAAAGTGTGAAAACGCACACCTCCAGATTCAGGGACTGTTTCTTCCCAGCTGTTATCAGGCAACAGAATCATCCTACCACAACCAGAGAGCAGTCCTGAACTACTATCTACCTCCTTGATGACCATCGGACTATCCATGATTGGACTTTGCTGGGTTTACCTTACACTAAACATTATTCCCTTATCATGTATCTGTACACTGTAAATGGATCGCGTATTGTATTTCTGCTGACTGGTTAGCATGCATCAAAAAGCTTTTCACTGTACCTCGGTACACGTGACAATAAACTGAACTGAAACTGCCTATCAAAACCCCCTCACCTGTGTTCACTTATTACCTGCCATGTTTTGCCCACTTCCTCTCTTCCAGCTTTGTCCCACTGAGATTTCCAACATTTTCTCGACCCAAAACGTCACCCATTCCTTCTCTCCAGAGATGCTGCATGACCTGCTGAGTTACTCCAGCATTTTGTGATACCTTCGATTTGTACCAGCATCTGCAGTTATTTTCCTTCCCTAAGGATAAGATTGGCTCAAAGAATTAAAGGTAATTGGAAGAATAGTCTGAGTACTTTACAATGGCTTCCAACTTTGCCAATTATCTTTCACCCTTCCTAAAGTGCAATTTGTTGCTTTTAGTTGCATCAATTCCCCCATTTGGTCTGTATTCTTTTTGAATTGGAGTTCCAGCCAATCACCTTCTGAACATAACTCGTGAGCCAACTATATCTTGCATCACTGAAGATAGAAACAAAATGCTGGAGTAACTCATCGGGACAGGCAGCATCTCTGGGTAGAAGGAATGGGTGACGCTTCGGGTCAAGAACCTTCTTCAGACCTTTGAGCATCTGCAGTTCCTTCCTACACATATCTTGCATCATTTCTATTGATCTTTCTGTTGCCTTTGCGTTTTAAAATGTTTGGTCCAAAAACAAATCTTGCTAAAGTCACAATTTCCTGCTCACTAGAAAATCTGCAGACATTGGCTTCAACTCCATGAACATCAAATGCCATCTCTCTTCCGGGTCGCTCGCTCTGTCTGAGTTACAGAATCCATAATCTTGCCAGCAGGGGCTTAGCTTCAAAGCACACCACTTTTCCGCTGGTAATAATGTTTGCTCTTCCACAAGATTCAACTCTGCCTTCAGCTCAGCTCGTTGTTCTACTTGAAGCCACAGTACATTGTTATTTTCAGGTCTAAGTACTGCAAGGTTTCTCTTGGTGATGTTACATTCTTCATTCGGAGCAATTTATCCACATCTCTCCTGAATGTAATACACTTTCGGTTGAAGTGTGTTACATTCCACAGTTTAAGAATAAGGGGTAGGCCATTTGGAACGGAGATGGGGATAAACTTTTTCATTCAGAGATTTGTAAATCTGTGGAATTCTCTGCCTCAGAAGGCAGTGGAGGCCAATTCTCTGGATGCTTTCAAGAGCATCCTCTTCATAGAGCTCTTAATGATATCGGAGTCAGGGGGTATGGGGAGAGGGCAGGAACAGGGTACTGATTGTGAATGATCGGCCATGATCACATTGAATGGCGGTGCTGGCTCGAAGGGCCGAATGGCCTACTCCTGCACCTATTGTCTATTGTCTATTGTCTATTGAATTAAAAACACAAAGTGCCGGAGGAACTCAGCGGGTCAGGCATCATCTGGGGAAGAAATGGACAGGTGACGTTTCGGGTCGGGAATCTTCTGCAGCCTGTTTAGAGTTGGTGGGGGAGAGTGGGGGGGAGGAGAAAGCTGGAGAGGAGAGGTGGGGGAGCGGCAAACCCTGGCAAGTGAAAGGATACTGGTGAGGGGGGGGTGCTGATTGGTAGAAGGATGTAGTTAGTGACAAAGGCTGAAAGTGAAAAGGCAAAAGGATGTCAGATAAGAATGTCAGAATATTTCTTAAACATTGCAATAGTACCCGCTATAACTGCCTCCTCCGGCAGTTCACTCCACACACCCACCACTCTTTGTGTAAAGATGTTACCCCTCAGCTTCCTATTAAATCTTTCCCGCCTCACCTTAATCTTATGCCGTCTGGTTCCCCATTCCCCTACTCTGGACAAAAGACTCTGTGTGTTCACCCAATCAATTCCTCTCATAATTTTGTACACCTCAATAAGATCACCCCTCATCCTCCTGTGCTTCAAGGAATAAAATCCTAGATTGTTCAAACTCTCCCTGTAGCTCAGGCCCTCGAGTCCTGGCAACGCATCGTCCTGCACTATGTGTTTTGCTCAAGAATCCAGCATCTTATCGAAACGTATAAGATTATTAAGGGGTTGGACACGTTAGAGGCAGGAAACATGTTCCCAATGTTGGGGGAGTCCAGAACAAGGGGCCACAGTTTAAGGATAAGGGGTAGGCCATTTAGAACGGAGATGAGGAAAAACTTTTTCAGTCAGAGAGTTGTGAATCTGTGGAATTCTCTGCCTCAGAAGGCAGTGGAGGCCAATTCTCTGAATGCATTCAAGAGGGAGCTCTTAAGGATAGCGGAGTCAGGGGGTATGGGGAGAAGGCAGGAACGGGGTACTGATTGAGAATGATCAGCCATGATCACATTGCATGGCGGTGCTGGCTCGAAGGACCGAATGGCCTACTCCTGCACCTATTTTCTATTGTCTAACATGCTTGTAAATCCTCTGTGCACCATTTCCAGCTTGACAACATGTGGTGAAATAAATCAACACAGTGTAAGGTTATATCCTGGTCCATCTCTGTACTCTACCATGAGTGGTGGGATTTTT
This sequence comes from Rhinoraja longicauda, assembly GCF_053455715.1. NCBI lineage: Eukaryota > Metazoa > Chordata > Chondrichthyes > Rajiformes > Arhynchobatidae > Rhinoraja > Rhinoraja longicauda. Next base: position 53,193,235 of record NC_135958.1, read on the forward strand.
CTGTGTTATATCAACGGAGTAAACAACTATGTGCGAAGAAGGGTCTTAACTTGATGCATGTCCTATCCATTCCGTCCACAGTTGCTGCCTGACCCAATGAGTTAGTCCTGCACTATGTGTTTTGCTCAAGAATCCAGCATCTGCAGTCTCCAAGTAAACAACTGGTTCATTTAAGAACTGAAGTAAACATAACAATACAATACAATACAATATATCTTTATTGTCATTGTACAGGGGTACAACGAGATTGGGAATGTGCCTCCCATACGATGCAATAAATTAATTAGCTAGTCAGTATTAACTTAAACAACCCAATTAAACAAATTAGAACAGATTTAAAACAGAATAAAGTGCAAGTAGATCTGTGCTGGTTGACTTCAGAGTGACTAAAAGCCCCGGTAAGTGGTCACATAAAATGAGTAAGAAGACACAAAGTGATGGAGTAATTCAACCAGTCAGGCAGCTTCTCGGAGAACATGGATAGGTGACATTTCGGGTCGGCACCTTTCTTCATATTTCAGTAGTCTGAAGAAGATTCCCAACCTGAAACATCACCTACCAATGTTTTCCTGAGATGCTGCCTGACCTGCTGAGTTACTCCAGCACTGTGTGTCATTTTTTTATGCAGCATTTACAGATTAGTTTAGTTTAGAGATACAGTGCGGAAACAGGCCCTTTGGCCCACAGAATCCGGGCGTCCAGTGATCCCCGCACACTGACACAGTCCTACACAGGCGAGGGACAATTTTACAACGTTACCAAGCCAATCAGCCTACAAACATGCACGTCTTTGAAGTGTGGGAGGAAAACAGAGCACCCGGAGAAAACCCATGCAGGTTTCGGGGAGAACATACAAACTCCGTACAGACACCACCCGTCGTCAGGATCGAACCCGGGTCTCTGGCGCTGTAAGGCAGCAACTCTACCGCTGCACCATCGTGCATGCCTATAGTTCCTTGTTTCTACATAATACAAGTGACAGTGTTTGAATGGTGAGATGCTTTATTAAGAATGCTGCCACTTATTTGCTGGCACCTGTACAATGTCGCTGCAAGGCACGTTGGCTCAATCCTTGCTGTGAGTGAACATTTCATTTACTTTTAACCATCCCAGGACTTTACCCTAATCCTTTTAATCTAAGAAAATCCAAAATCTCCTGGGAGTTGAGTCCTGATGGGTTTTGATTTACGGCATCACACAGACTGCACTTGTGTCAGGTTTCGCCCCTAATGAAGCTGTCTCTTGCAAGACTGTACCCTTGAAGGCAGCAGAGCCGCCTGCCTGAGATGGTTTGGGGTATTTAGAGTCCAATCAGTAGCGGTGCTTGGATCTGTTTCCCTCAGGAAAGCATCAGGGGTGTTTGTGGGAGGTAGAGCAGACTGAACTGCACAACGTCAAACAGCAAATAGGCTTATCTGTTTTATAGAAGCCTGATTGATCCTGATGCTGGAAGTATTATGCAAAAGCATTTAAACAGCTTACAGCCCAGCAGTACGAATATTGATTTCTCTAACTTCAAGTAACCCTTGCATCCCCTCTCTCTCCGTCCCACCCCCACCCTAGTGGTCCTGTTGCCTTTCACTGTCTGTATAACTCGTTATCATCTACCCCACAGCCAACAATGGACCATTGTGGGCTCCACCTTCCCTTGATCATCGTTGCTTTTTGCATATCTTTCATTCATTTATTCCCCGTGCCTTCTATATGTCTCGTTTCCCTTTCCCCTAATTCTCAGACTGAAGAAGGGTCTCGACCCAAAATGTCACCTATTCCTTTTCTCCAGAGATGCTGCCTGGCCCACTGCGATACTCCAGCTTTTTGTGTCTTTAAACAGAACAGACTGCAGATTACTCTCACTTAATGTACACACGGGACATCTAAGTAGTAACATTGCGCCACAGATTTCTCTGCTAACAAGCCACAATTCCCCTGTTGGCACAAGAAAACTATGATAATTTTTAACATAAGTGGCACACAAGTTTTTGCTACAACTCACAAGTATAATTTTTCAATTGACCTGTGTGTATATAAGGAGACCACGTTTGTTAAAACCCTATATGAGGGTAGTGGGATTATGATGTCTTATTATTTTGAGGGTCTTAGTACAATGTGGGCACCATCCCAACTTCCAGTTACATGCTCGATTGAATACCTTGTACATTTAACCAGTGCTAATTATTTTGTTCACCGACTGGATGCTTTGGCAGGGAGTCAATGTTGTGAATAGCTGGTATCAACTAAAGCTAGCCTGCTCTGCTTAAAACTTAGACCATCTATTATTTGTGAGGAGCATTGTGGTTAAAACTAGCTCCAACATTGATGCAGGTGTGACTGTAATCACTGCTACCATCAGGCAAGAGGTACAGAAGCTTGAAGTCACACACCACCACGTCCAGGAACGGCTACTTTCCAAGGACCATCAAATTTAAAAAATGGTTGGCACATCCCTAACCTTACCTGAGCAACAACAAAACTGCAGACCACCCCTGCACAGCCATGGACTTGTTGTCCTACTGTGTTTTGCACTCATGTCTAGTTTTTTTCAGTCTTTTCCTTTTCACTCTCTTGCATAATTTATGTATAGTTTATATATTGTGGGAGTCTAGTGCAGTTTAATTTAGTTTATTGTCACATGTAGCAAGGTACAGTGAAAAGCTTTTGTTGTGTGCTAACCAGTCAGTGGAAAGACTGACTACACATGATTACATGAGCCATTCATAGTATAAAGATACATGAAAAAGGGAATATCATTTAGTGCAAGATAATGTCCAGTAAAGTCTGATTAAAAATAGTCTGAGGATCTCCCTTGAGTTGGATAGTAGCTCAGGACCGCTCTCGAGTTGTTGATAGGATGGTTCAGTTGCCTGAAAACAGCTGGGACGAAACTGTCCCTGAATCTGGAGGTACAGGTTTACACACTTCTGTACCTCTTGCCTGATCGGAGAGGGGAGAAGAGGGAGTGAGACTCGTCCTTGATTATCCTTGATCTTGCCAAGGCAGCGTGAAGTGCAAATGGAGTCAATGGAAGGGAGGATGGTGTGTGTGATGGTCTGGGCTGTATCCACAAATCTCTGCAATTTCTTGCGGTCTTGGACGGAGCTGCTCCCAAACCAAGCTGCGATGCATCCCGATAAAATGCTTTCCACGTGCCCCATGGTGCTGCTGCAAGAAAGGTTTTCATTATTGTACCTGTACCTCACTGCACTCTGCATATGATGTTAAACTCAACTTGACTCACAACAACATTGGAGCAACTCCTGAATTTTCAGGCAAGACATTGGATTGCTTGATAAATGAAGTAGAAACTGGAACAAAGAATCAAGAGTCAAGAGTGTTTTATTGTCGCATGTCCCAGATAGAACAATATAATTCTTACTTGCTGCAGCACAACAGAATATGTAAACATGGTACACTGTAAACAATAAAATAAAAGAGCGAGAAAAAAAAGTCCAGCGTGTGTATAATACACATACACACACAATTATACACACGGAACAGACAGCATCTCTGGAGAGAAGGAATGGATGACGTTTTAGGTCAGACTGAAGTTGGGTCTCAGTGCGAAACATAACCTATTCCTTCTCTCCAGAGATGCTACCTGTCCCACTGAGTTACTCCAGCATTTTGTGTCTACCTTCAAATTAAACCAGCATCTGCAGTTCTTTCATAGACGACACCACTGTAATGGGCTGGATCACGAACAATGACGAGACAGAGTACAGGAAGGAGATAGACAATTTAGTGACATGATGTCATGAGTAATAACCTCTCCCTCAAAGTCAGCAAGATGAAGGAGCTTGTCATTGACTTCAGGAAGCATGGTGGAGTACACGTCTCAATCAACATCAATGGTGTGGAAGTGGAAATGGTTGAGATTTTCCAGATCCTTGTCAATGATCTGGTATGGACCAACCACATTGATGCGACAGCCAAGAAGGCACACCAGCATCTCTAATTCTTGAGGAGACTGAGGAAATTTGGCATGTTTCCAGGGTCTCTTACAAACCTCTGCAGATGCACCATAGATAGCATACTGTTGGGTTGCATCACAGCTTGGATTGGGAACAGCTCTGTCCAAGACCGCAAGAAATTGCAGAGAGTTGTGGTCAAGTCTGTCACCCAGGCCAGACTTCTCCCCATTGCCTCCATCTACACTTCACGCTGCCTCGGAAAAGCAGCCAACATAATCAAAGACCTGTCCCACCTTGTTATTCCTTCTTCCCCCCGCTCCCTTCCGGCAGAAGGTACAGATGCTTGATAGCGCGCACCACCAGACTCAGAAGCAGCTTCTTCCCCTCTGCTATCAGGCTTCTGAATGGCCCTTCCATAATCTAGGGCACAGTCTGATTCACCTCTACCCCATTGACGACATTGGACTTTGTCTACGGAATGATGTGCTACAAGGCACTACAATGATGACAACTAGATTCTGCACTCTGTATCTTCCCCCTTTGCTCTATCTATTGTATTTGAGTGACCTGATTGTATTTCTGTATGGTATATCTGATCTGTTTATATAGGTTGCAAAACAAAGCTTTTCACGGTTCCTCGGTACATGTGACAGTAATAATAAACCTATCCCTAAACCTAGGCACAAAGTCAAAGAGTTTCCATGGAGTGAATTGCCATAGATTCAACGCAAGAGTATTGCATTCAGAACTTGGATACAAAATCAATGAATTCAGAAGACTGGGTGAGGTCAGTGAATGAATCTTCAAGGGCCATGTCACACCAACTGCATTCGTTGTTTAATTGATCACACTCTCAACCCCAACTGATTAGAACACCTATCCTAGTTTAGATGCTCCACTGCCTTACACATGTACCAGTGTTGTAAGTCATGTACATAACTGCTCAGATGTCACTCATGGTCAGTTTTACAATCTCAACAGCTGCATCACCCAAACAGATCCAAAGACGGAATATTTCCTCCTTCTCCATCTTTTGCCGGACAAGGTGACAAACAGCTGCAGGCAACAAGAGGTACCTGGAGAAGGACAGATATATCTGCACGCTGAAACGCTCAGAGAGCAGGCAGTGTTAGCCCTCACTGCGACCCATGAACTGAACAATTGACGACAACGGTACCCTCACATCTAAACCTCCTTCTCATATTCCATTTGCTCCCCTCCCATCCGTTCGGCCATCCCGCCTGAAATACAATCTGCAGATGCCCTTAACAAGCGCTCCCTGCATTCCATTGCCCAAACATGACCCTTCTGGACAATGAGACAGTTCACTTTGCTCACACAATGGAGAAAAGGGCAAGAAAAGGAAAGAAGGTAATAAAAATGAGTATAACCTTCACTCAGTTGCTCACATCTATCAGCAGAGAGTCTGATACCGTGTGTGATTTAGAGAACAGCATGCTTTGGTGTTGTGTAGGTATCGACTCATTATTGGCACATGTACTGAGTAATAGTGAGAAACATTATTTGTGGTAAATCGCCATACATGAGTACAAACAATCCATACATGAGCAGTGCAAAAAGAGAAAAGGAACAGAGTGCAGGATATAGTGTTACAGCTGCAGAGAAAGTGCAGATAAATAAAAAGTACAAGGGTCACAATGAGGTAGAATGAGAGATTGGGATGGAACCTGGATCTGTCTAAACTGACACAGGGGGAAGCCAGAAAAGGATTCAGTGCTAGAGTGACTCAGTGGATCAGGCAGCATCTCTGGAGAACATGGATCTATAGGAAGAAAGGTCTCGACCCAAAACGTCACCCATTCCTTCTCACCAGAGATGCCACCTGTCCCGCTGAGTTACACCAGCATTTTGCGTCTACCTTCGATTTAAACCAGCATCTGCAGTTCTTTCCTACAAATGGATAGGTGATGTTTTGAGATGGGATGCTTCTTCAGGCTTCGTCTGTCTGAAGAAAGGTCCGGACCCAAAACGTCACCTATCCATGTTCTCCAGAGATGCTGCCTGACCCACTGAGTTACTCCAGCACCTGGAGTCCTTTTGTGTAAACCAGCATCTGCAGTTCCTTCTTTCTTCAGCCTGGAGGTAGGACAGAGGCAAGGGTTGCAGCGGGGCTGTCCACCGGAGGGTAAGAGCATGCACAATCTTTTTGCGGTTGATTTAGCAGAGATCTTCAGTGGGCTAGATCATAGGGACGTATGGTGTGTGTGCATAATGAAATAATCGCTGTGTTTAGAGAGATACAGTTTTAGAGATACAGTGCGGAAACAGGCCCTTTCGGCCCACCGGGTCCGCGCTGACCAGCGATCCCCACACACTAACACTATCCTACACCCACTAGGGACAATTTTTACATTTACCAAGCCAATTAACCTACAAATCTGTATGTCTTTGGAGTGTGGCAGGAAACTGAAGATCTCGGAGAAAACCCACGCAGGTCACGGGGAGAACGTACAAACTCCGTACAGACAGCGCCCGTAGTCGGGATTTAACCTGGGTCTCCGGCGCTGCATTCGCTGTAAGGCAGCAACTCTACCGCTGCGCCACCGTGCCGCCCCTATTCCATCCCAATTCCATCTAAGAATGCAAGAAATTGCAGAGAGTTGCGGAATTTCCATAGCTCAGACCATCAGGCAAACCAACCTCCCTTCCATTGACTCCATTAACACCTCATGCTGCCTCGGCAAGGCCACCAGCATAATCAAGGATGAGTCTCACCCCCAGTCACTCTCTCTTCCCCCCTCTCCTATCATGCAAAAGGTACAGAAGTGTGAAAACACACACCTCCAGATTCAGGGACAGTTTCTTCCCAATTGCTGTTAGGCAACTGAACCATTCTATCACCAACTAGAGAACGTTCTTGACCTACCTAGTACCTCATTGGAGACCTTCAGACTATCTTTAATTGGTCACTACTGGAGTTAATCTTGCACTAAACATTATTCCCTTATCCTGTATCTATACACTGTGAACTGCATGATTGTATTCATGTATCGCCTTATTCGATGACTGAATAGCACACAACAAAAAGTTTTTTTTTACTATACTTTATAATAATAAACAAAACTAACTGAAAGATAAATTTAATGAAAAGGAGCGTGAGGAAATCCAGGATCAACATAGCACAGAATCTTCCACTGGCCTTCCTATTTGTGGACAATGGTGAGGCTCTGATGACTAGGGGCAATGAAGGCAAGCACACCGTACTTTACTATCCTATCTCCTTGTGATACCACCTTCAGTGAGCTATGAACTTGGGCTCCAAGATCCCTCTACACATCAGTGCTGTTATTAACTGTATACTCTCTCCTTACATTCATCCTCCCAAAGTGCCTTTCCTTTCTCTGGTTCTATTAGCTACATTCAATCGGCTGATTGGATTTAGTCAATCAACAAGTTGCCACTTCTGGCTGAAGAGTTTGCAAGTGCGTCAGACCTGACTTTGGCATTCACGTGCCATGGTCAGACAAGGGGAAGGGAGCACTCTGGAAATCTTCTCCACTCAACAGCCGTTTAATTGTCCATCACCATTTCTGATTGGTGTGGGAGGATTACAGAACTTTGATTTGACCTTTTGGTTGTGAGATTGAGCTGAGTCAGGGGTTATGGGGAGAATGCAGGAGTATGGGGTTGAGAGGGAAAGATTGATCAGCCATGATTGAATGCTGGAGTAAACATGATGGGCTGAATGGCCTAATTCTGCTCCTATTACTGATGAACTCATGAACTTATGCTCTGCCTCTTGCTTGTTGCTTTTATTGGTTGGCAAGCCTGCAGTTCCGTGTCACAGTGTAATTCTTGCTAATGGTAAATAACACCTCCTGTAAATACCATGGATACTTAGCTTTGATCTGCCAAATTTCTTCTGAGCTTTTCCCCTTCAGCCAAACATGATGTAAAATAGTGTCATGGAGTTGTACCACATTGAGACAGGCCTTTCTGCCCACCACATCTATGCTAATTATCATGCCTATTTATACTAATCCCACATGTTTTCATTCTTTGCTCATTCAAGTACCTGTCAAGATTCCTCTTAAATGTTGTTATTGTTCCAGCCTTCACCACCCACTCTGGCAGCTCGTTCCAGATACGAGCTCATTTTGTGTGAAAACATTACTCCTCAGATCCCTTCCACATCGTTCCCTCTCACATAAAACCAACACACTCTAGTTTTCGACACCTCTGCCGTGGGAAACAGATTCTGGCTATGTACCTTATCTATGTCTGAAAATGGGTCCCGACTCGAAACGCCATCTGTCCTTTCCCTCCACAGATGCTGCCTGACCCGCCGAGTTTCTTCAGCACTTCACTTTTTGCTCAAGATTCCAGCATCAGTCTCCTTCAGAGCTCGTTCAACTTGGCCAGCGATATTGCCACTAGATCCACCCTGATTAATCCCATTCACTGCAGAGGTGAACGATAAAAAAAGACAACGTTGTTCTTAAGTGCTGCATTTGCGATAATACAATCCTCCAAGTAGTTAAACTGCCACATTAATCTTCAGCTGTTTTCCTTGACTGTCCTTTCCAAATAATTATATTTGCTAAATGTTTACTTTAAAAAAGTAGATTTTGTCAAAGGGCCAACAGATTATTCATGTCAACAGTTAGACGGCATGAATTCTGGCACGGAAAGGCAACAGGGGTGATGACAAACTGGGATAAATCATTTTGTGATTTACAGTTAGGTGATTTGTCAGCAAATCTTTCAGAAATGGCCCAGTGCATATCACGCACAGTTAAACTGATTGTAGTCACTGATGTGGCATGTGGCAAACATAGAAACATAGAAAATAGGTGCAGGAGTAGGCCATTTGGCCCTTCGAGCCTGCACCGCCATTCAATATGATCATGGCTGATCATCCAACTCAGTATCCCATACCTGCCTTCTCCCCATACCCCCTGATCCCTTTAGCCACAAGGGTCACATCTAATTCCTTCTTAAATATAGCCAATGAACTGGCCTCAACTACCTTCTGTGGCAAAGAATTCCACAGATTCACCACTCTCTGTGTGAAAAAAAACTTTCTCATCTCGGTCCTAAAAGACTTCCCCCTTATCCTTAAACTGTGACCCCTTGTTCTGGACTTCCCCAACATCGGGAACAATCTTCCTGAATCTAGCCTGTCCAACCCCTTAAGAATTTTGTACGTTTCTATAAGATCCCCCCTCAATCTTCTAAATTCCAGCGAGTATTGTGATTGCCCCATAACCATGGCAACTCTTTTCATGTGGACATGTATTTTAAATAGAAGTTGAGATTGAAAGGTTGGATGGCAAATATCATGAATGAGTATTTTCTATGATATAATTTTTTTCACAGGGGGCTAATCTCTGAGTTTGTTGAGAATAATACTCAAAGTCTACAGTGCCTCAAAAACTGCACGATAAAATAATCTTTCTACAAATGCCGAGATTTCATCTTGAATCAGAGAGATACATTATATTGACAAATTAGTCAAGAGAAAGAGAGTCAGGACAGTGTTCAATTATCATACAAACAATGCCAACAATAGCACAATGAAGGCAGACTGAACACCTTCGCTCAGTCCGCCTTGGCCTACACGTTCTCCCAGTTGCTAAACAGTTTAACTCCCCCTCTCATCCCCACACTAACCTTTCCTCCCTGGGCCTCCTCCACTATCAATGAGGCCAGATGCAAATTGGAGGAACGGCACCTCATTTTTTTGCTTGGGCAGCTTACAACCCAGCGGTATGAATATTGATTTCTCTAATTTCAAGTAACCCTTGCATTCCCTCTCTCTCTGTCCCTCCCCCACCCTAGTCATCCTACTAGTTTCACCGTCATCCGGCTTAGTTTCACTGTTTATATCCTCTCATTATCACCTTTTCAACAGCCAACAATGGACCTTTGTGGGCTCCACCTTTCCTTGATCAGCTGGCTTTGATTGTTCTTTTCATAACCAATCATTCATTTGTTTTTGTACGTTTTCAGACCTCTAGTTTCCTTCTCCCCAGGAAAAAAGGAATAGGTGACGTTTTGGGTCTGAAGAAGGGTCTCGACCCAAAACGTCACCTATTCCTTTTCTCCAGAGAAGCTGCCTGACCCGCTGAGTTACTCCAGCTTTTTGTGACTATCTTCGGTGTAAACCAGCATTTGCAGTTCCTTCCTGCACATTAGAACAATTAAATTCTTACTTTGCAGCAGTTTAACAAGGCCATAAACACAATACACACAGATGAGATAAATTTCATTTTTAACAACTCAATAGATTATTATCAATACATTCAAACCGGTCTTTGCCGATTGCTAAGCAAGACAGGAGAGGGAAATGTGACTTTCTGTCATGAGGATTAACTCTGCACATTAAATATCAACAACGCCAATGGTAAAATATGTTTATGAAAATATGGAACCATCATAGAGTCACAGAAATACAGCACGAAACAGGCCCTTCGGCCTTTCGGCCCTTACTAATCCATCAACCACCAATTTATACAGATCCCATTTTATTCTTGCCATGCTCCAGATTCAATCCTTCACCTCCGCACTGGGGCAATTTACAGCGGCCAATTAACCTACCAATCTGCAGTCATTGGGAGAACATGCAAACTCCGCACAGACAGTGCTGGAGGTCTGGATTGAATGCGGGTCCCTGGAGCTGAGAGGCAGTGGCTCTACCAGCTGCACCTCTGTGCGACTCGTTATATTGTATTATATTATCACATTACATTAAACAGGTCCCTGCAACAGTCTGTTCGAACTCCTTCCATCGGGCAGACGATACAAGGCCTTCTACGCCCGCACCTCCAGACTCAGGAACAGCTTCATCCCCAGGGCCATAGCTGCTATGAACCGGTCCTGCTGAGCCGGATGGTCACAACGCATAGATCAACTTGCACTTAACCCTGTCTAAAACTGTTACAATTGTTTCGTTGGGTTGCTGTTGTCTAAATTACTTAAATTATTGCATCGTATGGGAGGCGCATTCCCAATCTCGTTGTACCCCTGGGTACAATGACAATAAAGATATATTGTATTGTATTGTATTGTATTATAATATAATCAAGATATTGGACAAAACGATTATCATCGATGTGAAATACAGTCAACAGGTCAAATGATGCATAGAATAGATCACAGCTGATGATAAATGGAATTAAATAGACAGTTTGAAATAAAAGTAATAAAAATATCTTCTTAAATAAGATTACAGTTTTAAACTGTGAATTCTCTCATTTGTTTAATAGAAATTGTGATTCAAAGTTTAATTCATCTAAAAGGCATAGAGCAACATGGATCTTAATACAATTTCCCCAACGTTTATTTAGGATGCAGTATACTTAGAAATCTGTGTCATCTTTATAACCATACTAGATCAAGTGGACCAGTTGGGTCCAAACCTCTCCTGCATTGGTACAGCACCCTCTCCTCCCCCCCTCCCCTCTCCCCCCCCACTCCCCCCTCCCCTCTCCCCCCACACCCCCTCCCCGCTCCCCCTACCTCCACTCTCCCCGTCCCTCCCCCTCCATCCCCCCTCCCCTCCCCCCTCCACCCCCTCCTCCTCCCCTTCCCCTCCCCCCCACTTCATCCTCCTCAACCCCCCTTATCCCCTCCCTCCACCCCTTCAAACCTCCCCCTCCTCCTTCCCCTCCCTTTCCCTCCCCCTTCCCCTCCCCACTCCATCCTCCTCAACCCCTCTTATTCCCCCCTTCCTCCCCCTCCTCCCCTCCTCCCCTCCTCCCCTCCTCCCCCCATCCCCCCTCCCCCCTCCCTCCCCTTTCCTCCTCCCTAGGAGATAGATTTAAACTTTAAAATGTGAATAACTTAAAAAATATAACACCAATTTCAATGAAACCTCTTCCATTAGCACCAAAGGGACAAGGGTGAGTAAGGTGGGCCTAAAATTGTCGCGCTGTCGTGTACCGTTTCGGCTGTAGTTTAGGAACAAACAAACAAACAAACGAGAGTTTTAGTATATAGATCATTGACCTAAAAAATTAGAGGATGTTTCAAGCTACAATTGTAATTCCTTTGAAGAGGATTCTTAGTCAAGGGCAAGATAGGCTTCTCCTGTTCTCACACGAGTGAATAGTTCAAGTTAATTGCTTTAGTCAGTGGAAGCAACGTCTGCAGATGACGTTTGAAGCTTCCAGCAAGAAGGGAGCATCTTGGGTCTCGGCAGCTTAGCGTGCTGGGCAATGAAGGCTATAAATTGGATTTAAACTGAGCCAACATGTTCTGTAGCTGTGATTACTGTTGGGACAGCACTAATCCCAGAACTAATCTAATTGGTGAACTTCTCTAATGTTTTTTAGATGAAACAAGAATTATGATTGACTGAACTAACTATTTATTCTACATTGAACCTGTTGAGCGAAGGGAAGGGGAAGAAAGGGTTAAGTAGATGAAAGTAGATAATGCTGAATCATCATAGTGACTGGAGGACAAAGGTGAGGCATGTAACAACTGAATGAAATAAAGATTTGGCGGCAACCTTATCACGCAGAGGGTGGTTTGTAGATGGAACGAACTGCCGGAAGAGGTAGTTAAGGCAGGTACAATGACAGCATTAAAAAGATATTTGGACAGGTACATGGATAGGAAAAGTTTAGAGGGACATGGGCCAAATGCAGACAGTTGAGACTAGTGTAGATGGGGCACTGTCGGCATGGGCAAGTTTGGCTGAAGAGTTTGCTTCCATGCTGTATCACTATTCGGTGATTTTTTGTGTGTAAAACGGTGTCTGTACACATATCGCGATGCAATATACCATCCCATCTTTTATATTCTACATCCTGACCTATGAGACAAAACCCGCTATATTATTGAGACTGGAGAAGGGTCTCGACCCAAAGTGTCACCTATCCATGTTCTCCAGAGATGTTGCCTGGCCCGCTGAGTTACTCCAGTGTTTAGTGTCTTCTTGTGTAAACCAGCATCTGCAGTTCCTCGATTCTACAAGCAACGTGAAAAACAGGTCATTCCACTCAGACTCAATGAATCTTGATTGCACTTTGTCTGGTGCGAATATCTGCAAAACAAGAGTGAGAATCTTTTAAAAGTAGTTTGTTGTCCATCAATAGAGTGCCTTGAGGTTGGGAAAGTTGTTGCTGCTTTCCAGAATCAGTCAAAGTTTGCCGCAATTGATTGTCATGTTGGCTGTCAAAGAACCACAGGTCCACATCTGTTTTTCACTCCTTGTCACCACCAACTCTTTCTTTCCTCAATCCTTTCATTTACTTCTAAATGTAATTAGGGTAATAGAGTTATTCAACACAGAAATGGTCCCATTAGTCACATCCATGCCAACCATTTTACCTGCATAAATGTGCATGGATGCTTTCAAGAGAGAGTTAGATAGAGCTCTTAATGAAAGCGGAATCAAGGGATATGGGGAGAAGGCAGGAACGGGGTACTGATTGTGGATGATCAGACATCATCACAGTGAGCGGCGGTGCTGGCTTGAAGGGCCGAATGACCTACTCCTGCACCTATTGTCTACTGTCTATTATAAATGCCTACATAAATGTCTAATAATTGCATTAATTGTATCCGATTCCATCACCACCTCTGACAGCCTGTATCAGATATATACCACCCTCTGTAAAATACCATCCTCCTTTAAAACTCCTTCCTCTCACCATAAACCTATACCCTCTTGTTTTTGATACCCCTATCATGGGGAGAAGATTGACTATCTACCTTATCCATGCCCCCTATAAGGTTTTTATACCTCTATCAGGTCACACCTTATCTTTGTTCTCCCTGGGGAAAACAAACCCAGCCTATCCAATCTCACCCCATAACTAAAGTCCCCCAATCCAGGCAATATCGTGGTGAGTCTTCTCTGCCCGCTCTCCAGTGCAACCACATCCTTCCCATGTTCTGGCAACCAGAACTACACACAAGATTCCTGGTGCAATTGAACCATTGTTCTGTAAAGCTGCAATATAACATCACATCTTTTATATTCTACATCCTGACCTATGAGACCAAACATGAACTCTACCACGGGAGCCTACGGGACTTTAACATCGCAGAGCTCACGATCCCTTTGCCAGGGATCGACCTCAGAGATCCAACCGTGGGTGCTTATGGACTTAACATCGCGGAGCCCGCGGTCTCTGGTCAGAGACTGACATCGGGAACTCCAAGCTGCAGGAGTTTCGACTGCCCCAGCATGGAAGTTTCGATCACCGCGACGCAGGGGCTTCTACCGCTGGCTGCGAGAGCTTTGATCGCCCCGACGGATGGTTCGACTGCCCCGACGCGGGAGTTTCGATCGCCCCGACAGGGGAGTTTCGATCACCCCGATGTGGGAGTTTCGATCACCCCGACGCAGGGGCTTCGACCGCTGGCTGCGAGAGCTTTGATCGCCCCGACGGATGGTTCGACTGCCCCGACGCGGGAGTTTCGATCGCCCCGACAGGGGAGTTTCGATCACCCCGATGTGGGAGTTTCGATCACCCCAACGCAGGGGCTTTGACCGCTAGCTGCGAGAGCTTTGATCGCCCCGACGGATGCTTCAACTGCCCCGACCGCGGGAGAATAAAGAGGAAGAAGCTTTGAATTTTTTGTCTTCATCACAGTGAGGAATGTGGGGAATCCGCTGTGGTGGATGTTTATGTTAACCTATGTAGTTGTGTGTCTTGGTGCTTTTTTTTGTATGGCTGTATGGTAATTTGCATATCACTGTACCTTAGTGTAGGAAAATAACTGCAGATGTTGGTACAGATCAAAGGTATTTATTTCACAAAATGCTGGAGTAACTCAGCGGGTCAGGCAGCATCTCAGGAGAGAAGGAATGGGTGACGTTTTGGGTCGAGACCCTTGGGTCTGACCCGCCTGCCTGACCCGCTGAGTTACTCCAGCATTTTGTGATACCTTCGATTTGTACCAGCATCTGCCGTTATTTTCCTACAAATCAAGCAAGGTTTATTCATAAAAATACTATCACAAAAAGCATGAGAAATCGTCCACTTGAAGCTGGAGGATCACTTAACTCAACAAGGTTGTATTTGCAATGGTGAGTGTATTCTACCAAAATATTTCATTGTTTCTCTGAAGCATTATTATAATTATTGTTAAAAATATAAGTGATAGATACAAGTATTTTAAGCACAACTGAGCAGCAATAGATAACTGATCTACGTAATGCAGAAGGCAGTTTAACTTGGACAATATTTTAAATGTCTGTTCTTGGATCAAACTCCTAATTTTAATAACACAACAAAATATGCAGGTATCACAAAATACTGGAGTAACTCAGTGGGTCAGGCAACATCTCCGGAGAGAAGGAATGGGTGACGTTTCGGGTCGAGACCCTTCTTCAGATAATACGCAGAATTATTCTCTGTTCCTAACACAGCCAAAACTGTGAAAGCGAGAATCTTTTTTAATCTGATTAACCAATGCAATTAAAAATTGCTTGAGGTTAAATTACACCATTATATGACATTGCATATATTAATACTCATAGTCAGGGAGAAAGCTGTATTTTAGAGGATCAGAAGTCTATGCAGTAAAAGGACAATAGAAGAAATGTCAGAATCAGGAGTGGATGCAGAAGAGGTCTACCAGAATGCTGCCTAGATTGGAGGGGTGTAGATAGACACAAAATTCTGGAGTAACTCAACGGGTCAGGCAGCATCCCTGGAGAAAAAGAAAAGGTGACATTTCAGGTCAGAACCCTTCTTCAGTCCCTTCAGGATTGAAGGGCATTAGCTATAAAGGGATACAAATGTTCTGGAGTAACTCAGAACTCAGTGGATGAGGCAGCATCTTTGGGGAACATGGATAGGTAACGATTCCCGATGTGGTCTCCTTTATATCATATCATATCATATATCTACAGCCGGAAACAGGCCTTTTCGGCCCTCCAAGTCCGTGCCGCCCAGTGATCCCACTATCCTACACCCACTAGGGACAATTTTTACATTTACCCAGCCAATTAACCTACATACCTGTACGTCTTTGGAGTGTGGGAGGAAACCGAAGATCTCGGAGAAAACCCACGCAGGTCACGGGGAGAACGTACAAACTCCTTACAGTGCAGCACCCGTAGTCAGGATTGAACCTGAGTCTCCGGCGCTGCATTCGCTGTAAAGCAGCAACTCTACCGCTGCGCTACCGTGCCGACGCGACCAAGCGTAAACTAGGCGGCCGCTTCGCTGGACATGTGCGCTCGGTCCGCCAAGGCCCACTGGAACTCCGGGTTGCTAATCATTTTAACCCCCTTTCCCATTCCCATTCTGACCTACTGCCTGGGTCTCCACTTTTGTCAGAATGAGGCCGCACTCAAACTGGAGGAAAACCATTCCATATTCCACTTGGATAGCTTGCAACCGAACGATGTGAATATTGAATTCTCCCATTTTAGGTAACTAACCTCAACCCTCCTCCTGCACTCCCCCCCCCTCCCCCAACCCCTCTCTCTTCCCTGGGCCCCAACTGCATGCGCACCCATTTCACTCCTCGCCCTCCCCTTCCACCTATATTCCTTCCCATGGCTGCACAATGCACACCTTCTATACTTATCTAACTACGAAGGTATTTATTCACAAAATGCTGGAGTAACTCAGCAGGTCAGGCAGCATCTCGGGAGAGAAGGAATGGGTGACGTTTCGGGTCGAGACCCTTCTTCAGTCTGAAGAAGGGTCTAGACCCGAAACGTCACCCATTCCTTCTCTCCCGAGATGCTGTCTGACCTGCTGAGTTACTCCAGCATTTTGTGAATAAATACCTTCGATTTGTGCCAGCATCTGCAGTTATTTTCTTATATCTTATATAACTACTTCAGTCTTTTCATCTCTGGCCTTTCTCCAACCATCTTCTTAACAAAACCCTTCCTCACCTGTATCCACTTATAAATCAACAGGTTTTGCCCCTCCACCTTTCCAGCTTCCTCTTCCCCCACCACAATCAGTCTGTAGATGGGGCCCCGACCCGAATCATCACTATTCATGTTCTCCAGAGATGCTGCCTGACCCGCTGAGTTACTCGAGCACTTTGTGTCTTTTTATTCTGATGCAGCAACTGCAGTTCCTTGGTTACCCTTTTTAGTTATTAGGAGATGCTTGACAAACTTGGATTGTTTTCGCTGCTACATTGGAGGCTGAGGGAAGACCTGATAGAAGTTTATAAAATTATGAGAGGCATAGATAGGGTAGACAGTCAGAACCTTCTTCCCAATGTAGAAATGTCAACGACTGGCTTTAAGGTGAGAGGGACAAAATTTAGAGGAGATGTGTGGGGCAGGTTTTTATATACAGAGAGGGGTGGGTGTTTGGAAAGGGCTACCATGGGTAGTGGTGGAGGCAGATACGGTAGGGATAGTGAAGAGGCTTTTAGGTAGGCACATGGATATGCAGAGAATGGAGGCAAATGGATCACGTGCAGGCAGAGGAGATTAGTTTAAAATGGCATCGTGTTCTCTCAAGAGCCAAGAGCCGTCAAGAGTCAAGAGTGTTACTTATCATATTTACTGGCAAAGAAACAATGAAATTCGTACTTGTTGCAGTTTTACAAGTCTGTATATAAATATATAATAATCAATAATACAATAAATTAATAATCAGCAATACCAGATTGCCATGTGGTTTCTCATAATGGGCCATAGATGAAGATACTAATTATTGTAGCTAACTGCAAAAGCAGACCCAGTTCCCTGAGGATAAGTGCAGGAAGGAACTGCAGATGCTGGTTTACACCGAAGATAGTCACAAAACGCTGGACGAACTCAGCGGGCCAGGCAGCATCACTGGTGAGAAGGGTCTGAAGAAGGGTCTCGACCCGAAACATCACCCGTTCCTTCTCTCCAGAGATGCTGCCTGTCCCGCTGAGTTATTCCAGCATTTTGTGTCTATCTTCCCTAAGGATAAGATTGGCTTAAATAATTAAAGGTGATTGGAAGAATATGTTTAGTCTGAGTTCTTTACAATGGCAGCGACATAAACCATAGGCAGATTTCAAAGATTATTCAAGGATTCATGTTCATGCAGTAAGCAATGCTATATTAAACCAAAGACCCAGCCAACTTACTGCAGGTGGAAACTGGTGCTGTCCACAACGATGGCTGAAGGACGGACAACATTAAACAGACTCATGGTGTCATGGTCAACACTGCACAGTATTAATGTGACACACACTGATGCTAAAAGCAGACAAGACTCCAGTTTTGCAGGAATTAGAAGGTAACCTTAAACCTGAACAGTGGGTAATGAACAATACCTGTTGCCCATGTTGATGGATCTATGTGTTAAATTGTCAAAGATCAAAGTCAGTACCAGGTTGAACTTGTCACACCCATGTACACAATACATCGTGGATGAAAGAAAGGTAACATTATCTCACAATAAACACCCAGGACATGCTTTGTACATACACCAAGCTCCCTTAGGGCAAGAACACCCCACCCAGAATAATTGGGACATTACGGATGTCGGACCAAGATGCAAGCAAGATGATGGTTTGATTGCAACTACCACAGCAAAAGAAACTTCTAACTCCCCGACTTACATCATGATCACGTCTCAGAAGTCAGATGTTACATAGGTCGGAAAAGGATGTGCTACTGTGTCGGCGTAAATTTGAATGTGGAGGAAGTGCAACGTGGAGACCAGGGGGGAGCTCCAACTCAGAGAACGTGGGGGAGCTTGGATGTAGGGACCATGTGTTAGCTACGGTGCAGAGACCACGGGGGAGCTCCGATATGGAGACCACATGGGAGCTCCGACGTGGAGACCATGGGGTGAGCTCCTACACAGAGACCACATGGGAGCTCCGACATGGAGACCATGTGGTGAGCTCCTACACGGAGACCACATGGGAGCTCCGACGTGGAGCCCAAGTGAGAGCATTGACGAGAACAGCTGACTGGTTTGTGGAAATGGCCACACAGCTACCAAGACTACCGAGACACGCTTCTCGGAAATAAAGCAGTGGGCTTAAAGAATTGCTTACATAAGTGTGAGTTTACATAGGACATCCATTACTGAAGTCGGGGAGTGCCTGGTCTTTGAAGTACAGTATGTAGGAGGCATCTTGAGCGTACTATGAGGCTGCAGAAGAATGCCCTGCTTGAGAATAGAAACAGTCAAGAAGGTGAGAACCATTATGAAGAATAGAAAACTTGAGAAAGCGAATGTCATGCTTTCTTATGTCTATCCTAGAAGCTGCATGTTTCTGTAAACCTGGCAATGGTATTGACTCTGCTAAATCAAATACTGGAAAGCATGAACCATGGCAATGGGGAATAGAACTGTAGATGTGTTATCAGCACTGTCTTATGAAATTTCTCGTGCAAATAGAGGAAAGGAAATGTATTCTTTAAAGGGAGTAAAGAAGGATATTTACCTAACAGCAGAAGGACGTGGGAGGATCCTGGTATTGTTAACACATATTGAAGGCAGTAACTTGCAGCTTAGTCTATTGATGTGACATAAACAATGATCATGAAGAGCTGGCTAGCAACTCTTGCACATTGCCAAGTCTTGCACATTGCCAAGACTGCAGACCACCATCTCCATTAACACGAGTGAGATGACAACAGAAGGGCCATAGACAACTTGCTCTATTGAAGGATAGCTGCTCAAAATGAATTGAACTTCCACAGAAGAAGTCAATCTCTTAATACTTGAAGAGGTTTTGTTCTTCATTTTGTTTAGTTTAGTGATACATCATGGAAACAGGCTCTTCAGCCTCATGAGTCTGCACTGACCAGCGATCACCCATTCACTAGTTCTAACCTATACAATAGGGACCATTTACAGAAGCCAACTAACTTTCAAACCTGCACGACTTTGGAATGTGGGAGGAAACCAGAGAACCTGGAGAAAACCCATGCAGTCACAGGGAGAACCTAAAAACTCCATACAGACAACACCCGTAGTCGGGATCGAAACCGGGTCTTTAAAGTCTCGATGCAACTAAAGTATTCAATTATGATTACAGGATCGCGCATCACCACAGAATACATTACACAGCTCAGGTCTATTTTCATCACACGTGGTTCCTCACATTTGTAAAATAAAATGGATGCAAACATTGATTCACATCTCCTTGCCATCCAGTTCTAAATAGAGATGCTGAGAGATCAGTGCAAGAGTTGCTAAAGAAACAAGTAATGGGAGACAATTCAAGTATTTTTATGACAACCCAATTCACAGATTTTATTCTAATCTTCATGGTTTCACTGCCAGATCGACTGATGCGAAAAACTCAGAGGATGAGTTTGAGTTCAGAGTTTGATTCAACCAAATCTACAACAAATGGCAGATGCTGGATCAAAGCAACACAATTCATGCTATAAAGGAGAAAGATTCAGATTAGTTGATCGTGTTCATGTGCCGAGAACCACAGATAGTTCTGTGATGTGAAAATTGGGTTCTGGAGATACAGGGTTCCTAGAATTATCTGTTTAGAGTTGACAGGAGATCCATGTAGATCACATGATCTCAATGGAAGAGATCTGGGAGTGGTGAGCTAGATTGATAACAGAAGTGTGCTCCTGAAGTGAGCCTCTCATGGTTGTTAAAAACGATTTGTTGAACATAACTGAAGAAAGATAAGAGAGATTTTATCAATGAATCAGGAGGTGGGGACAATACAGGTCCACCACTGATTTTCCGGCATCCTTGGTTCCAGAGCTATTCTGGATTATCCGTTTTGACAGACCGACCAAGGTCACAGCCTCTGAGAGAAGTCCAATGATATAGGAACGGTCCGCCTTGGGAGCCGAGATATCAGCCTGCAAAGTCGGCCTCCGGAGTTGGGTGTGGGAATGGATCTGCTGGCTGCGGCCGGGATGGAATTCCAGAGGCCCGGCCACAGGGGGCAAATATGACCCGCCGATCGGTGCGGAGGTCCCGATGAGGTTGAGATTGGCTGCCTCACATAACAGCCACATTTTCAGGGGGACTTCAATATGATACGATAGAACTTTATTTATCTCAAGAGGGAAATTGATCTGTCAACAGTCATAAAAACAAGTGTTATATTGTAACAAGATAAAAACAATTTCAAGTGTGCTCTTGTTATTTTGTCAGGATTAAAGGAGGTGCCAGACCACCAGTTGCTAGAAATTTGGTGGTGGACCTGTGCTCGTTATGTCTGTTGAGTTCCCAGGATCAACATGTAGCAATGAACCAGGTGCGAGGATCTAAAACCCAGTTACTCAGATAAACTTCCAGATTTGTAAATGTTGTAAAGATAGTTTCACTCTACCTTTTCTTTCATAGGATAAAGAGGTGTATATACAAATGGAAGTGGCTTTACTGAATGTGTAGGAAGGAACTGCAATTCCTGGTTTAAACCGAAGATGGGCACAAAAAGCTGGAGTAACTCAGTGGGCCAGGCAGCATTTCTGGAAAAAAGGAATAGGTGACGTTTCGGGTCGAGACCCTTCTTCAGACTGGAGAAGGGTCTCGACCCAAAACATCACCTATTCAATAGACAATAGACAATAGGTGCAGGAGGAGGCCTTTCGGCCCTTCGAGCCAGCACCGCCATTCAATGTGATCATGGCTGATCATTCTCAATCAGTACCCCGTTCCTGCCTTCTCCCCATACCCCTTGACTTTGCTATCCTTAAGAGCTCTATCTAGCTCTCTCTTGAATGCATTCAGAGAATTGGCCTCCACTGCCTTCTGAGGCAGAGAATTCCACAGATTCACAACTCTCTGACTGAAAAGGTTTTTCCCCATCTCAGTTCTAAATGGCCTACCCCTTATTCTTAAACTGTGGCCCCTTGTTCTGGACTCCCCCAACATTGGGAACATGTTTCCTGCCTCTAACGTGTCCAACCCCTAAATAATCTTATACGTTTCGATAAGATCCCCTCTCATCCTTCTAAATTCCAGTGTATACAAGCCTAGTCGCTCCAGTCTTTCAACATACGACAGTCCCGCCATTCCGGGAATTAACATAGTAAACCTATGCTGCACGCCCTCAATAGCAAGAATATCCTTCCTCAAATTTGGAGACCAAAACTGCACACAGTACTCCAGGTGCGGTCTCACTAGAGCCCTGTACAACTGCAAAAGGACCTCTTTGCTCCTATTCCTTTTCTCCAGAGATACTGTCTGGCCTGCTGAGTTACTCCAGCTTTTTGTATCTGTCTTTGGCTTTACTTAATGATGACTTTGATCACACGTGCATTGTTTTGCACATGTGTGCAGTCTATGAAAAAACAAAACGCATTTAAGAAGCTGTTTGTGTTTCCTGGGTATTAGTTTGCACACTTTGCATGCTACAAAGGTATCTACTCTATTTCCATTTAGTGCGCTTTTTGCAATGGTATTTGCTGGTATGGCATAGCAGCACCTCTAAAATGTTAAATGCTATTATTTCATTTTCCAGCCAAGTGACACATATATTTATTAATCATTCAAATAAGCACCTTTCTCTTTGCAGAAATAGCACTGATTATGTCGACCACAATCATCTGAACCTAAAAGATCACAGGTAAAATCATTTCAATCATCTGAACCTAAAAGATCACAGGTAAATTCTTGTGGACCTTAAAGAAAAGCTGAAAATACTCATCCAGGTTAAACAGCAGCCGTACAGAAGCCTGAAGAAGGGTCCCAACCCGGAAGGTCACCTCTTAATTTTCTCCAGAGATGCTGCCTGATCCGTTGAGTTACTCCAGCATTTTATGTCCAGCTCTAGCTGTACAGATGCTGCCCGACCTACAGAGAAGGGCCTCAAGTGACAAATTGTTTATTTCAAAACTAAACAAAATTTATCCTCCTTATATTCTGCAGATGATTCTCCATCATTGCTGAAGTCAAGATGTAGCATAAATACAAAACAACAATCCAGAAAACAGCATCTGTTACTGATCAAATTTAGATCATTTTTGATTACGTTTAAGTAAACTGTTTAAAGAAAGTTAAGTGCTCATAATCTCGTGTTCAAAATCATCATAAATTTTTACCAAATAACACAATGGGTCCTTTCACTTCAGGCACCCCAGAACATTTCTGCAGCGTTGGTAGAAGTGTGGCCACAGCAGTCATGTGGGGATACCCTACGTGAAATTGCTGTTAATATTATAAGCGTTATTGCTAAAAGCAGCATGCTACACAGGAAGGGAAATAGAAGTGTCACTCTTAATACAATAAGTCCAGTTAATTCTGAACATGCTACGGCTGAAATGTTTTCATGTTTTCCTGTGTATGGTATGCAGTTTTGAAGTGTAATATAACTCTTTGCTTTAGCAATGTTAATGTTGGTGGCAGTCTCTGAGGGGAAGTCAATTTCCCTGATGAAACCCAATTAACAATGCAGGTTTATATTATTGCCTGAAGCCTGCTGTCTTAATTATATCTTCAGTAGGGCTTATTACAGTTACATTGTGAGTAAGGTAAGCCGCCATTAATATGTCATTTTAATGCATTGGTACAATATTATAATAACCTGGTAGGAATTGAGTTTCTGCTTTTAATTCTTGGATAATCTATTCAAGGGAGGGAGACTATAATGTGCCACCATTTGGTTTTTCAATGCAGATAGAACCACTGGCAAATTTAAATATTAAGGCTGAACCGAACTCAATATTTAAGCATCCACAGTGAATTTGATTGCATTAGATGGAATTATTGATAAACTTTAGTTGATCAGATTGGAGTCAGAAATAACACAAGGTCATCAGGCATGGATATTAGCTTCTTATAAAGATGTATACAAGACCAATGATGAACATGACAAATATTCCATATATCAAGCAATGTTGCTGTACTATATATTTGGCCAATCTGAGCCAATTACAAAATTACTTCTGTATTTAATAATATTTGAAAGGGCAAAATGTTCTATCTGCAACTTACAACATCATTTAGCCCATTGAGTCTATGGCATCTCACAGTGCAGTCTCAATCTCTTCATTAATTTATCTGTAAACTATTCTAATTACATTTCCGTTATTTAATGCAGCCTCACTCCCCCCTTCCTTCCCATCCCTCCACCCCCATCACCCCCATCCCCTGCCAACACCCACCAGTCATCGTTATGTTTTTAATTTAGGGATACAGCGCGGAATGAGGCCCTTCAGCCCACCGAGTCCATGCAAACCTTTGATCACCCATTCACATTAGTTCTATGTCATTACACTTTCTCTATACATTAGGGGCAATTGACAGAGGCCAAATAACCTGGACAACATGCAAATCCTTCACACACAGCACTTGAAGTCAGGATTGAACCCACATCGATGGAGTTGTGAGGTGGTAGCTTTATGAGCTGCAGCACTGTGTCACCCAGTCTGTTTACCTGTTAGCCAATCTCCTGTTAAATTTGTGTGCTTCTGAGCTGAGAGCAGGTATTCCAAATATCAACTCTTGCCTTCAAAACTTGAGCTTCTTATGAAAACTTTTTTTCTTTGTACAATGTAAAAAAAAATTTAACAGGGCAGCGACAAAATATGAACTGTTTCAATATTATTACAGGAAATTAAAAGAAATGAATGTTCAAAAATTAATTTCCTCTCTACCCAGAAGAGCAAGTAATACTGGAGTACAGGCAAACATAACCATTCATTCAAGTGATGTTTCTTTTAAGGTCCAACATGGAAACAGGCCATTCGGCCAGGTCTGCAAGGGGCAGGGGAGGAGGTGGGGGCGGGGGGAGGGGGCGGGGGGAGGGGGGGGAATGGCTTGGACAGCTGGCATAGTAAGCGACAGGGGACGCGGTATGTGCCTGGTGTAGTGTATAAGAAAATAACTGCAGATGCTGGTACAAATCGATTTATTCACAAAATGCTGGAGTAACTCAGCAGGTCAGGCAGCATCTCGGGAGAGAAGGAATGGGTGACGTTTCGGGTCGAGACCCTTCTTCAGACTGATGTCGGGGGTGGGACAAAGGAAGGATATAGGTGGAGACAGGAAGATAGAGGGAGATCTGGGAAGGAGGAGGGGAAGGGAGGGACAGAGGAGCTATCTGAAGTTGGAGAAGTCGACGTTCATACCACCGGGCTGCAAACTGCCCAGGCGAAATATGAGGTGCTGCTCCTCCAATTTCCGGCGGGCCTCACTATGGCACTGGAGGAGGCCAATGACAGAGAGGTCAGACTGGGAATGGGAGGGGGAGTTAAAGTGCTGGGCCACCGGGAGATCAGTTGCGTTAATGCGGACCGAGCGCAGGTGTTCAGCGAAGCGATCGCTGAGCCTGCACTTGGTTTCGCCGATATAGATAAGTTGACATCTAGAGCAGCGGATGCAATAGATGAGGTTGGAGGAGGTGCAGGTGAACCTCTGTCTCACCTGGAAAGAATGTTTGGGTCCTTTGATGGAGTTGAGGGGGGAGGTAAAGGGACAGGTGTTGCATCTCGTGCGGTTGCAAGGGAAAGTGCCCGGGGTTAGGGTGGTTTGGGTAGGAAGGGACGAGTGGACCAGGGAGTTGCGGAGGGAACGGTCTCTGCGGAACGCAGAGAGGGGAGGGGATGGGAAGATATGGCCAGTGGTGGGGTCCTGTTGTAGGTGACGGAAATGTTGGTGGATGATATGGTGTAGTGTAGGTCTGTCCGCTATAACCAAAATCCGTTATGAAGAGGTCCATTAAAAAAGAGGGTTTTCTGTGTCAGGGTTAGCAAAATTGGATATTCATGATGGCAATCTGGTGAAAGAAGTTTTTAACTTCAAGTCACAAACCCAAGATAGACAAGGATAGCAGGTACATGACTACACCACCACCCGTGAGGGTCTCTCCAAGTCACAAACCATCCTGACTTGCAAATAGACTCCAAAGACTGGAGCGACTAGGCTTGTATACACTGGAATTTAGAAGGATGAGAGGAGATCTTATCGAAACGTATAAGATTATTAAGGGATTGGACACATTAGAGACATGAAACATGTTCCCAATGTTGGGGGAGTCCAGAACAAGGGGCCACAGTTTAAGAATAAGGGGTAGGCCATTTAGAACTGAGATGAGGAAAAACTTTTTCAGTCAGAGAGTTGTGAATCTGTGGAATTCTCTGTCTCAGAAGGCAGTGGAGGTCAATTCTCTGAATGCATTCAAGAGAGAGCTAGATAGAGCTCTTAAGGATAGCGGAGTCAGGGGTATGGGGAGAAGGCAGGAACGGGGTACTGATTGAGAATGATCAGCCATGATCACATTGAATGGCGGTGCTGGCTCGAAGGGCCGAATGGCCTCCTCCTGCACCTATTGTCTATTGTCTATTGTGTTAACTATATCCCAGTGCAAATACCTTTACCAGAAGGCTGCAGCAATTTAAGAAGATAAATTACCACCCCGCTTGAGAAGGGAAATAAATGCTGGTCTAAATGCAGACAGTTTTCGTATTGAAACACGCAAACTAAAATGTCTTTGAGTTTTCTCAACATATATTTTGTATACGTTGCAGGAGACTCTGGTATTATGGAAAGGAGGGGTGTGGCACTCCTAAAATTGGTTTGCAATTTCCCATAACACCAAGCTGCATCATCTACGTGTGCATCAAACACCCAAATCGAAAATAAATAACTCTTGAATTTATATTATTTACTTTTTTTTCACACATAGATTTCGCGAGAGCATACTTTGTCCTATTTCTCAAATCTTTGGACAGAGGTTTGTGAATACTGCAAGGGTGAATTTCCATTACCTGAACACATGTAGTATGGACATGCAAGCTTAGGTGCATGGGAAGTATGGCATCCTGCATGGCATTTGGGCGATCATGTTTATGTTGGGTCTTTGTTGATGCAATCCGTTGCTAAAACCCACTGGCATTTATAAAGAATAATTTATTTCCCCTTTAAAAATATGCAGTGGACTCTGTTTTAATATTCAGTGCGAGAACATGGTCTGTCCTCTGGAAACGTTCTCTGAAGATAAAATATCCCACGTCATACTTGTTCTACGTTTCTGTTTAGCCTGAAGAAAACTTGCTTCAGAAGCTGAAAATAAACTACGAAGCTTCTTATTAATGTCAATTTGTCTTCCAGAGAAAATTCTGCGCAAGTGTCTCATTAACAAAGAGGGCAGTCACATTTCAAATAAATATAAATGATAATTATAATACGATTAGTCGATGTAAATATGAATTTGATGTAAATTTGACAGCTGACAGCTTCAAACCCAAATCCACTTATGCTAACATCTTTAATTTACCATGAAATTAAACTGGAATAAGTAAATCTATTTCCTTGAGGATTGTCTGTCCCTAATTGTGCATTTTAAATGCATTATAACTTCCAAAATATGTCTGTCCATTAGGATCTCATCCTTAATTTAAGAGGTTGGTGATTGACATCCCGTTCCTTCGATCTTGGGTTTGAATGGAGCAAACATTATTGTGGACGGCCTTCCCAAATAATCGGCCAAATCATTTATAGACACAAAATGCGGGAGTAACTCAGAGGGTCAGGCAGCGTCCCTGGAGAAAAGTAATAGGTGACGTTTCAGGTCGAGACCCATCTTCAGACTGAGAGTCAGGGGAAAGGGAAAGGAGAGATATCGACAGTGATATAGGGAGATAGAGAACAAATGAATGAAAGATATGCGAAACAGTAACAATGATAATGGAAACGGTCGATTGTTGGCTGTGGGGCTAGGTGAAAATGTGTTGTACAAGCAAAGAAACTCATCAAATAGGACAGTGAAACTAGTACAACTACTAAGGTGGGGGAGGGATGGAGAGAGAGGGGATGCGAGGGTTACTTGAAATTAGAAAAATCAATATTCACACCATTCACATCAAGTGAAATGTGAGGTACTGTTCCTTCAATGTGCGTCTGGCCTCACTCTGACAATGGAAGAGACCCAGGTCAGAAAGGTCAGCATGGGAATGTGAAGTGGAGTTAAAGTGTTTGCTAAATCATTTGTTGTTGTGACTGGAAGTCCCATTATTACAGAACTTTCAGTCAAGGAAGGAAAATGCATCCCCTGAATTAGTTTAGTTTCGTTTGTTGTCAAGTGTACCGAGGTACAGTGAAAAGCTTTTGTTGCGCGCTAACCAGTCAGCGGAAAGGCGATACATGATTACAATTGAGCCAGCCACAGTGTACAGATACATGATAAAAGGAATAATGTTTAGTGCAAGATGAAGTCCAGTAAAGTCCGATTAAAGATAATGCGAGGGTCTCCAATGAGGCAGATAGTAGCTCAGGGTTGCTCCCTAGTTGTTGATAGAATGGTTGCATGATAACAGCTGAGAAAATTGAAGTCCCATAAAGATAAAGGTCTCCAATGAGGTAGATGGGAGGTCAGGACTGCACTCTAACTGATGAGAGGACTGTTCAGTTGTCTGCTGACAGCTGGGAAGAAACTGTCCCTGAATCTGGAAGTGTGCGTTTTCACACTTCCATACCTCTTGCCTGATGGGAGAGGGGAGAAGAGGGAGTGAGCAGGGTAAGACTCATCCTTGATTTTGCTGGTGGCCTTGCCGAAGCAGTGTGACATGTGAATGGAGTCAATGGAAGGGAGGCAGGTTTGCGTGACATCCTGGGCTGTACCCACAATTCTGTGCAACTTCTTGCAGTCTCAGATGGAGCAGTCCCCCAAACCATGCTGTGATGCATCCCGATAAAATGCTTTCTGCGGCGCGTTTGTAGAAGTGGATCAGAGTTGTTGGGGACATGCCAAACCTCCTAAGTCTTCTCAGTAAGTAAATGTGTTGGTGTGCTTTCTTTTGAATTTGTCCTATAATGAAGCTCTTGGGTTGAGATTCTTCTCAGCTAGAAAATTGAAAAATCTACCAATGTAATTTAAAATACAAACAAGGAAACTTCTTGATGGCAGCATTTTTAAGAAACAAGCCATATCAACTAAGCTTCAAAATTCGCATCCTTTTGCACACACTCCGATAATGAATTCTGCTCTGTCATCACGTATCATTGTGAGTTGGTAGACACAAG
Organism: Rhinoraja longicauda; assembly: GCF_053455715.1. NCBI lineage: Eukaryota > Metazoa > Chordata > Chondrichthyes > Rajiformes > Arhynchobatidae > Rhinoraja > Rhinoraja longicauda. The sequence goes on from NC_135958.1 coordinate 53,221,985, forward strand.
AAGCTGCAGATGCTGGAATCTTGCCTGGAACATAAGGTGCTGGAGTAAATCAACGGATCAGGCAACATCTTTGGAGGACATGGAAAGGTGACGTTTTGGGTCGGGACCCTTCTTCAGACCATCTGAGTGCTGTCATCCACTGATGCTGCCTGGCCTGCTGATTTACTGCAGCCCTTTGTGTTCATTGCGAGTCTGGAATTCAAAATAAAAGGGTTAACTAAAATAAAATAAAATTTTCTCAAGCCCCAGGAATAAAGTACCATTGGATTTATATTCTATTACTTACTGACAAGCATCCAAATGTATAAAATCAAAAAATGGTCCAAATTGGAAAGGAAGAGAGAAATTTTAACATATCCTGATTACTTTTATGAGACTCAAAACAGCCACAAATTTGGAAAATAAATAATAGATAAGACCACATGCTGCCTTACAGCGCGAGAGACCCAGGTACGATCTTGACTACGGGTCCTATCTGTACTGTGTTTGCACATTCTCCCTGTGATCGCGTGGTTCTTCTCCAGGTGCTCAGGTTTCCTTCCACATTTCAAAGATGTGAAGGTTGGATTAATTGGCTTCTGTAAATTGTCCGTCGAGTGTAGGATAGAAATAGTATATAGGTGATCGCTGGTCGGTGTGGACTCGATGGGCTGGAGGGCCTGTTTCCATGCTGTATCTCTAAACTAACGTAAACTAAACTAAACTAAACTAAACAAACAAAACTAAACTAAACTAAAGTAAATTAAACTAAGCTAAACAGAAATGTTGAATAACATGTCAAATTAAGGAGGAAGTCTCTCTTTAAGGAACCCTTAGCATCGAATGGAATTGGTCTTATTTATAGGACCAAACAGAGCTGAATTTAGCCTGGCCTCCAGGCTTGTTGACCAAGGTTGAGATCAGTCCATGTTTACCTGGGCAGGATATGGAGGGCAAATGTATCTGACTCTCTGGACCCAGGGGTTACCCAGTCATGAGTAGTGAGGCCTTTACAGTGAGTAGGCCTCAACTGTGTACTGCTGAGGCCCTACCCCCTACCCCCTACCCCCTACCCCCTACCCCCTACCCCCCCCCCCCCCCCCGTATACACAGGCAGAGGTGTGTCTCTATCAAAGCTGGACATCTCTCCTTAACAGTATTTATATGCCTCTGATACTCAGAAAAGTTTTAAAGATTGTGAAATGGGTAAGAAAAACAGAAGCAACTAAAAACACCGTAAAACATTAGAAATAATTAAAAGCAATAATAATAATAATAATAATAATAATAATAATAATAATAATAATAATGCATTACATTTATATAGCGCTTTCCTAAAAACTCAAAGACGCTTTACATATTAGATAAAACATAAAAATAAATAAATAAACAAACAGAAAAGGAAGAATAAGGTGGAGCGACGGTCAATGATTGAAGGCGGCGTAGAACAAATGAGACTTCAGTGATGTTTTGAATGTGGTGAGTGAGGAGGAGTCTCTGATGGTTTGGGGTAGTGAGTTCCAGAGGGTGGGAGCAGCAACGGAGAAAGCCCTGTCCCCCCAGGATCTGAGTTTGGTCAATAAATAAAATAACAAAATTCACAACTGGTCTATAGCGCTAGGAATACTTATTCAACTGAATGGGGAAAGTCATAAAGTTATAGAGTTTACAGCATGGAAATAGGCCCTTTGGCCCAATTCGTCCATGCCGACAAAGTGATTGTATGGAAGTCCTGGAAGCTGTAGGATTGCAGAGATGGATTCCTCAGCATTATGCAAAAGCATTATGATCAGTGTCTGCAACAGAAGTTCAAAGATGGATCAGAGTGACGGATGGACCTGCAGGAGAATTGCAGAAGTCCAGGACTTACCTGGGAGTGGTTCAATGCCACAGTTCCCTTCAGAGCTATTAATCATAGCCAAAGCCACGCCGCCACCTTGTTAACAAATTGAACGAAACATGAGATATATTTTCTTTTGTGAAGAGATTACCAGGTACAAAAATGCAGGTGACGTGAGCAAGAGCAAGTATCAAAGTATTCTGTTCAGAGTGACTGTCAAAGGCTGATGGTAATGGAGTCAATTTATTCCTGGCCACATCTACAACCTCACAGAAACATCCAGCCAATATCCTGCCTCAAGCAGAAGTTGTTTTAGTTTATGGAGATTCTTCACAGGCATCAGAGACGATGTTTGACAAGCAGATTACTGGGCGATTAAAGGCACTGGCAGTAAGTGAGAGTCTATTAACTGAAGTCGTACAATGTACAAAAACATTCCTTTCTGTAATTCAAGACCATACTGGGGGGAAGAAAGCTAAGCTCATGAAGTTTCTATTGTTAATGCTTCCTATAAAGTATGTAATGAACTACTTTATACAAAAACACAAAACATTCCTCAAAGAAAATGACACAGAAATTATACACTACAAGAGGAACTGCAAAATATAGACTAATCTCACATGAGTTGGTCTATGAATTTATTTATCCTGCAAATGCTCTAATTTTAAACTTTGGAGGATTAATTCTGATTGGCTCTGCAAAGAGAGTTTCAGTATTGTCGGAAATATTTTACCTGGTGATTGGTTTACTATCTATGGTGTAATGTAACTATTTAATACAAGTTCATAAGTTCATAAGTCAAAGGAGCAGACTTAGGCCTTTTGACCCATCGAGTCTACTCCGCCATTCAATCATGCCAGATCTATCTCTTCCTCTCAACCCCATTCTCCTGCCTTCTTCCCGTAACCCTTGATGCCCTTACTGATCAAGAATGTGTCAATCGCAAAAATACCTGCCTGACTTGGCCAAGCAGTCCATGGCAATGAATTCCACAGATTCACCACTCTCTGACTAAAGAAATTCCTCCTCTTCTTCTTTTTAAAAGTACATAATTTTATTCTGAGGCTATGCCCTCTGGTTCTAGACTCTCCTATTAATGTATCATCACTGAAATTTTGCGTACAGTGCACGCATTTACAAATATTAGTAATTACACTATTAATCTAACAATATATTTTATATATATATAAAATATTTGTAGGCAAATACTTGATCAGGTATACACAAAATCACACATGTGCATCAGGTCCTTAAACCAAAAATGCTGGAGTAACTCAGCAGGTCAGGCAGCATCTCGGGAGAGAAGGAATGGGTGACGTTTCGGGTTGAGACCCTTCTGAAGAAGGGTCTCGACCCGAAACGTCACCCATTCCTTCTCTCCCGAGATGCTGCCTGACCTGCTGAGTTACTCCAGCATTTTGTGAATAAATCGATTTGTACCAGCATCTGCAGTTATATTATTATACTATAGGTCCTTAAACCCATTGTGTCTGAAGAAGGGTCTCGACACAAAACGTCACCTGTTCCTTTTCTTTGGAGATGCTGCCTGGCCCACTGAGTTACTCCAGCATTTTAAGTCTATGTTCGATGTAAACCAGCACCTGCAGTTCCTTCCTAGGCACTCGATAATACACTACTGATGTAGAGAGTTAAGAGAAAGTCTGGCGTAAGATCAATGATTTTTTTAATCGTATTTAACTTCATAGCAAATAAATTTTGTTTTCCTTAATTGAGAAAAATGCATTTTTGTGTAGTAAAAATATATGCATTATTCAAATATTGATCCTAAAATGTATTCAAATATTGTAAATGTATTACAATATATAATTGTAAATGTATTATTGCAATATATTTACAATTATATTAAAATGTAATATAATTGTTCACTATATGTTCTATTCTCTGTTCTATTGTTCTATTCTATGTTCTATTATCATTTCATTCTGATAAATGATAATGCTGTTCGATTGATTAATCGAATCTGATATTACTCTGCCAAACAGCCCAATAAAATGGCTTTAGCTTGACCTAAATTGTGAACCTCAGCAGAATAATATTATTTTTTAAATGCAAAGAACTGATTAATTATATATATTTTGGAACTATGATTCACAGACTAAAAATATATATAATTAATAGACGAGATAATTCACTAAGAACAAAGGCATTATTAAATTATCTGGTATAGTTTTCAGGCCTTGTCCTTGTGTAAAAAATCCAATGTTATTTTAAATAGTCATTGACCATACAGCCTTATATGGCCTTGAGTAAATGATGATCCATCATTCATGGATGCAAAGTTGAACTAATTTACGGTCATGTATCATACACATTTTTACAGAAATTTGGATAAGACGTTAAATTATTTGCTTTCTGAGCCAGGGGAAATAGGACTTTGCTCCGCTTTGCTTTCAAAATGTTACAGATTATCAGTTAATAGGTTTTTAGGTGTTTTAAATTCTGCTTTTACGGATTGACTTGTTTTGCCAATCTTTAAAGTGAAGACTTCTTAGTTTGGCTATTTTTCTGTTTGTTTGACTCAGATTACACATAACCAACATCAAAAACTTAACGGGCCATTTAGGAAATCAATATTGATAAAATCAAAATGACCACTAAAACACACCAATAATTACAATAAAAAACACTTTTTTTTGGAGACAACGTGAGACAACAATTAGAAATTCAGAGTTTTGCAGCACATTTCATTTTAGATATCCTGGTTAGCATTTACTAGTTGGGCTGAAGGTCCTGTTTCTGCACTGTGCAACGTATAACTCTAGAAGGACTAATTTTGTGTTAATATCAATACATTTACATTCTGAGAATGTCCAAAACTACTGCACATCAATGAACTACCTGTTGGGTACAGTCACATTTGTTTTATTTCTGTCAATTGTGCAACAGCGGGGTACTATGAGAAGCAAGAACGTAAACCTGTATTGGTGACAATTGTTGGCATATGTTGGCCACTTACTGGGAGAACTCTCCTGCATTCATAGAGTCATTGAATCATACAGCATAGAAACCAACTTATCCATGCTGCCCAATATGTCCCATCCAAGCTAATCCCATTTACCCATGTTCGGCCCATATTCCTCTGAACCTTTCCCATCCAGTTACTTGTTCAAGTGTCTTTTACCTGCCTCAGCTCGTTCCATGTACCCATCACTCTCTCAATGAAAATGTTGCGCCTCAGGTTTGTATTTTCTTGCCCCTCTGACCTTAAACCTATGTACCCTGGTTGTTGATTTCCCTAAAAGACACAAAGTGTTGAAGTAACTCAGCCGGTCAGGCAGCATCTCTGGAGAACATGAATTGGTGATGTCTTGAGTCGAGACCCTTCTTCACACTGCTACTCTGAATAAAAGTCTCTGCATTCATCCTACTTATTTCCCTCATGACTTTATACTTTTATTTCTTCTACCAGTGGGATTACCTTATGGGTCAGTTATTAATTTTTTTGACATTCTGGTGACTTGATTGTTGAAATCTAGATTAATGCTTCAGGCATGAGCTGACAGTCTGATGTACTTAGTTTAGTTTAGTATAGTTTAGTATAGTTTAGTATAGTTTAGTATAGTTTAGTATAGTTTAGTTTCGTTTAGACACAGCGCGGAAACAGGCCCTTTGACCCACAGAGTCCGCAACGACCCGTGATCTCCACCTTTGGAATGTGTGAGGAAACCGGAGCTCCCAGAGAAAACCTATGTAGTTATGGGGAGCAAGTACAAACTCTGTACAAACAGCAGCTGTAGTCAGGATCGAACCCGGATCTCCGGCGCTGTAAGACAGCAACTCTGACGCTGTGCTACTGTGTCACCCCCTAGTACTGTTGAATAGATCTTCAATTAACCATGGTAATGATCGCTGGGTTCTTTTAGGTGTACATAAATGACTGTGTTCCAGAAGTGAGTATTCTCTCACATGTCTCGCCCCATATCTCTCATTTAACCAGTACAAACAGATTATATGTTCATATTATTATAACTGCTGAGTTTCAAGGTTTGATGCAGCTGGGAAACGTGACCTTTGGCATAGTGAGACTGTGTCTAACATCTAGCACTCATTTACACTAATACTGCATCAGTTCCATTTTATTCTCCTCACATTCCCGTCAATTCCCAGTCCCCACCCCAATCTAAATACCGGCACTACCTCCCTAAACATTCAAGGCCGATTAACTTCGTAACCTGCATGTTTTTGGGATGTGGGAGGAACCTGGAGTGCCTGGGGGGAACTCACATGATTGCAGAGGGAATGATGGTGCCAAAGGTCAGGACTGATCCATGACCATAATGGTTGTGAGGCAGAAGCTCAATGCGCCGTTCACTGAGGGAGTTTGACAATGGACAAAGGGCTCTTGCGCTTCCTACATTACATAAGTGACTACACTTTAAAAATACCTTGTCAGCTGCAAAATGGTTGGGATGATCTGAGAGGAATGTGGTAAGAGTTGTAGAAGTCCAAGTCTTTCGTTCACTGTAATCATAGATCCATACAGCATAGAAAGTGACCATCACCCCAACTCGTCCATGCCGATCAAAATGCCTATCTGAGCCACTCACATTTGCCAGTACTTGGCCTTTGTCATTCTAAACATTTCTATCTATGTACCTGTCCAAATGTCTTTTAAACAATTTAATTGTAGCCTCTTCGATAGCCTCTTCTGTCAGCTTGTTTCATATATCCACCACCCTCTGTGTGAAAAACTTGCCCCTAAATCTTAAGTGCCCTGAAGCTGGCACCCCAGCATTTTATCAGCACTGCATTTAAACCAAAGTAAGTTAGCTGAGGCTTTAACTCATTTTATTTCTGGAAAGTACTAAAGGGGCGGGGCATCCAATTATTAATGAAAGATGAGTGAACGTATTCCCAAAAATATGTAAGCAAAATCTTTGGATCTTAAAGAAATCAGGGAATTTGGGGTTAAGGGCATCGCAGTGGCACAGTTGGTAGAGCTGCTGCCTCACAGTGCCAGAGACACAGGTTCGATCCTGACCTCGGATGCTCCTGTTTCCTCCCACATCCCAAAGACACGTGGGTAGAAAGGTTAATTGACCCCAAAGTGTGCAAGGAATGGATGTGAAAGGGGGGGGGGGATAACATAGAACCAGTGTGAACAGGTGATCGATGGTCGGCATAGACTCAGTCAGCCGAAGGGCCTCTTTCATGCTCTATCAGTTTACAGGTAAGTGGTGTGAGGTGAAAGAACTGCTGCAAATGTGAAGCAGGTGGCAACAAATGGCCTCCTCCTGCTCCTATTTCTGATGTTGTTATGTTCTCATGCAAGAACACGAAATGAGGCTGAGGTGATTGCAATGTAAAAAAACTAATCACAATGTGTAACAAACTGGTGAGGGGGGGGGAATACTTATAGATGAACCAATCTGAAGAAGTGCAGGGCATCCTTAGCAGATGTTAAGAATTTATGTGGCTTATTTATGTTTGCAATGAGCTTTGCGAAATGCGCTGTAAGAATTATAAATTGAATAGAATATCTTAATAACATTCTATCTGTGGATGCTAACCTTGAGACGTAGAATAACTTAGAAATACTAGTGTAGGCCCCAAAGGTCTAATAGAAAAACAGCTGCCACGATGCAAAGAAAAATGTGAACTGATACTTTGGGAATAGGTGACGCTTTAAAGTCACAATATTGAGTTTCATGACTGTGTCAAAGACAGGAACAGCTTAATGATTTCATTTATCCCTCCTTATCCTTTGCAAACCACATGTCACTTTACATCCCTGACTCCTGTGTCTGTGTGGATATAGCATTTCATACGAGAAAAATGATTGTGTTCTTGGAGAAACTTCTACTGCAGATAAGCAGACCAGGGTCATCTGATTTACTCTGTCATCCTCTCTTTGCAACTTTATAGAGGTACAATCTTATCTCTGCTTCTTGCCAGGACTATTTAACTCAAGGAGACTGTCAATTCATATCTGCAGTGGCTGGACGTAGCAGCAGAAAATCATAACAGGGGAATAGTGTTAGTTTGAAGTAACGTTCAGCAGCTGTTTTCTCTCCACAGAGGATCTTTCATTTCTCTTTCAGCAGCTAATGATGTCTTCAAAGTTTCAATGAGGAAAGACATAATTGATTGCAATGGTACAGTATTCAGTCTTACTTGAACTTCTTGTTTGTATTACTTTTTGAAACCAGTTAACATTTGAACCCGACCCTATAAAACTCGAGAAACTCTGTTGTGGGGAATTAATTTATTTTAGCTGAGTTGGTTGCGGTATGAAAAAATATATAAAAAGGCGGAGAGCATATAAATTGTTTGCAGTAATTCATCGCTGAGAGAATTGCTTTGTTGTTTTATTGTTTGAATTGCCTGGGAATTAATTACCAGTTTGTAACACTCAATGCACTGTGAGTCAGCGCCAATGTATTGTCCTCTGCCTCAGAAATGTATTCAGATTTGTATCCAGAGATAAAGCTAATAATGCTGCCATATAGCACGTTTAATGCAATAGTGTTTAAATTTCTTGGCGAATATGCAGGCATTCGTGGCTTTACCATTCCATGGCAACATCTTCCCCTCTTTCTAAGGTTCCTGCAATTTCGTATCTCGGTCCAGGGGTCATTCTTCTTACGTGTGACTGTGTTGGGATTTTCAGCCAGCAAGAGCAGTTCACAAGTTCACGTTATAGGAGTAGAATTAGGTCATTCGGCCCATCGAGTCTACTCCTCCATTCAATCATGGCTGATCTCTGCTTCCTAATTCCATTTTCCTGCCGTCTCCCCATAACCCTTGACACCCGTTCTAATCAAGAATTTGTCTACCTCTGCATTAAAAATATCCACTGACGGCCTCCACAGTCCCCTGTGGCAATGAGGTCCACAGATGAACTACCCTCTGAATAAAGAAGTTCTTCCTCACCTCCTTTCCAAAAGAGCTCCCTTTAATTCTGAGGTTATGACCTCTGGTCCCAGACTCTCTCATCGGTGGAAACATCCTTTCCACATTCACTCTATCTATGCCTTTCATTATTCTGTAAGTTTCAATGAGGTCCCCCCTCAACCTTCTAAACTCCAGCAAGGAGAGGCTTAGTGCCTTGAAACGCTCATCATAAGCTGACCCACTCATTCCTGGGATCATTCTTGTAAACCTCCTCTGGAGCCTTTCCAGAGCCAGCACGTCCTTCCTCAGATACGGGGCCCAAATTTGCTCATCATACTCCAAATGCGGCCTGACCAGCGCCTTATAGAGCCTCAGCATTACATCTCTGCGTTGCAACAAACAGGAATGGCTGAATCATTTAATTTGCTTTCCCCTCCTAACTCTGGGACCTTTAGAAATCTGTAGCACCCTGAGACTTCTTTAAGCTGGTTTTATAAAATGCAATACACACTGGGAAATTAACCTTTGTTTTTCTGTTGGCGTGATTCAATTATGCAATCAGTACATTCGATGATTCATTTGTTCACCAGCACTTTTGTTTAGATGGGTGAAAGTTTTAATTGGAAAGTTAAGAATTGCATTTCCGTACATCTTTGTGAAATTTAGTGCAACAATATCCTTTTCCATGGCTCGTATTCTGAGAAAGTAAATTAATTATTATTAACCTCTGTATAGGCGCATATATAGAATAGTCTCGTGCCCAGAGTAGGGGAATCGAGAAGCAGAGGCAGAGTTTTCAGGTGAAGGGGGAAAGATTTTAAAGGATTCTGAGGGATCACTTTATCCACAAAGGGTGGTGGGTATACGGAATGTGCAGCCAGAGGTGGTAGTTCAGGCAGGGACTAACGCAACATTTAAGAAACAATTCGACAGGTACATGGATAGGACAGGTTTAGAGAGATATAGGCCAAATGCAGGCAGGTGCAAAGATACTAGAGGAGCAAGATGAACCACTCCATCGAAATCGCCTATACTGAAGTGTAGTACGCAAAGGAGCGTAACGTTCACCATTTTAGTAAGCAAAACCCACCGTTCGCTATGCCTCTCGCAATGTAATCAGTGTTTTGGGGGAACCGTATGTGTGATGATACCATAAAAATGTAGAATATATCTCATCTATCAACTCACAGATTTTTGTTATTTTTCTTTAAAAATATTTCTGCAAGTTTCTGCCTACTAAAATGGTGCCATGAGATACTACGGTTTTTAGGGTCGAGTGGTCTATCTTGCTCTGCTCTATTATATTTGGGCAGGTGGGACTAGTGTAGGTGGGGCATGTTGGTCAGTTTGGGAAGTTGGGCCGAAGGGCCTGTTTCCACTCTGTATCACTGAATGACTCCATAAGTCCATGAACAAACAATGTAAGCAGTTTGTTTTTGCATGACTTGAGTAATCTTACTTTATGACTTTGATTCCTTAACAAGCATTTAAGAATCAGGGCACTATAGGGTCATGCACACCTTGAAAAAGAAAAGGAGGATTTTCAGTCTTTGCTATTTGGTAAAATGTACTATATGGTTGAAATGGAATGAATGTAATTAATTGGACCATAAACTGGACAGGTATCAATAGCCTCAAAGATCCAGTATGTCTTCAGTTGCTCAATCTCATTTCCACAGGGCAGTTACTGTAATGACTTACTTCAAAGTAAAGTTACTAAACCTGTTTCAAGTTGCTGCTCTATGCTAAATAGTCTTACCAGTACAGCTATGGGAGTCTCTGTTGAGGCTAAAGCGCAACAGATTTTTTTTTATCCTTTGTAATACATGCATAGTTTTCAAAGGCCTTGATTTTAATTCCCTTTGCTATTTTCTTTAGCAAAGGGGTCAAAGAAAGGGGCGTAGGTTCAGAGTATTTGGTGGAAGGATAAGCAAGGAGGTGTGGAAGGTGTGTTTTACACACAGTGGGTGGCAGGAATTGGGTGGCTGGAACTCACCACCTGAAAGGATAATAGAACTGGAAACCTCATTCCACAAAAGCAACGCACGGATACATACATGAACAGCTGTGACCCGCAGGAACTAAACAAGACACAAAGTGTTGGAGTAACTCAGCAGGTCAGGTAGCATCTCTGGAGAACACAGATTGGTGATGTTTTGGGTCGAGACCTTTCTTCAGACTGTTATCCTGGGCAAAAGACTCTGCATTCACCCTATCTATTTCCCTCATGATGTTATACTTCTATACCTCGTTCAAAATGTCACCTATCCATTTTCTCCACAGATGCTACCTGACCTGCTGAGTTACTCCAGCATTTTGTGTCTTTTTTTTTGGTAAGCCAACATTTGCAGTTCCTTGTGACTACCTGCAAGAACTAGTTCTGGAAGGCACTCATATTATTGCACCAATACATGGGTATGTATTAAAGAGATGTGTGCTTGCCCTGGTCCTTGAAGGAACTGCAGATGCTGATTTGCTCTGAAGATTGACATACAATGCTGTAGTAACTCAATGGGTCAGAAAGCATCCTGTGGAGAAAGGAACGGGTGATGTTTCGGGTTGAGACCCTTCTTCAGAGAGTCAGGAGTACTGAGTCCGCCTTGGGCCACGCAATCTCCCGGTTGCCAAACATTTTAACTCCCCTTCCCAATCCTAGACTGATCTTTCTGTCCTGGGCCTCCTCCACTGTCAGGGTGAGGCCACACGCAAATTGGAGGAACAGCGCCTCATATTTCGCTTAGGCAGCTTACACCCCTGCAGCATGAATATTGATTTCTCTAACTTCAAATTACCTCTGCCTACCCTATCTCTCTGCTCCTCCCCCACCCTAGTCATCTTGCTAGTTTCACTGATCTTACCACTTTGTTTTCACCTCCTCCTCAGTCAACAATGGACCATTGTGGGCTCTTTGGCCATGAGAGCCGTCTGTGCTTTGTTCTGTACCTTTACATACGTCTGGTTTTCCTCTTCCCTCACTCTGAAGAAGGGTCTCGACCTGAAACTTCACCAATTCCTTTTCTCCAGAGATGCTGCCTGACCCGTTGAGTTATGCCAGCAATAAACAGATCTGTTGTAATCTGTATAAAAATATGAGAGCAGAAACTGACAGATAATGTTCAGGAACATATGCTTATAGGTGTTTTATGCTCCAGCAACAATAATTTGATCATTGCAAATAAGAAAACATTTTGAATTTTGAATATTCTGTCAATTCTTAGTGAATAAATGAATTGAGATAGATCAAAGGCACTTTTTATTTATTCATCGTTATTTTAAAGAGACATGCATGATTCATGAAGAGGATAGTTTTTGCTCATAATATATGGTTGTGTGAAACAATTGCATATGTTTAACCTGTGGTATCATTCAATAATTGCTTTGTTTACCTGCGGTCACATTTTAAACAGTGGTATTATTCACCCAAGATGTGATTAGGCATCTGCATTATTCACCTATCATATAATGAGACAATTGCATTGTTCAACCACAACTTAATGACCTAATTATCTAATTAAATTGTTCAGGTGTTGCATCATTAGGTAATTACGTTGTTTACCTGTGGTAGCATTAAACAATCGCATTGTTCATCTATAGTGTCTGCAGATAGTCAGTTACCTCCTCCATCCTAGTCATTGTATTAACTTTGTTGATATCCTGGTGAGTTTCATTGTCTGTTTAACTCGTTTTCATCTAGCCCACAGCTAACAATGGACTGCTTCCTTGATCATCGTCACTTTTCTGCATATCTTTCATTTCTTTGTTCGATATCTCCCGTTTCCCTTTCTCCTGACTCAGTCTGAAAAAGGGTCTCGACCCAAAAAGTCACCCATTCCTTCTTCTCCAGAGATGCTGCCTGTCCTGCTGAGTTACTCCAGCAGTTTATGCCTATCTTAGATGATAGCTTTGTTCAGTTACTTCATGGCTACAAGCAAAGTTCTTTCCCCAGAAGCGCAGAGATGCATTGAACCAACTATTTAATTTTGGGGAAGCCAATCTTTATCTTTCTTTTCCCCTGCTTCACTTCTTTCCATAGAAAGTAGTGCGGTCTTCCAGAGCTAGATTTAAATTTTGTGTTGTACGGGTACTTGGGCAATGTCGAAGGAGGGTATTGGCATGTTGGAAATAATGGGAAATCAGGGGGGTATATTAATTTGTGGTCTCTCTTAGTGAAGCCAAAGCTGATGTCTGAATTTGGTGACAAATTTACATCAGTGGGCTCGTTATCAGTAACACACACAGATTTCAGTTCAGTTTCAGTATTTGAAAGGAGATACCTAACATAAAGGACATAACAGATGGACACAAAATGCTGGAATAACTCAACAGGTCAGGCATTTTGTCTCTATCTTTGGTATTGGCCAGTATCGGCAGTTCCTTCCTACAAACAATGTGTCTGTCAAGTGAAATGTTCTAATTGTTTTAAATCAAGTAAATAGAACATTGGCTTAACTTGCCCAATGAGGAATTATTTTATTACATAAAGGATATAAAATGCTGGAGTAACTCAGTGGGTAAGCAGCTTCTCTGGAGGACAGGGGCAGGTGGCGTTTTGGGTTGGAACCCTTCTTCAGACATATTTCAAATCCTGAAGATAGACACAAATTGCTCGAGTAACTCAATGGGAGTCAGTGGGCTTGTAATAAATGTCAGTCGATAGTCTATCCCCTGTGACGGAGATGGTGAGAGCAAGAAAGGGGAGGAAAGTGTCGGAGATGGTCCAAGTGAATTTGAGAACAGGATGGAAATTCGTAGTGAAGTTAATGAAGTCCATGAGTTCTGCACGGGTGCAGGAGGAGCCCCGATGCAGTCGTCAATATAACAGAGATTGAGTTTTGGGATAGGGCTAGTGTACGCCTGGAGCAAGGATTGTTTGATGTACCCTAAAAAAGAGGCAGGCAATTCTTAGTGAATAAATGAATTGAGATAGATCAAAGGCTATTTTATTTATTCATTGTTCTTTTAAAAGAGACATGGATGATTCATGAAGAGGATAGTTTTTGCTCATACCATATGGTCACAATTGCATATGCTTAACCTGTGGTATCATTAAATAATTGCTTTGTTTACTTGCGGTAGCATTTTAAACAGTGGCATTATTCATCCGTGGTGTGATCAGGCATCTGCATTGTTCACCTATCTTATAATGAGACAATTGCATTGTTCAACCACAATTTAATGACTTAATTATCTAATTAAATTGTTCAGGTGTTGCATCATTAGGTAATTACGTTGCTTACCTGTGGTGGCATTAAACAATCGCTTTGTTCATCTAGGGTGTATGCAGATAGCCGGTCAACTCCTCCACCCTAGTCATTGTATGAACTTTGCTGATGTCAAAGTTAATACCCTAAAAAGAGGCAGGCATATCTGGGCGCCATGCAAGTGGCTACACCTTTGATTTGGAGGAAGTGGGAGGAGTCAAAGGAGAAGTTGTTAAGAGTGTGAACCAGCTCCGCTAGGCGGAGGAGAGTGTTTGTGGAGGGAAATTGGCTGGTTCTGCGGTCGAGGAAGAGACGGAGGGCTTCCTGGTGGGGGCTGGAGTTGTAAAGTGACTGGATGTCCATAGTCAAGGTGAGAGAACAGGGACTTGGAAAACAGAAGTCATTGAAGAGACAAAGGGTGTGTGATGTGTCTTGGACCGGTCGGGAGGGATTGGACAGGGTGGGTATGATGGAGTCAAAGTACATGGAAATGGTTTCATCAGAGTAGGCAGAAACAATGGGTCTGCCAGGGTAGTTCTGTTTATGAATTTTGGTGAGAAGGTAAAACCGGGCCCTGGGGGACTGGAGGGCTGAGGGCAAACAGCTGGAAGTGATAAAGTGATGATCACAGCCAAGGGGCGTGGCTGTGTTCTGCAGCTGCGGCTCACCGGCAGTCTCTCTGTTTTTTTTTGGTTTTTTTGTCATTGTCGTTGTTAAATGTACGTTTTGTTTTATTTTTAATTCTGTGTATGTAGGGGGGTGGTGGGGGGGTTGGGGGAAACCTTTTTTCAAATCTCCTCCTCAACGGAGATGCGACCTTTACCGTGTCGTATCTCCGTTCGCGCTACGGCCTAACATCGTGGAGTCGGCGGCCTCCAGCTGGGATCGACCTCAAAGACTCCGGTCGCAGGGCCTGGACTTACCATCTTGGAGGCTTCGGCCGTGGGCCCTGCAGACCGCAACATCGGGAGTTCGCAGGTCCCTGGCTGGTGACCGGCTTTTGGGAGCTCCAGCCGTAGCAGCTTCGACCGCCCCGAAGCGTGAGGTATGATCAACCCGCCCGCAGGCCCTTCATCACCCTGCGTGGCTCGGCCGCAGCACTTTCCATCGCCCAGTGGGGGCTCAGGACTTTCATCGGCCTGCTCGGCTCGGCCCTGGGACTTTCCATCGCCCGGTGGGGGCTCAGGACTTTCATCGGCCTGCTCGGCTCGGCCCTGGGACTTTCCATCGCCCGGTGGGGGCTTCAAAAAGTTGGGAGCCTCGATCACCTCGTGGCACCACGGGAGAAGAATGAGGAGGAGATAAGACTTTGCCTTCCATCACAGTGAGGGTATGCCTAGAGCAATCACTGTGATGGCTGTTTTATGTAAAAAAAATTATCTGTGTGTCTTGTGCTCTTTAATGTCTACTGCCGGACCCTGACGTGAGAGGACGCTGGCGTTGAGTATTCGCCGCTTTTCCGTCAGGATAGTTTGTCTGTTTGTTTCTATGTTAATTGTTTTTGTAAAGCGCTTTGAGCATGTGATAAGGCGCTATATAAAATAAATGTATTATTATTATTATTATCTGTGAGATAATGGGCTGGTGCTCATCTGTTGAGTCATGAGGTAAGTAGGAGGAGGTGTCTGAGAGTTGGTGCCTGGCCTCAGCCTGGTACCAGGGAACCTACCTTTGTTTTATATATCAAAAAATGTATTCAATTATTTAAAGACAATATTTGCAATGCAATAAAACAAAACAGAACCCACCACCAGAATACAATACAAACAAATATACCAAATGAAACTATTATACAACTATATTACAATCCCTATCCAGGATGCATCCAACCCCCCTGGTGCCCAACGGTCCCGGAAATTCCCCAGGGAGCCCGTGGACAGTGCATAGTGCCTCTCCAGCACCACCCGGGCACGGACGTAACTCCGGAAAAGGGGCAGACAGCCGGCTCGGGCAGAGCCCTCTTCTGCATGGCACCCTGAGTCATGGATGGCCAGCTTGGCCAGGCCCAGGAGCAACCCAACCAGGACATCTTCGGCCCTACTCTCTCCCCTACGCACAGGGTGCCCAAAAATGAGGATGGTGGGTGAGGGACCCTACCTTGTTTGATTATAATGTAGGGGTTGCTGCAGAGTGAGCAGAGGGCTGTAGGTTTAGAGGAGGAGAGGTAAGGGGAGTCAAAAAGCGAAGGCTCTGTCCTTTTGTGTAAACCAGCATCCACAGTTCCTTGTTTCTACTAAACATGAAAGTTGGAAGGCACAAGTAACTGGAGATGTTGGAATCTTGCGCTAAACATGAAGTGCTGGAGTAAATCAATGGGGAGGGAATGGGCAGGCGGTGCTTCACATCAGACCTGAAGATAAAAGTTATCTCTCATAACATATGCAAATGCAGTTTTTAACCTGTGGTATCATTAGATAATTGTTTACCTGCGGAGGATTTTAAACGTTGGTATTATTCACCCATAGTGTCATTAGGCGATTGAATTATTCACATATTTTATAATGAGACAATTGCATTATACTTCTGCAGTTTATTTAACCAATTCAATTGTTCAGATGTTATGTCATTAGGCAATTATTCTGTCCACATGTGGTAGCAATAAAAAATCACATTGTTTCTCATAAGGTCATAAGTGATTGGAGCAGAATTAGGCCATTCGGCCCATCAAGTCTACTCCACCATTCGATCATGGCTGATCTATCTCTTTCTCCTAACCCCATTTTTCTGCCTTCTCCCCATAACCCCAAGAATCTATCTATCTCTGCATTTAAAATAAGCAGAGATAACCAGGATGCATCCTGGCTAGAGATTGTAATATAGTTGTATAAGACTTGGCCTCCACAGCCTTCTGGGGCAAATAATTCCACAGATTCACCACCCTCTGACTAAAGAAATTCTACCTCATCCCCTTCCTAAAGGAACGTCCTTTAATTCTGAGGTTATGCCCACTGGTCCTAGACTCTCCCACTAGTGGAAACATTCTCTCCACATCCACTCTATACAAGCCTTTCACTATTAGAAACAATAGACAATAGGTGCAGGAGAAGGCCATTTGGCCCTTCGAGCCAGCACCGCCATTCAATGTGATCATGGCTGATCATTCCCAATCAGTACCCCGTTCCTGCCTTCTCCCCATACCCCCTGACTCTGCTATCCTTAAGAGCTCTATCCAGCTCTCTCTTGAATGCATTCAGAGAATTGGCCTCCACTGCCTTCTGAGGCAGAGAATTCCACAGATTCACAACTCTCTGACTGAAAAAGTTTTTCCTCATCTCAGTTCTAAATGGCCTACCCCTTATTCTTAAACTGTGGCCCCTTGTTCTGGACTCCCCCAACATTGGGAACATGTTTCCTGCCTCTAACGTGTCCAACCCCTTAATAATCTTATACGTTTCGGCGCAGCCTGGAACATGGCAACGACAACAGCCTGACCGCAGGAGAAGACGGCAGGGGAAGAGAAAAGACATTCTGGCCTTCCATCACAGTGAGGAGGGGACTGGAGGAGACTCACTGTGATGGATGTTTCTTTTTGGGGGGTTTTGTGTTGGTTGGGGTTGTGTAATTTGCTTATTTTATTGCTCTTATTGTTGGACTGTGGGTGACGAAATTTCGTTCAAAAAACTTGTTTTTTGGATGACAAATAAAGATATCTTGAATCTTGAATCTTGAATCTTGAAGATCTCCTCTCATCCTTCTAAATTCCAGTGTATACAAGCCTAGTTGCTCCAGTCCCGCCTGCATGATAGTCCCGCCATTCCGGGAATTAACCTAGTAAACCTACGCTGCACGCGTTCATATGAACGGGTTTGAACGGGTTTCACATTTACCCACATTTCGCCTGCCCCAGCAGGGCAAGACCTACACAGAGGATGGTCGTGGCCTGGTGACTGTGGTGGTGCAGAGTGATCTCGGACTACAGGTACCGAGTTCTCTGAAACTGGCATCACAGGTAGATGGGATGGTCAAGAAGGCATTTGGCACACTGGCCTTCATCTTTCAGGATATTGAGTACAGAAGTTGGGACATTATGTTGCAGTTGTACAAGATGTTAGTGAGGTCACATTTGGATTATTATGTTCTGTTTTGGTCGCCCTGCCATAAGATGGATGACGTTAAGCTGGAAAGTGCGTCGAGAAGATACACAAAGGTCTGAGGTCTAGGGAGAGGTTGGGCAGGCTAGAACTTTGTTCCTTGGAGCGCAGGAGGCTGAGGGGTGATCTTACAGTGGTGTATAAAATCATGAGAGGAATAGGTAGGGGCAATACTTAATAAGAACTTAAGGGGCAAAGCTTTCACTCAGAGGGAGGTGGGTACATGGAACAAGCTTTGAGAGGAGGTAGTTGCAGGAAAACATGCAGGAAAAATGTTCCTGATGTTGGGGAAGTTAAGAACCAGGGGTCACAGTTTAAGAATAAGGGGTAGGCCATTTAGGACTGAGATGAGGAAAAACCTTTTCACCCAGAGAGTTGTGAATCTGCAGGATTCTCTGCCACAGAAGGTAGTGGAGGCCAATTCACTGGATGTTTTCAACAGTTAGATGTAGCTCAAGGAATCAAGGGATATGGGGAAAAAGCAGGAACGGGGTACTGATTTTGGATGATCAGCCATGATCATATTGAATGGCGGTGCTGGCTCAAAGGGCCGAATGGCCTACTCCTGTACCTATTTTCCATGTTTCTAGTTCAGGCAAGTACTGAAACAGCATTTAAAAGACATTTGGACGGGTAAATATATAGAGAAGGTTTAGAGGGACAGGGCAGCACAGTGCCACAGCAGTAGTGTTGCTGCCTTAGACGGCACGGTGGCGCAGCATTAGAGTTGCTGCCTTACAGTGAATGCAGCGCAGGAGACTCGGGTTCAATCCTGACTATGGGCGCCGTCTGTACGGAGTTTGTACATTCTCCCCATGACCTGCGTGGGTTTTCTCCGAGATCTTCGGTTTCCTCCCACACTCCAAAGACCTACAGGTATGTAAGTTAATTGACTGGGCAAAATGTTTAAAAAAATTGTCCCTAGTGTGTGTAGGATAGTGTTAGTGTGTGTGGGGATCGTTGGGTGGCGCGGACCCGGTGGGCCGAAGGGCCTGTTTCCACGCTGTATCTCTAAATTAAATTAACTAAATTAAATTACAGCACCAGAGATCAAGGTTCAATCCTGACTATGGGTGCTATTGGTATATACTTTGTATGTTCTCCCTGTGACTGTGTGGGTTTTCTCCGAGTGCTCTGGTTTCCTCCCACATTCCAAAGACGTACAGGTTTGTAGGTTAATTGGCTTCTGTAAAGTGGTAAATTGTCCCTATTGTGTAGGATAGTGTTAGTGTACAGGGTGATCGCTGGTCACCGTGAACTCGGTGGGCCGAAGGGCCTGTTTCCACGCTGTAGCCTCTAAAGTAAAGGGATATGGCCAAACACAGGCAAAGGGGCCAATGTCGATGTTATCTTGGTCAAGTTGGACAGAATGTGCTGTTTCCATGCCGTCTGACTCCATGACTCCATGTAGACATAGATTGTCCCCACCTTTAATAGAAAATCAGATCTGGAACATTTTCCTTCTGTAATCAAATCCACTGATTTCCACAATTTTTTTAGTTTAGAGATACAGAACGGAAACGGGCCCTTTTGCCCACCGAATCCATACCGACTAGCGGTCTCCCCATACACTCGCATTATCCTGCACACTAGGCCCGATTAACAGAGGCCAATTAGCCTGCCAACCCGTACGTCTTCGGGATGTTGGAGGAAACTGGGGCATCTGGAGAAAACCCCTGTGGTCACAGGGAGAGTGTACAAACTCTGAACGGACGGCACCCATAGCCATAGTAAAACCTGGGTCTCTGGTGCTGCAACTCTACCGTCGCACCACTGTGCCGTCCTTCAGTTCTTCACAGTTTATGCGCATTCTCAGTTGATTGTTGAGGGTTGTTCCAGTTTAATAGAGTAAGAGATTGAAAAGGAGAAGCAAAGGAATGGCAGAGACAGCCCCGCCAGCATGCCTGCTATTAAGCAATTATTGAGCACCATGGGAAATCTAAAGCTATGGCAAAGAACAGCTGCACATACATTGAGGGTGGCAGTAAAGGAAAATAATGAGCCACTATTTCACGTCCATCGCCCATTTGTATGTAATGAAATGTGCAACGAAATTTACCAGACAATTCAAATGCAAACTATTAGAGCTCAGACACACAATAACACGCAAGCCCAAGATCACAAAAGGAACTTATTTACTCAGAAAATGAAGCTCTAATTATCAGAGCCACAGATAATGTAGCCGCCCCCATTTCGTAAAGACATTACAAAATATATGCCCATTAATACAAATAGCCAAAGCATATCCTAATGGGATAATATGCTTCTCAATGTTTTCTTGAAAGCTTTTTAGATACTTTATTATTGTCACGAGTACCAAGGGTATCCAGTCAGAAACAATGACTATGCATGAGTGCAATCAAGCCATCCACAGTCTACAGATTCAGGATAAAGGGTAAAAGATTCAGTGCAAGATAAAGTCTGATAAAGTCTGATTAAAGATAGTTTACAGAGTAAGAAAATAACTGCAGATGCTGGTACAAATTCGGATGTCTGACAACAGCTGGGGAGAAACTGTCCCTGAACCTGGAGGTAGTGGAAAGGCTTGGATAAAGTGGACGTGGAGAGGATGTTCCCACTAGTGGGAGAGTCTAGGACTAGAGGTCATAGCCTCAGAATCAAAGGACATTCCTTTAGGAAGGAGATGAGGAGGAATTTCTTTCATCAGAAGCTGGTGAATCTGTACAATTCCTTGCCACAGAGGGCTATGGAGGCCAAATCAATGGATATTTTTAAGGCAGAGATAGATTCTTGATTAGTATTGGTGTCAGGGATTATGGGTAGAAGGCAGGCGAATGGGGTTAGGAAGGAGAGATATATCAATAGACAATAGACAATAGGTGCAGGAGTAGGCCATTCAGCCCTTCGAGCCAGCACCGCCATTCAATGTGATCATGGCTGATCACTCTCAATCAGTACCCCGTTCCTGCCTTCTCCCCATACCCCCTCACTCCGCTATCCTTAAGAGCTCTATCCAGCTCTCTCTTGAAAGCATCCAACGAACTGGCCTCCACTGCCTTCTGAGGCAGAGAATTCCACACCTTCACCACTCTCTGACTGAAAAAGTTCTTCCTCATCTCCGTTCTAAATGGCCTACCCCTTATTCTTAAACTGTGGCCCCTTGTTCTGGACTCCCCCAACATTGGGAACATGTTTCCTGCCTCTAATGTGTCCAATCCCCTAATTATCTTATATGTTTCAATAAGATCCCCCCTCATCCTTCTAAACTCCAGTGTATACAAGCCTAATGGCTCCAGCCTTTCAACATACGACAGTCCCGCCATTCCGGGAATTAACCTAGTGAACCTACGCTGCACGCCCTCAATAGCAAGAATATCCTTCCTCATATTTGGAGACCAAAACTGCACACAGTACTCCAGGTGCGGTCTCACCAGGGCCCGGTACAACTGTAGAAGGACCTCTTTGCTCCTATACTCAACTCCTCTTGTTACGAAGGCCAACATTCCATTGGCTTTCTTCACTGCCTGCTGTACCTGCATGCTTCCTTTCAGTGACTGATGCACTAGGACACCCAGATCTCGTTGAACATCCCCTCTTCCTAACTTGACACCATTCAGATAATAATCTGCCTTTCTATTATTACTTCCAAAGTGAATAACCTCACACTTATCTACATTAAACTGCATCTGCCATGTATCCGCCCATTCACACAACCTGTCCAAGTCACCCTGCAGCCTTATTGCATCTTCTTCACAATTCACACTACCCCCAGCTTAGTATCATCTGCAAATTTGCTAATGGTACTTTTAATCCCTTCATCTAAGTCATTAATGTATATCGTAAATAGCTGGGGTCCCAGCCCCGAACCTTGCGGTACCCCACTGGTCACTGCCTGCCATTCCGAAAGGGACCCATTTATCCCCACTCTTTGCTTTCTGTCTGTCAACCAATTTTCTATCCATGTCAGTACCCTACCCCCAATACCATGTGCTCTAATTTTGCCCACTAATCTCCTATGTGGGACCTTGTCGAAGGCTTTCTGAAAGTCGAGGTACACCACATCCACTGACTCTCCCCTGTCAATTTTCCTAGTTACATCCTATCAGCCATGATTGAATGGCGGATCAGACCATGGCCGAATTCTGCTCCTATCACATGACCTTATGACCTTATGTCTGCGTTTTCACACCTGTACCCCTTGCCTGATGGGAGAGGAGAGAAGGGGGAGTGACTGGGGTGAGACTGGTCCTCGATAATGCTGGTGGCCTTGCTGAGGAAGCATGAAGTGTATATGAAGTCAATGGAAGGAAGGTTGGTTTACGTGATGGTCTGGGCTACGTCCACAACTCAATTTCTCGCGGCCTTAGATAGAGCTGTTCCCAAACCAGGCTTGTGATGCATCCAAATAAAATGCTTTCTGTGGCGCATCTGTAAGAGTTGTTGAGAGTTGTTGGGGACATACCAAACTTCCTAAGCCTTGTAAGGAAGTAAACGCATTGCTGTGCTTTCCTGGCCATACCTTCGATGTGGCTGGTCCAGGGCAAATTGCTGATATTTATTCCTAGGAACCTGAACCTTAATCTCTACTTTGCACTGATGAGCAGAGTCAAAGAGGTTCAGATATAATTAATTCGTAAGTTCACTAAAGAATATATGCTTACGAATCTAAATCAGACTTAAGAATCAGTCTGAAGGGTCTCGACCCGAAACGTCACCATTCCTTCTCTCCTGAGATGCTGCCTGACCTGCTGAGTTACTCCAGCATTTTGTGAAATAAATACCTTCGATTTGTACCAGCATCTGCAGTTATTTTCTTATATATGCTTAAGAATGCTTAGTATATAAAAACGGCCTACCATCAGAGAGAAAATATGCTTAAAATAATTTAATCACAGGGCAACGTTTTCCCACTCTCCTGCAAAATGTTCATCATTTTTAATATTAATTTATTCATGCAGTTTGTCGTAAACATATCCTGTTCACCCTTCATTCCATTCTCTGCACTGGTTTCTTGCCCATAATGTAACAAGTTAAATCACTAGCTTTGCAAACACCTCCAGTCTTATTATCCTTCTTATGTGCTTCTGCCTTCCTTCCCCACTGTTTGATGTATTAACGTTTGTTATTATTCCTGATTTGCTGGAAACCAGCTTCAGTCATTTAATTTGCTTTCTGGGGCTTCCTGCTTAAACCTTTTCTCCTTTCTCTGACCTTTAAAAAGCCTAAGCAAAACAAAAAGTACTGGAGGATCTCAGCACATCAGGTAGCATCTGTGGAGGGAATGGACAGGCAACGTTTCAGGTCGGGACCCTTCTTTAGTCACATCTTTGGAGTCATTTTAAGTTCCTTGGAACCATCATCTCCAACGACCTAATTGGGTGTCCACCATCGACTCCACAGTCAAAAAAGCCCAACAGTGGATGTACTTCCTGCGGCAACTGAAGAAACACAATCTGCCACAGGCAATGATGGTCCAATTCTATACTGCTAGCATTGAGTCCGTCCTCACCTTCTCCATCATGGTCTGGTTTGGCTCAGCCACCAAGCACGACATCCGGAGGCTGCAACGGATCGTTCGCACAGCTGAGAAGGTTGTTGGCTGCAACCTTCCCCCCATTGACGAACTGTACACTGCAAGGGCCAGGAAGTGAGCGGGCAAGATCATCTCTGACCCCTCTCACCCTGGCCACAAACTCTTTGAAGCACTTCCCTCTGGAAGGCGACTCCGGACTGTCAAAGCAGCCACAGCCAGACATAAAAACAGCTTTTTTCCCCACGAGTGATAGTTCTACTCAATAACCAAAGTCTGTAGTCTTTTTTTTGCTCTGGTTTATTTTCACCCACATGTTTAGACCGTAATATTGCATCCTTATTGTTTTGATGTGGTTATGCTTTATTCTTAATTGTTAACTGTATGTTTGTATTGTCATTTGTGAGCGGAGCACCAAGGCACATTCCTTGTATATGCACATACTTGGCCAATAAACTTATTGATTCATTCATTCATTCTTTAGACAGATCTTCAGAAGTGATCCGTATCTGAGGAAGGATGTGTTGGCTCAGGAGAGGGTCCAGAGGTGGTTTACAAAAATGATTCCAAGAATGAGTGGGTTAGCATATGATGAGTGTTTGACAGCACTGGGCTTCAACTCACTGGAATGTAGAAGGTTGAGGGGATACCTCATTGTAACTTACAGAATAATGAAAGGCATAGATAGAGTGGATGTGGAAAGGATGTTTCCATTGGTGGGAGAGTCTAGGACCAGAGGTCATAGCCTCAGAAATAAAGGGTGCTCTTTTAAAAGGAGGTGAGGAGGAAACCCTTTAGTCAGAGGGTAGTTAAACTGTGGAACTCATTGCCACAGAGGGCTGTGGAGGCCGTCAATGGATATTTTTTAGATGGAGATATACAAGTTCTCGATTAGAACGGGTGTCAAGGGTTAGAAACACAGAAAAATAGATGCAGGAGAAGGCCATTCGGCCCTTTGAGCCAGCACTGCCATTCAATATGGCTGATTATCTAAAATCTGTACCCCGTTCCTGCTTTTTCCCCATATCCCTTGATTCCTCTAGCCCGAAGAGATAAATCTAACTATGGGGAGAAGGCAGGAAAATGGGATTAGGTGGCAGAGATCAGCCATGATTGAATGGTGGAGTAGATTCAATGGGCTGAATGGCCTAATTCTACACCTGTAACTTGTGAACTTGTGACAGGTGAACGCAGGTGAGAGGGTAGATTGGCACCTGTCACTTGCCCACCTCTCTTTTCCAGCTTTCTCCTCCTAAAGAAGAGTCCTGACCCTAAATGTCACCTGTCCATCCCTTCCGCAGATGCTGCCTGACCCGCCGACATCCTCCAGCACTTTGTGTTTTGCTCAAAATTCCACGATTGCAGTTTCTTGATTCTCCTTCAAAAGCCCTGATTTCAAGCAAGTCAGTTCATCAGTCTGAAGAAGGGTTCCGACCCTAAACGTCGTTGGAACATTCCCTCCACAGATGCTGCCTGACCCGCTGAGTTCCTCCAGAACGTTGTGATTTTTAAAAAAAATTCAAGCCAGCTTTCAGTTGTCCCTCCTACCACCCACAACATGGGCTTTTTTATATTTATATATGTAATTTTCCCTCTGCCTCTTGCAAAATGCACCTTGAGGCTACAAACTATGATCATTGTGCTGTGAATCTTGTTGGTGAAGCCAGCTGCTGTTTTATACACAGCAAGGTTTTCCCAAACAGCAATGTGATGAATGAACTGTTAATCTTTGCTGGCAATTGCATCTGAGATGTGTACATCAGGCACTCCTACAGGTTAAGGAAAATAGTCATCTTTTTGTGAAGCACTTTAATTGCTGCAATGTAAGGGCACGAACTACTGCAACAGGATTAATAACATTACAGATTTCTGGGGGGTATTTTACATGTAAAATTCAGCAGGCTGGTTGAGAGCTGAACAGAGAGTAACATGGCCAGTAAACATTTGGAACATGTACAATTTCCACAACATATTTTTTCTGTCTGCTTGAATAATTTCCGACGTCTTCAATTTTGTTAACACATTGCCCAAGCAGGGAAAATGAGAAGAATTTTTGCAAGTGGTAAACATCAATCAAGGACTTAATTACGCCTTGTTCTCAACCATGCATTAAATTCCATGTCGCTGGTATCGAGACGAATATTACATCCTATTTTATATTATCATTAATTATTTTAATAAGGGAATCATATAAGCACTTTGCGAAGCTCACACCCTTCCTTGAAGAATCATCTCTTTTTGTCTTTTGTAGATTGTAGGCATTGCTATTTTGCAGACAAAAAGGTGCCAGCAATCATATCAATTGAACATCAAGCTACATTTACTTTTACTTTTTAGACTTTAGAGATACAGGCCCCTGAGCCTGCACTGACCAGTTCACCCCGTACACTAGCACTATCCTACACACTGGGGACAATTTTACAATTTACCGAATCCAATTAACCTACAAACCTGTACATATTTGGAGTGTGGGAGGAAACCTGGCACCTGGAGAAAACCCACGAGGTCACAGTGAGAACGTACAAACTATACAGACACCACCGGTGGTCAGGATCGAACCAGGGTCCCTGCCGCTGAGGCTGCAACTGTACCACTGCACCGCAAATTGATTTTCATCAATTTGTCCCCATCCTTTGTTTTGATTTTGTGACCAATCAATTTCTAATTTAATAAACTAATAACTGAAAAGTACAAAATGAACAAATATTAAAAGTTATATGTATTATTAACAATGTAGTTTAAAACATTTTGGAGATGCCAATACACTGTACCAGCATGAAATATCACAAAGAAAGCAATGGCCAAGAAAGGAAGCAAACATCTCTACTTCCTTAGAAGGCCTAGGAAGTTTGACATGTCCCCAACAACGCTCACCAACCTCTGCAGATGTGCCGTAGAAAGCATCTTTTCGGGATGCATCTCAGCCTAGTTTTGGAATAGCTCCATCCAAGAACACAAGAAATTGTAGAGTTGTGGACACAGCCCTGACCATCACACAAACCAACCCCCCTTCCATTTACTCCATCTACACTTCACGCTGTTTCGGCAAGGCAACCAGCATAATTGAGGTCCAGTCTCACCCCGGTCACACTCTCTTCTCCCCTCTCCCATCAGGCAAGAGGTTCAGAAATTTGGAGATGCACACCTCCAGATTCAGGGACAGTTTCTTCCCTGCTGTTATCAGGCAATGGAACGGTCCTCTAATCAGCTAGAGTGTGGTCCTGACCTCCCATCTTCCTCATTGGAGACACTTGAACTATCTTTAATTGGACTTTGGCGGATTTAAATGTTATAGCTTGCAGTAAATGTTGTACCCTTCATCCTCTATCCTTGTACTGTGGACGGCTTGATTGTATACTCTTTTCTTTGACTAGATAGCACGTGAACAAAGGTTTTCAATAGACAATAGACAATAGGTGCAGGAGTAGGCCATTCGGCCCTCCGAGCCAGCACCGCCATTCAATGTGATCATGGTTGATGATCCACAATCAGTACCCCGTTCCTGCCCTCTCCCCATCCCCCCTGACTCCGCTATCATTAAGAGCTCTATCTAACTCTCTCTTGAAAGCATCCAGAGAATTGGCCTCCACTGCCTTCTGAGGCAGAATTCCACAGATTTACAACTCTCTGAGTGGAAAAGTTTTTCTTCATCTCCGCTCTAAATGGCCTACCACTTATTCTTAAACTGTGGCCCCTGGTTCGGGACTCCCCCAACATTGGGTACATGTTTCCTGCCTCTAGCGTGTCCAGTCCCTTAATAATTTTATATGTTTCAATAAGATCCCCTCTCATCCTAAATTCCCGTGTATACAAGTCCAGTCGTTCCAGTCTTTCAACATACGACAGTCCCGCCATTCCGGGAATTAACCTAGTGAACCTATGCTGCACGCCCTCAATAGCAAGAATGTCCTTCCTCAAATTTGGAGACCTGTACAACTGCAGAAGGATCTCTTTGCTTCTATACTCAACTTCTCTTGTCATGAAGGCCAACATGCCATTAGCTTTCTTCACTGCCTGCTGTACCTGCATGCTGACTTTTAGTGACTGATGAACAAGGACACCCAGATCTCTTTGTACTTCCCCTTTTCCGAACTTGACACCATTCAGATAATAATCTGCCTTCCTGTTCTTACCACCAAAGTGGATAACCTCACATTTATCCACATTAAACTGCATCTGCCATAATTTCATTGTTCTGTTTCAGGACATATGGAAATAAAGCATGCCTGACTCTTGAGCTGACTCATTCATTCAATAGAGTTTATTGTTTGAATTCAATAACTTTTCTGGTATCATTTAATGGTTATTGTGCCAGTTACTATCAAATACCTCCTGCTTTAGTACAAAAAATGCAAAGAAAATTGAAGTCAATTGGAATCAGGATGACTAAATTTAAGTCTAGCACAATGTTCCTGGTTGCGTTGGTTCAAACCAAACTATCTTATCGCATTGAGGAATGTGTTGGGTCCATCTCCTTTATCAGTAGCTTTCATGATATTGCTCCTTCACCAAACGGCAAAGTGTTTATTGACTGTTGGATTGTGTTCAACTCCATTCACGATTCCTCGGGTAAATAAACAATCTGTGCGTTTCTTTAACAAGATCCAGGTTTGTGTTCACAAGTGGCATGTAGTATTTACTTCAGATAAGTGCTTGATGTGGAAAATATATCCTTGGCATTATCCAAGGACAATATATCCTTGACATCCTTGATGTCCTACCATCAATCTCTTAACCAAAAACTTAACAAAATCAGTAACATAGATACTGAGGCTACACTAGAAGTTAAAATTGGGTTAGACACAAAATGCTGGAGTAACTCAGTGGGTCAGGCAGCATCTCTAGATCAATACCCTTCTTCAGACCTTCTACCCTCTTTACTTCCCCAGAGGCCTTCTACCCTCTTTAGAACTTGCACCTCGGCCTGCGGCCATTTTCTATGGGAAAGACTCCTCACTACCCAGTGAGGGCCCCTTCTCCTGTCTCCAACAGTTTCCCTCCTCTTGGGCTCCCCAGATGGTCTTCTACTCTCTTTGGACCTTAGGCCTGAAGAAAGGTCTTGACCCGAAGGGACTCACTTATTCCTTTTCTCCAGAGATGCTGCTGATGTTACTTCAGCATTTTATGTCTATCCTTGGTGTAAACCAGCATCTGACATTCCTTCCTACACTGTTACAGAGTGGGTATTCCACCCAGTGACCCAGTCTGACCTTTCTGTCATGGGCCTCCTCCAGTGCCATAGTGAAGCTCACCGGAAATTGGAGGAACAGCGCCTCATATTTCGCCTGGGCAGCTTGCAGCCCGTTGGTATGAACATTGACTTCACCAACTTTAGATAGTTCCTCTGTCCCTCTCTTCCCCTCCTCCTTCCCAGATCTCCCTCTGTCTTCCTGTCTCCACCTTTATCCTTCCTTTGTCCCGCCCCCCCGACATCAGTCTGAAGAAGGGTCTCGACCCGAAACGTTACCCATTCCTTCTCTCCTGAGATGCTGCCTGACCTGCTGAGTTACTCCAGCATTTTGTGAATAAATACCTTCGATTTGTACCAGCATCTGCAGTTATTTTCTTACATTTACAATACCTCCTGAGTCCTCACTTGCTTTAGCTCTCTGTGCCATCATCCCTTCATTATTGAGTCAAAACAGCGGCTTGTTACTTAAAAGCACTATGGAACTATCTACAAGGCACAGCCTACCGGCATCCTAGGTGATTACTCTCACTTTCCAAGGGCAATTAGAGACTGGTAATTAATAATGAACCTTTTCAATGACACCTACATCCTGTAAATGAGGACATAGAAAAATTCATATCTTAACTCCCCTAAACCTCCTTGACTCACTTGTTTGGCCTTCACAGTGTTTAACATACTCATACCTACTAATTGAGTGATTGATCTAACGTAGCATTGCCCGAGTATTGAATCAATAAACTGGCAGCTCCAGTTAAATGAGTACATTTGATTCCAAGAATTCTTAGAGCATAAAGTAAACAAATGAATCACTATTCAAGCAAAAGTCCTCTCAAAACATTGTCTATAATAGGAGGATTTATAATAGGAGGATTACAAAGTCCTCCCAATGATGTAACCTAACTTGAATATTCTTCCACATCTTAGACTTATCAGCCAAATAGTTGACAACTTTTCATTAGTCATTTGTATATATTATCTTTCTTAACGACAAGGATCTTGTAATCATAGCTTAACTCCTTTAATTCTTGCTTGGTTTGGCTGATTACATAATCATTCTTAATCTTGACTTTGAGACTATAAATTTATTTCACAAATTACACACTTGCATTATTATAACATTGACAAATGGCCCAATGAACGCTCCAATATAAATGCCCTAAAATTTCAGGTCCCTTCTGTGGGAAAAAAAATAGTTGTGGTTGGAATGTTGGCTTGGTCATAAATTACAATTAAAACACAAAATACGTGCTGTAAGACCTGGATAAGCACTCAACCAAGAAAACCAAACCTAAAACCAAAGTACCATCCAAACTGATTATGCTTAGGACAATAACTAACTCCATGTAGGTTAATTGACTGGGTAAATGTAAAAATTGTCCCTAGTGGGTGTAGGATAGTGTTAATGTACGGGGATCACTGGGCGGCACGGACTTGGAGGGCCGAAAAGGCCTGTTTCCGGCTGTATATATATGATATGATATGATATGATATGCAATAAACAGCTACCTACTTGTTAACAAGCATTTTTTTTTGGAAAAACTGATTGTGTAGATGCAAGTATACCTTTGGGGTTATCAAGTGGGCACCTCCCTTCACTGGCGTTTCGTTCAGTTAGGCCCACGGCGCCTCGGGAAGGCCCAACAGTTGGTTCTGGTGTCCCAGAACAACCCCACTCAATAGCTGCTCTCAACATCAATGCTGCCAGTATCTACTAAATAAAGGACACTACAGGTGCTCCCCGGCTTACGATGCATCGACGTGCGATATTTTGACTTTGCGATGGTGCAAACGGCAGCGACCCATAGCGAGCCGCGACTCGCTTCCGGCTACGTGATCAGGTGTGTTCAATGCATTTCGGCTTACGGTATTTTCGGTTTCCGATGGGTTTCTCGGGGAGCACTTGTAGTGATTAATTCACTCTAACAAATGCTAAACACTCACTTCCTCTCTTCCACTTATCCTAACCCACCATTCAACTCATAAAGCCACAAATATCAACCTTGCATAAAACCGGCACAATTATACCGTTACAGCTTGCAAATTGAAGTAGTTCTGATTCTCTGTTAAACTGCAAGAAGAGTTTTGATTGAAAAAAGCAGAAAAAAACTATTTTTCATCCATGTTGCTAAGGTAGCGTTCCAGTCAACTGCTGTCATCTTCAGGTAAAGAAACGTTTTCACTCTTCTGTCCCACATTCGATAGTATTTTAAATATCCTTACATATCCCTCTGATGCTGAAACAAGAAGAGAAACAGGAAAGAATGGAAGATGGGGTGAAGTTACATCAAAGGAGAAGATCAGTTAGAAGGTACCCTTTCAACAGAGTCTACAAACCACACTACTCCTTTGATAATCCCTCTGAAAAAAAATAGATCAATAGAAGCCAAAGAAAGAATGATAGACTGGAATTGCCAGTGGTGATTGAGAATGGTGCGGCAGTGGGGTGTCAATGATTATTTTGGTCATTGGTTCTCCGTTAAAAACTACAACTGGGCTCAGGACAATTGGTATTCTTGGTGGGGAGATAGCAGCGAGGGTCCCATAACTGGGGGTGGGGTGAGGGTGGGAGGTCCAATAACTTGTTGAGGAGGAGCCAGGCTCAGGAGTGGGGAGGTGAAAACCGTCATCATAAATTGGGGGGGATAGGGACAACTGGGAGGACAGATAGTCTCTGGTGGCTTTCAGAGGCAAGCAATAAGATGGTGGATGTTGGGATGTTTGCGTCGAAGATGCCCAAAGATATAGTTAAGTTCTTCACATCTTACCCATTCCAACTGTGTAGAAGTAACATCATGATGTCCATGGAATAACCAGCAATCACCACCCCCAGGACAATATGCTCCAAGTTCGCATGCACTGTTAAAAAAAAACTCAAGCTTAGTTTAGTTTAGTTTTGAGATACTGCGCGGAAACAGGCCCTTCGCCCCGCCGAGTCCGCGCTGACCAATGATCCCCTGTACACTAACACTTTCCTACACACTGGGGACAATTTACAGTTGTTATCAAAACCAATTAACCTACAAACCTGTATGTCTTTGGAGTGTGGAACGAACTGGAGCACCCAGGAAAAATCCATGTGGCCACAAGGAGAACGCACAAGCTCTATACAGACAGCACCCGTAGTCAGGTCCGAACCGCGGTCTCTGGCGCTGTAAGACAGCAACTCTACCGCTGCGCCACTGTGCCGCCCACTTGGAATTTCTAAGTCGAACTTTCTAAAAAAACATAATAGAATCCGTTAACAGACTTTCTCGTGTTTCACTCCAAAATTAAGATCTTCAATTGGACAATGTTGAGAAAAAGGTGTTAAGTAATTAAATATCTAGGCTTCTGTGACAACGTTCAAGACTCTTCTCAAGCACGAAAAAAATAAAGAGCATTGAATATCCTGAGAATCAAAGTGAATGTATTCTCCCTGTATTTGCTTTTTAATCACAGTTCATGCCCTGAGTAGATCTCTCACCTCTCAGTGAAATATTTGTGAGCTTGTGTCCTACCTCAAAAAAACGTTGCACATAACGCAAGAGGATATTTCAGTGCATTAGTAAGGGTTGTCTGCATTGTCAGTGCTGTCCTCTCTCAAATGCTCCTTGTGTCATCTCAAATATATGGAAAAATCCTAAGGCACTTTAAAAAAAAAGAGTAGGGATTTTCTCCCATTATTGTGATCAATATTTATCTTTTGTAAATAGATTTGTTATCATGGTTAACTTCCAATTATTCTAGCCCAAGTTGCTTTTAATAATAAGTTCATGCAACTAGATTCAAGATTCAAGATTCAATTTAATTGTCACATGTACCAATTAAGGTACAATGAAATTTGAGTTACCACACAGCCATACTGAGTAAAAAGCAACAAGACACACAGCCACATAAAATAAAATTTAACATAAACATCCACCACGGCAGAATCCACATTCCTTACTGTGATGGAAGGTAATAATGTTCAATCATCTTCCTCTTTGTTCGCCCGCGGTCGGGGCTGTTGAACCATCCGCAGTCGCCGCTGCCGACGATCGGATGTCTGAGGCCCTCACGTCGGGATGATCGAAACTCCGGCGTCGGGGTGTTGAAACTTTCTCCACTGCATTGGAGGTCCGAGTTGGCCTCTTCTTACCAGAGATCGTGGGCTTCACGGTGTTGAAGTCCACAGGCCCCGCGGTTGGAGCTCTTCACAGACGATCCTCAACAAAGGATCGCAAGCTCCCGATGTTAAAGTCCGCACAGCGCCCGTGGGTTGGAGCGCCGGGCCGACCTCCAGGAAAGGCCGCACCACTCCATGATGTTAGGCCGCAGTGGGGACGGAGATACGATATGGAGAAAAATCACATCTCCGTCGAGGTAAGAGATTGAGAAAAGAGTTTCCCCCAATTGCCCTCTCCCCCCCCACCCCCCCACATAAAACACACCAAGAAACACTAAAACATACTTTAACACATACTCAAAATATAAAAAACAGTAGAAAGGACAGACAGACTGTTGGCGAAGCAACCAGTGCTGGTGGAGACTACTTGAAATGATGATATTAAATAACTCAATTAACACTAACTGATATTTCCCACGGATTCCAATCGTTCAATGGTTCAATGGTATCTTATTGCCACGTGTACCTAGGTACAGTGAAATTCCTTTTGTGCATACAGTTATGTAAAAATTCAGCAACCTTCAATTTGTTTTCCATCTACATCCAAGATAGATAGCATGGTGGCGCAGCGGTAGAGTTCCTGCCTCACAGCAACAGAGACCCTGGTTCGATCCTGACTACGGGTGCTGTCTGTTTGGAGTTTGTACGTTCTCCCTGTGACCCGCGTGGGGTTTCCTGTTTTGGTTTCTGAGTGATAAACTTAAAATCCTGAGTGATAGTTGTAATGTTCAATCGAGGTAATTATATAGGTTCTAGTGGCCATTTGAGATAAACAAAGATGGCGCCCATGCCAGGCGACTCTCTGCCTGCTGGTCCCAGAAACAAATCTGCAATCACTCATTACAATCACTCCACACTTTTAAGCCTCTACACCAACAGTTGCATTTCTCACTAAACGTTATTCCCTTTATCCTGTATCTGTACACTGTGGACGGCTCGATTGTAATCATGTAATGTCTTTCCGCTGAATGGATAGCGCGCAACAAAAAATAAGCTTTTCAGTGTTCCTCAGTACACGTGACAATAAACAAAACTATTAATTAAAATATATCATCGGAAATAAAAGTACGAGACATTTAAATGATTATTTCATAATACCCACAATTGTACATTACATTGAGGAAAAAAAAATTTCCAAGTGATTGCCAAGAGATTTATGTGTTGATGAAGTCAAACAATTGTGAGCATGAGTGATTATTATTCATAAATAACTAAAGAAGTCAAGATTGATATTCAACTGAAAGTAAAGACTTATAACATTGAAAGGAGACATGTTGGGGATGAGGAATGGGAGAATTATAGAAACTGGCAAAGGATGACGAAAATATTGACAAGGCGAGAGAACATGGAGTGAGTGTAAACTGAGAAATATATTAAAATGCAGGCAATTCTAGAAGCATGGAAAAACAGAAAAGAATAGAAAGACGCTGACTTTGTTAGTCAGAAACTGAGAGCAGAGAATTAAAGGGCAGCAAAGTCAAGGCACAATATAAAGGTCTAGACTAGTGTTAGTGCGGAGGGTCCACTGGTCAGTATGGACAGGGTGGGCCGAAGGGCCGGTTTCCACGCTGTATCACTAAACTAAACTAATCTAAACTAAATATTTTAAATCATTCAGCATAGCAAAATTCACGCACAATACCAAGGATAGTAACGAAGGACAACAGAGATTGATGGACTTTGAATGATGATCAATTGAAGGGCAGCACAGCAGTAGAGCTGCTGCTTTACAGCGCCAGAGACCCGGTTTCGATCCTGACCATGGGTGCTGTCTGCACGGAGTTTGTACGTTCTACCTGTGACCACGTGGGTTTTCTTCGGGTGCTCTGGTTTCCTCCCACATTCCAAAGACAAGGTTAATTGGCTTCAGTAAAATTGTAAATTGTCCTTAGTGTGCAGGATAGTGCTCGTGCACGGGGTAATCGTTGGTCAGTGCGAACTCGGTGGGCTGGTGTCTATGAAGTAAAAATAATGAATATAATTTACAAGAAAAGTACAGACAAACTAAGGGAACTTGGGGCTATCAAATTCCCCGCACACAAAGTCCTGCATCTTTGATTTCTAAAAGAGTAGGAAAAACATTGGTCATGATCTTCCAAAAGTCCCTAGATTCAGGAAAGTCCCTGAACTATGTAAAGTGGAAAATGTAATACCACGGTTCATGAAATGAGGAAAAGAATAAACAGCAATCCAAAGCCCAGTTAACCTAATTTCAACTGCCAAGAAAAATGATGGAATCTATAATTAAATACATCATAGTGGAACACTTAGAAATGCATAGCATGATTAATCAGTATCAATATGGTTTTATAAAAGGGGAGTCGACACCAAAATTGCATTAGAGTCCATTGCGGATGCTACCAGGAGGCTAAGTAGAGAGGAATTCATATATGTAGTGTGCTTAGATCTTCAAAGGACGTTAAATTAAATGAATAGAAGGTTACTGTACGAGATAAGAGCTCATGGGATTGAGGGCGATGTATTAGCATGGACAGAGGATTGATTAACAGACGGGTTGAAAAAAGGCCAGGAACAAATGGGTTATCTTCATGTTGGCAAATTGTACCCAGCAGAATGTCCTTGATCTCTCCTGGGTTCCACACTATTTCACGATCTGTACTAATGACTTTGATGAAGGAATTAAGTTTAATATTTTCAAGTTTATTGACAATACAATGATGAATTTGAAAGTCAGTTACGAGGAGGACACTGGCTCTCTTCAAAGGGATACGGACATTTCAGGAGTTTTCAGCTAGACTGCAACGAGGGGAAATGTGACGTTTCCCAGCTTTGGGAAATGGTGCAAAAGTGCCGGGTGTTTGGGGAGATCTGGCTCTCAAGACACAAGACTAGAACTAGGGGACAATGTCCATAAGACTATATGACATAGGTGCAAATTAGGCCATTCGGCCCATTGAGTCTGCTCCACCATTCGATTGTGGCAGATCTGTTTCTCCCTCTCCACTCCATTCTCCTGCCTTCTCCCTGTAACCTTTGACGCCCTTACTAATCAAGAACCTATCGCCATCAATTCCTCAGATTCACCACACATTAGCTAAAGAAATTCCTCATTACCTCCATTCTAAAGGTACACCCTTTCATTCTGAGGCTGTGCCCTCTGGTGCTAGACTCTCCTACTACTGGAAACATCCTCTCCACATCCATTCTATCTGAGCCTTGGAATAAGGGGATGCTCATTCAAGACACAGATTTCTTCGCTCACAGAATTGTGAATCTTTGAGACTCTCTTCTCGACAGAATTCTGTAGGCTGATTTCTTAAATATAATCATGACTCAGATGGATGCTTAAATATGGGGAACTTAGGATTTATAGGCATTGGACAGGAACTTGGAACTGAAGCCAAAAATTAGATCAATATTGATCTAACTGAATGATGGAGACATTTTACCTAACCCTCCTACGATCCTTTGCAGTCTGAATGTGTAGGAAAGAACTCCAGATGCTGGTTTCAGTCGAAGATAGACACAGAATGCTGGAGTAACCCAACGGACACGCAGCATCTCTGGAGAGAAGGAATGGGTGATGTTTCGGGTCGAGACCCTTCTTCAGACTGATCTACAGTCTGATTTTCTCTCCCAAGGTAATGCCTAAATCTGGGTTAGACACCAAGTCCACCAGGAGAAGTCAGACAGTCCCCTTCTCTGACCTAATTATTCTAACACTTTTGCCTGAGTAGGGAAATGCATTTACTCCACTGGCAGGAACAAGAGGATGATGTATGATTTACCAACAGCTCAATAAATACAATATCAATTGAAATACGCATCCGATTATCCCTGTGGTTTGTGTACATACAAAGATCAAGAGTGGTTTCCCGTGGAACTTGAGTCAAAAAAAACATTTTGGCACCAGACGAGGACATTTTACACTATAGATGAAAATGATTTGCAAATATTCATTGGCGATATCAGAAAGTAGTCCTTTCAGCCGACTCTAACATTACTTATCGTGAAACCCAGCAATTAACAATACCTTTTGTAAAGTGGAGCACAGATATTTGTATCGCGCTGTCAACAACAATGAAATACGTTGTTGCAAAAACACAGATGAGCCATTTTCTAATTTGGTCAGGATCACTTTGTTTTTGTCCAAAGGGCGGCATGGTGACCTAACGGTAGAGCTACTGCTTTACAGCGCTGGAAACCCGGGTCCGACCCTGACTACGGGGGCTGTCCGCACGGCGTTTGTACAATCTCCCCGTGACCTGCGTGGGTTTTCTCTGAAATCTTCGGTTTCCTCCCACGCTCCAAAGACGTACAGGATAGTAAGTTAATTGGCTTGTATTAAATGTAAATAAATCTCCCTAATATGTGTAGGATAGTTTTAATGTGCGGGAATCGCTGGTTGGCGTGGCCCCTGTGGGCTGAAGGGCCTATTTCCACGCTGTATCTCTAAACTAAACTAAACAAAACATCTGTGGAGGAAGGAACTGCAGATGCTGATTTAAACCGAAGACACACACGGAATGCTGGAGTAACTCAGTGGGTCAGACAGCATCTCTGGAGAGAAGGTCTCGACCCGAAACGTCACCCATTCCTTCTCTCCAGAGATGCTGCCTGTCCTGCTGAGTTACTCCAACATTTTGTGTCTACCTTCGATTTAAACCAGCATCTACAGTTCTTTCCTACACATCTATATATAGATAGATGCATAAAATGCATTGAACTTTTTTGTTGTTGTTTACTCTCCCCACCTTCTTCAGTCTGAAGAAGGGTCTCAACCCAAAATGTCACCCATCCTTTCTCGCCAGAGATGCTGCCTGACCCGCTGAGTTACTCCAGCACTTTGTGTCTGTCTTTGGTATAAACCAGCATCTGCAGTTTCTTTGTTTCTACCCGTTTAAATATTTGTGGTGCTGCTGCAAGGAAGAATGTTATTGTTCTGTTTTGAGACATATGACAATAAAACACTCTTGACTCTTGATCTATATGTAATGCAGTAGGAATGCATTTTTGTTTGCTCACATTAAATGTGTGTAGGAGTGGTGATTTCAAGTTGCGTCCACCGCAAGTTTAGTCTTATTGACAAAAGGAAATGAACATAATACGTACCCAAATCTTTCCTGTGCATTTAGCACCAGGCCACTTGACAAGAACCTCTTTGATATGTAATGAGCCACAGATATAAAAAGGCCCAGTTCAAATGATCAAGTTTTTTCAAGAACAGGCGAGCATGTCATTACACTTGTCTTTCTTGAGGATTTCATGGTATAATAACAGGTTATGTTATTTATTTTATGCCCTTATATTACAAAACAAACTCCCTTCACTTTCAGATTTTATTTTTCGTTATTGAATATCTACACATGTGTGGATTTTATTCCACGTTTATTGAGTGGCAGTTTCAACTCTGTTGCTTTTTTCAAGGTTTGCCCTGTTGGTGGTCTGATGGTATAAGCTTCACTATAACCTATAGCATCAGTGAGTATCTTGCTGGTCGAGACAAACACCTTTATGGCAATATATGTACCCAGATTTACATTCCAACTTAAAAATAGCTCTGCATGGCAGGAGTCCAATATAAAACAACCACAAGTTAGCTAACTTTATCAAACATAATTCAAACAGATGTGACTCACACCAAATGTTGAGATGAATAAATATTTTAGTTTTAGAGTTATAGTCATAGTGTGGAAACAGGCCTTTTGGCCCAACTTGCCCACACTGACCAACATGTTCCATTTGTACTAGTCCCACCTTCCTACGTTTGGCCCATATTCCTCTAAATCTATCCTGGCGATCTACTTGTCTAAATGTTTCTTAAACGTTTCAATGGTACCTGCCTCTACTACCTCCTCTGGCAGCTCACTCCTTACACCCACCACCCTTTGTGTAAAAGCGTTACCCCTCAGGTTCCTATTAAATCTTTCCCCCCTCACCTTAAACCTATGTGCTCTGCTTCTTGATTCACCTACACTGGGCAAGAGTGTGTTTACCTTATCTATTCCTCTCATGATTTTGTACACTTTAAATCAAATTAAAGAAATAATGAGAACTTGAAGTTTATTTAAAATTGGTGGTAGGTGTGGTGAATTATATTATTATATAATTCTCATTGTTCTTATTTTCCTAATTTATTTGCTAGATTTCAGATGACCTAAAAGAAACAGTCAGACAATAGTTATGTAAATGTTGTTTACATTTTAAGAGGAAGTGCATCTCTGTTTCAACCTCATCTGTCAAACAGTGACCACATATTCTATTCTCTCTTGGTTGCCAAGATCTCTTCTGTCTTCCTTTTTCAACTGTCAAATGATGGTCACTTAACCTGTACTTGGTGAGGGTCTGTCTCTGCTTTATGTCTCTAACAGTTGAGAGATAGTCTGCCAATTTATAATCTCTTTTTAGGGCACGGTAGCACTCTAGTCTGCTTTGGCTTTTAGTGACTTTATCCCAATGTTCCAGGTAGATTTATTTGCGTTGTTTAATAATTTGGTTCACTCTAACTGGTGTTTGGAAAGCAGTGTTGATCTGAGACTGGTCAAAGTTTAACTGAGTAGGGGTAGTGAGTCTCAATACCAACTGACACAGGGAGCTCTTTTCTGGGTTCCCCTCTTGGGTTTGGAGGGCTTTGAACTGGAGGGTGTCTGGGGGACTAGATTTAAGGTGATTCCAAAACTTTAGTGCTGGTTTCTGGATATTTATTATCAGTGGGTATCTACCTAATTCCGCCCTACATGCGTTTGTTGGTGTTTTCCTTTGGGTGCGGAGGATGTTCCGACAAAATTCCACATGTAGGGCCTCTGTTGTGTGTTTTTCCCATTTAGTTGTGGTGACTGAGTGGACCCCATACTTCACTACCATAAAGCACAATGGGCTGAATTACACTGGCAAATATTTTAAGCCAGATTTTAATTGGAATTTGGATGTTGTGGAATCTTCTTTCTATTGCATACAGAGCTCTTCGAGCTTTCTCTTTTAGTGCATTCACTGCCATGCTAAAGCTCCCTGATGCTGCAATAGTCAGACCAAGGTGAGTGTAGCTCATAGTGTGTTCGATAATGATGCCATTGAGAGTGAATTGGTATTTGTCTTCCTGACATCTGGGTCTTTTATGAAAAACCATGATGTTGGTTTACTTTAGATTTACTGCCAGGGCCCAATGTTGGCAGTAATCATCGAGTAGGTCTAACTGTTGCTGCTGTCCCTGTTCTGTGGGAGACAACAAAACCAAGTCATCCGCATAAAGCAGGGATTTGACCTCTCCGTCCAGAGGCCTGGCGCTGTGCTCTGGTCCAACTTTACTGCCAAATCGTTTATGTACACATTAAACAGTGTTGGGCTCAGATTGCAGCCTTGCTGGACACCTCTTCTCTGGGTGAAGAAATCAGTGCATTTGTCCCCAATTTTGACACCACATTTATTATTCAAATACATTGATTTAATAAGGTCGTATACCTTTCCTCCTATACCACAATGGAGAAGTTTGTAATAAAGCCCTTTGTGCCAAATAGAGTCAAATGCTTTCTTAAAGTCAATAAAACAGGCAAATATGTTCCCATTTTTTGCTTGATGTATATGTTTTTCAATGAGTGTGAAGAGTATAGATATGGTCGGTGTTTTGGAAGGAAGCCAATTTGGTTTTTACTGAGAATATTATATTTGCTAAGGAAATGGGCGGCACAGTAGCGCAGCGGTAGAGTTGCTGCTTTACAGCGAATGCAGCGCCGGAGACTCAGGTTCGATCCTGACTACGGGTGCTGCACTGTAAGGAGTTTGTACGTTCTCCCCTTGACCTGCGTGGGTTTTCTCCGAGATCTTCGGTTTCCTCCCACACTCCAAAGACGTACAGGTATGTAGGTTAATTGGCTGGGTAAATGTAAAAATTGTCCCTAGTGGGTGTAGGATAGTGTTAATGTACGGGGATCGTTGGGCGGCACGGACTTGGTGGGCCGAAAAGGCCTGTTTCCGCGCTGTATATATATGATATGATATGATGATAAATGAAAATCTGCTTAATCACAGAAAATAGGTTATTTAAAAAACATATCCAATGCTTTGTGGGTGTTTAAAATATACAAACTATTTTTGTTACTCGTACAGACAGATCTTTTGCAAGAGTTAACTTAGTAATATACAGTGATAATTAATGCTTATGTCAAGTTCTGCCTATTAAGTTATCTGCAGGACTTCATATTGCAAGGTAGTATACATGATTAAGGGTATATACATAGGCATGCAATTAATTCAGAGATGTTAACTATAGTGCTACCATTCATCTGTAGAATAGGGTATGGAGACCTGATATGTTAATTATAGTATAACATTATACTGAGGTTGTAAACTCGGGTGCTCATTCAAACACAATATGCCCTTGACATGGTGACCTTGAAGCAAACAAAGTGTCAAATGGACCTTGAATGAGCGAGAAAGACTTAATAATAGGCAGGAGAATGAGTATTTAGATAAAGGTTTGATACCTAATTCTCAGCAAATTAGTAGGTGATAGGGTGAATTTGTGATCTTTGGGTAAAGATCATAAAATCTTTGCATCTAAACATTGGGCTTTTTGGGCTCTCTCATAGCAACGCATTACCAAAATTATTTACCATATTAATGACAAGATTTCCTGTATTCTGTATTCTGACTGCCTTAAGCATTTTGTGAGGTATTATTTCCATTAGACAAACAGGTTTAAAGCAGTTGTTATGAATTTCATCGCAAAATATGGGTAAAACCTCTGACAAAAGATGTACCAGAATAAATCCAGCCTACAATTGTCACACTGGGCTGTTACTGAAGCTGCCTCTAGCCAGTCTGAAGTCTTCTTATCTCCATGAGGAAAACATTAAACAAGCTGTGGCTTTTCCTCAGAATCATCAGAGATTCCTTTGTGACCCAGTTTTCCGTTTCAGAATGGGAAGATGTAATTATGAAAAATTCATGACATTCAGTTCTGAACCAGTTTCTTAAACCTACAGACACTGTGTGGGAGTTCTCAGCACATTGTGTCCCTGTAGATCAAACTCAGGGAGCCTAATCTTCGCCATAAATGACATCAATCTCATCATTCCCAAGGGCTAAACTAGCCCGAGGAAGATAACATATGTACCATTCCACCAAGTGACCTCAGGAATTTCCTGTTTACGCATGACCTAGGAGGCAAAGCTGTTCAATTTTTGTTGTTGTTGCTTTTGATGGATTTTTGTCATTGAACTATTTAGATCTGTGGTATCCATTTTTGCCTGTAAGACATGATCAATATGAATGCCAAGGGAGTTACAAGCTAACAGCACAATCCAATACAACAAAGCTTAAAATACACTGTGATAGAAATCCTTCCTTACTTGCACACAATAACTAGTCTACACAGTAGTATGTATGTAGAGAACACAAAGAGCTGGACAAACTCAGTGGGTCCGGCAACATCTCTGGAGGTTATGGAGAGATGATGTTTCGGGTCGGGACCCTGAATTATAATGCGCTTCTAAACATCTTGGTCCAATGAGCCAGAATTCAGAAGTGGAATTTAATTGCAAGCTGGACATTACTGTATATATGTACAACAGGAGACATATTTTTACTGAACCAGGTCTCCAGTGGTGTGGTGAAATCGAGGTCAGCATTATGAAAGTATTTGCATTCCAATACTGTGTGCATTATTTCAATTCACCCGATACAGCAAACAAGTTACTTTTGGAATTTAAGCAATGTTATAATGGTAGACACAAAATGCTGGAGTAACTCAGCAGGTCAGCAGGCTGAAGAAGGGTCTCGACCCGAAACGTCACCCATTCCTTCTCTCCCGAGATGCTGCTTGACCCGCTGAGTTACTCCAGTATTTTGTGTCTACCTTTGATTTAAACCAGCACCTGCGTTTATTTGCCCTACATAAACAACAATGGGTTGTCTTTAGATGATGGATGAATAAAAATATTAGCCAGGCCCGGTCAATCCAAACGTGGGGACTAATATAAAATGACCATCCTAAATTAAAGGGACCCGAGTGTGGTCATCATTCATGCTTCCGAAATAGAGTGGAAGCTGCCAGGAATGATGGTGGGGGCAAATATGATATTGGTGTTTAAGAGGCTTTTAGATAGGCGCATGTATATAGAGGGATATGGATTATGTGCAGGCAGATGAAATTAGTTTATCTTCAATGATTCAATAATTCAATGATACTTTATTGCCACATGTACCGAGATACAGTGAAATGCTTTGTTTTGCATACAACCCAGTAAAATCATATAGC
Organism: Rhinoraja longicauda; assembly: GCF_053455715.1. NCBI lineage: Eukaryota > Metazoa > Chordata > Chondrichthyes > Rajiformes > Arhynchobatidae > Rhinoraja > Rhinoraja longicauda. The sequence goes on from NC_135958.1 coordinate 53,264,993, forward strand.
GGATGAAATGTGTAGGAAGGAACTGCAGATGCTGGTTTAAACCCAAGATAGACACAAAAAGCTGGAGTAATTCAGCAGGACAGGCAACATCTCTGGAGAGAAGGAATGGGGGACGTTTTGGGTCTGAGGAAGGGTCTGAACCCGAAACGTCACCCATTCCTTCTCTCCTGAGATGCTGCCTGTCCCGCTGAGTTACACCAGCTTTACGTGTCTAAAATCATAAAGCAGACCTCACCTAGGCAGTACACGTGTTGTCATGTTTGGCTCCAACAAAGTTACAAAGGTTCACCGAATATTCCTAACCACTGCCTGCCACCACACCTTGCAGCAGAAGGCCCCCCTTTGGGTCCCCCTTCATTCTCGGCAGCCCTTCTTGCTCTCCGACGGCTTCCCTCGGCGCTCTGATGGCCCACGTCGCTCTCTGACAGCGCTCCTCGCTCTCCGACACACCTGCTCACTCCATGTCGGCCCTCCTCACTCTCCAATGGCCCTCCTCGCTCTCTGATGACATTCCTCACTCTCTGACTGCCCTCCTAGTTCTTGATGGTCCCTTCTCTCTCCAACAGCCCTCCTCCCTCTCCGACAGCCCACCTCGCTCTTGGCGGTTGCTCGCGGGTCCCTCCGCACCTTCGTTGTGCGGGTCCCATCGACGTCCACGGTGGGCGAGCCAGGCCCTACTGGAAGGCTTGGCCCCGCTCGCCTGGAACATCTTGCCATCGTGTTCAGCACAGAATCTGTGGGCCGAATGGCCTGTTCATGTGCGGTGCTGTTCTATATTCCATGTTCTATGTTGAAATCATCCCCTAACTTGAGGGACTGCCCATGAGGAAGATTGTTCAGAATCCCAAGAGAACTCCCATGCTCTTTCAATGATTCTGTGGATTTTTTAAATGCCAGATCTAGAGTGAAATGGTAGGAACAGTTTTGGTTTAGTGACTCATCCAAAGGACGGTACTTCAGTTGAGTACCAGTGAGTTTTATATAGTTAATGCCAAGACCCTTAACGGCATTGATGTGCAGTGTGATTTTGGAGTCCACGTTCGTAGCTCACTGAAGGTGGCAGTATTAGTACATAGGGTTGTTAAGAAGGTGTACAGTATGCTTGCCTTCATTGCTTGGGGCATTGAATATAAGAATCAGGAAATCTCGGGATGCTCCGGTTTCCTCCCATATTCCAAAGATGCACAGGTTTGGAAGTTAGTTGGCTTCTGTAAATTGTCCCTGGCGTGTGGCATAGAACTGGTGTGTGGGTGATCATTGGTTGCTGCAAACTCGGTGGGGCTACAGGCTTGTTTCCACTCTGCATCTTTAAACTAAACTAAACGGAACTAATCTAAACTAAACTAAACTAAACCAATTCATTAATTGATTGAGCAATTCAGCAGGATAGGCAGCGTTTCTGGATAGAAGGAATGGGTAATGTTTTGTGTCGGGACATGTATAATTCTGATTGTGCAGGAAGGAACTGCAGGTGCTAGTTTACACCGAAGATAGACACAAAATGCTGGAGTAACTCAGCGGGTCAGGCAACATCTCTGGATAGAAGGAATGGGTGCCATTTCGGGTCAAGACCCTTCTTCAGACTGAGAGTCAGGGGAGCTGGAGACACAGTGATGAGGAAGTTTAAGGTGTGAAAATGGGATATCAAAGGAGATATAGTTCAAGGAAAGTGTAGAATAGATCATTGTTAGCTAGGAGAAGGTGACAACAAAGCATACAGAGATAAAACTTAATCTGTAGAAAAAAAGCTGCAGCTGCTGGTTTAAAGAAGGGTCTCAACCCGAAACGTTATCATTCCTTCTCTCCCGAGATACTGCCTGACCCGCTGAGTTACTCCAGCATTTTGCGTCTACCTAAAATTTAATCTAACTGATTGGAGAACTAAGAAGGGGGAGGGATGGAGAGGGAGGGAAAGCAAGGGTTACTTGAAGTTAGAGAAGTCAATATTCTGAGGGTATTTTTGTGTGCTTTAAATACCATCGGACAGAACTGAAAAACAGTGTTTGACTCCACACTTTGAATGATAACCAGCTAGGTGACCATTGAATTAACTTCTTGTTAGAGATTCCTAAAAAGCTATGGTCCCAACATACTTCCAAGAATTGTCCATTGTGGCAGCACTATGCAAAATGGATTATATGTTAGAAATAAATTGTACAAGCAATGAAAACAAAAAATACATCCTCAGAGGCAGCCATCCCCTTCGAGCGATGAAAACATTTGTCATGTTGCAGAAAGAGCAAATCTAGCTCAATAAATTCAAGAACAGATAGAATATTTTAGAGGAAGCATTATCCGATGAACTCTGATCATCTCCATTGTGCGCTGCCTTTATAAAACTGATAAATATTGAAAAGTCTACACATACTCTTTCTTCTTCAGTGAGTATGGCGACTGTTAATTACACAGACGGGATTATGGGTTACTTTGAGGCTGCTTTCCAATGGAAGATAAACCTGAAAGACTATTTGATCTATTTACCACATATTCCTGCTTCAAAACTCCTTTATCAAACCAAGAGCGATACACCTGTAACTTTAGTCAGGTACCTACGCAAGTGCTAACTTTTAATTGCACTTTCAAAGGATGTAGCAATGCAGAGAGCTCTTTTTAATAGTTGTATTTAAGAAAAAATCCTGTCTGCTCGCAAAGTTTTATCCAATATAACAAGAAACATTTACTTTCCATTGGTGGCATCCGAATTTCCTTCGTTTGATCTTGATCTGTTTAGACAAGGTTATCCCCTCTGGTGTGTGAGGAAACATGAACTACCACAGCAAAGAAACACTAGGCTGTGGATAATCCATCTGAAAGGGATTGTAGGAAAGTTGCCTGCATTGTCACGTTCGACGACCTCGGTGCCTTCCATCAAGGTTAAATAAATTGCCCGCTAGTTGCTCCTCTCCCCGCTAAAAAACGATATACGCTGGTGTTCTGAAATCTTTCTGTTTGGGGCATTTTTCATTGTTTCTGCCACTTTAACCTCATTGACAGGTGGAACTGACAAACATGCTAAAATGGTGGAAAGAATGAATATCCATCAAATCTTTCTTTTAAAACTGACAACTGCCGCCATTCTTTTGTACATTCTGACTTTTATCCTTCACGCTTGCTTTCCTCTTCTCTGAAAGTTTTTTTTCTGGTGTTCATTTTCACAGGTGCTTAGTACATTCAAACATATGAACCAGGAGCAAGGATATTACACTCAGCCCCACTGTCCTGCTCTGTTCTTTAATAAGGTGATGGCTATTTTTGTAAACCAACATGTGTGGTTCCTTGCTTCTAATGGCTCATCCAATTGTACATTCATCTCTGTCTTCCCATCTACCAGTGGTAATCATTCACCCTATTATAGATGCCCCAATGAACACTAACTATGTGTTCTACATCAAAATAGATGCTGAACCATTACAGACCAACCAAGTGTGTAGGAAGGAACTGCAAATGCTGGTTTACACCAAAGATAGATACAAAATGCCGGAGTAACTCAGCATCTCTGGAGAAAAGGAATAGGTGATGGTTTGGGGTCGAGACCCTTCTTCAGACCAGGACAAAAAGGAATAGTTGACGTTTCAGGTCAAGACCCTTCTTCAGACCTTCAGTTGTTTTCTCCAGAGATGCTGCCTGACCTGCTGAGTTACTCCAGCATTTTGTGTCTATCTACACCAACCAAGTATTTTCTGCTTTATCTGTTATGAGCTGCAGGTGACCAGTTCTACTTCAAGATGCAAGTAACTGCCTTTCTTATTAGTAAATCTAAAATACATTATGAATACTGTTATTGAATATCAGATTTCAACACTTACTCACTCAACATTGGCTTATGTGCTTAGTCTTTTGGTGTTTGTGGGCAAAAGGGAAAGATGAGTAGCACAGTTTAAGAGTTTCTTTTCAAATAAATGTGAATTTATTTTTATTCCTGGATGACTGAAAGATGATAACTGCAAACGTAAAAACCATGAACACTGATATTTTATGAGCACATGGAAGGGATTTTCCATAAATAGGCGCACAATGCTGGAGTAACTCAGCGGGTTCAATAATGCCTATTTAATGCTTTTATTGTTGGACTGTGGGTGACTGAATTTCGTCCAATATTGGATGACAAATAAAGTTATCTTGAATCTTGATCTTGAATCTCTGGACAAAAGGAGTAGGTGGTGTTTCGGGTCGAGACCTTTCTTCAGACTGAGAGTCAGGGGAGAGGGAAACTAGAGGTATGAAAAGGTGCAGAACAAACAATGTTCAACAATGGATCTTTGTGGGCTCCACCTTTTCTGAGTCTTTGGCATTGGGTTTGATTTGTTCTGATTTGACTCGCAGTCTGAAGAAAGGTCTCGACCTGAAACGTCACCTATTCCTTTTCTCCAAAGATGCTGCCTATCCCGCTGAGTTACTCCAGCATTTTGTATCTCTCTGCGGTGCAAACCAGCATCTGCAGTTCCTTCCCACACAATTTCCATAAACTAGATGTTCTATAAAGCTGCAACATGACTTCCTGACTCTTAATCCTCAATGCTCCGACTGATGAATGTAAGTTTACCATTCGCCTTCCTCACCACTCAATCTACTTGTGTTGATACTTTCAGGGAGCTGTGCCCTTGGACCACAATATCCCACTGTACTTCAATGCCGTTATGCCCCACCATTAACGATATACTTTCTCCTTACATGTTATCTCCTGAAGTGTAATGCCTCATGCTTGCTCGGATTAAACTCCATCTGCCACTTCTCCGCCCATTTCTGGAGCTGATCACTATCCTGTTGTTAACTTTGACAGCCTTCCTCACCATGTGCAACTCAACCAATTTTGGTGTCATCTGCAAACTTATTACCTAACCTTTCTACATTTACATCCATTATTCCTCTTTTAACATTTTATTAACTCAGTGTAGATTCACAATACAAGCTAAGATTTTCTTGGTTTGAGTGGCTGAGCTTGTTGCTACCTTTATTAGTTGAAATGATTTTGGAAGCAGTTCCTGTCTTAGAGCCAAGCAGATTTTTAAAAACATTTTCTTTCAATGAAATATTGATTCAAAACTTATTCTTCAGTTTATTTCAGAGTGGTAACTGGTAAAGATTAAGTATTACATTTTAACATCTTCAACATCACCTGATTATTGCAGAGTCATAGAGTCAGACATCATTGAAACAGGCCCTTTGGCCCAACTTGCCCATGCCAACCAACATGCCCCATCTACACTAGTCCCACCTGCCTTCATTAGGCCCATATACCTCTAAACCTATCCTACCCCTTGATCAAATTTATAAACCTGAGATTCACTCCTGAATTTGTGTGTTGTTGGATTGGAAGCATGGTTTCATTCAAAATCTCCCGTTTAATTTTCAGTCAAACTTGAAGGAATACAAATGAGTGCAATTCATGGAATCTGACCTTTCAGGCATCTATTGTTTTGTGAAAGAACATGAAAACAATAAGGTGGTCTGAAGAAGGTCTCGACATGAAACGTCACATATTCCCTTTCTCCAGAGATGCTGTCTGATCCGCTGAGTTACTCTAGCTTTTTGTGTCTATCTTCAGTTTAAACCAGTATCTGCAGTTCCTTCCTACTTGGGGTGGCACGGCGGCACAGCGGTAGAGTTGCTGCCTTACAGCGAATGCAGCGCCAGAGACCCAGATTCGATCCTGACAACGGGTGCTGTCTGCATGGAGTTTGTACGTTCTCCCCATGACCTGCATGGGTTTTCTCCGAGATCTTCGGTTTCCTCCCACACTCCAAAGACGTACAGGTTTGTAGGTTAATTGGCTTGGTAAATGTAAAAATTATCCCTAGTGGGTATAGGATAGTGTTAGTGTGCGAGGATTGCTGGTCAGCGATCAGCCCCAGTGGGGCCGAAAGGGCCTGTATCTCTAAACTACATTTAAAAAGTAATTTTCAGCAGTTATTGGAAAGCACACAGAACCACTTCTTCATTGTCCCATCTAATGAAATGCCTGGATAATGGGTTAAATTCGATTTTATGCCTAGGAAGTTTTTTGCAAAGTATATCAAACACAGATCCAATGTAATGATGCAAATCTACGAACGTGTCGAGGATTTAAATGACACACACAACCAGAAAGAACTATTGGTTTTCCATTGACTTGAGGATGAAAGGGAACAGCCATCAACAGCAGCACAGGCTGAAACAAAATGGAGACATGAACACGAAAGGGGACACAAGTGGATGGATTCCCTGGCAATATCAAAGAAGCAAATTGACAATGGTGTCAGGATTTAAGACATGCAGGAGAAACAGTACAAAGTGGGGGTGGGAAATGTGCTTGTCATTGTGGGGGCATTCAAAACTGAAAGGAATTCAACTTAGATGACAGATTCGTAAATATTTAACAAGGATATTATTTTATGTACAGATATTTTCACAATAATGACATTCAGCGGAAAATACAATTTGCATTAGACGACATTAAACATGTTTAAATCAAAGTTATGTTTCAGCTTCAAGATTGTTCCAGTTATTTGTGCCTTTTCTTATACTGTTTTTTTCTTGATTTCATAAAAAATTGGGTATACTTTTGCTTCCTGATTACTTATCATAAAGCTTTCAGCAGTAAAATGATCGTAAATGCCAGTTCTCATGTCTGAAAGTCACAGTATTGATTCTCTGATGAATCAAAGATCCTAAATACAGAGTGAGAGAAACAGATTTGATTAGTAATATGTAGGAAGGAACTGCAGATGCTGGTTTAAACCAAAGATAGACACAAAATGCTGGAGTAACTCAGTGGGACAGGCAGCATCTCGAAAGACATTTTTGGACGACCCTTCTTCAGACTGATGTCAGGGGAGAGGGAGATACATATATGAGGAAGTGTAGGGTATGAAAATAGGACAGAGGGAATGGAGATCAAGGAAAATGTAGAATGGATCATTGTTAGTTGGGAGAAGATAAACAACAAAGCAAACAGAGATAAAATGTAGTCGGAAATGGTAAGACTGGTCAGAGAACTGGGAAGGAGGAGGGATGGAGAAAGTGGGAAAGCAAAGGTTACTTGAAGTTAGAGAAGTCAATATTCATATTGTTGGGGTGTAAGATGACCAAGCAAAACATGAGGTGCTGTTCCTTCAATTTACGCTGGGCCTCATTCCGACAATGGAGAAGGCCCAGGATAGAAAGGTCAGTGCGGGAATGGGAGGGGTTAAAGTGTTTAGCAGCCGGGAGATCAGGTAGGTTTAGGCGAACTGAGAGGAGGTGTTCAGCGATATATAGGAGTCCACACCTGGAATAGCGGATACAGTAGATGAGGTTGGAGGAGGTGCAAATGAACCTCTGCCTCACCTGAAAAGACTGTTGGGGTCCTTGGACAGAGTCGAGGGGGGAGGTATAGCGACAAGTGTTGCAACTCCTGCGGTTGCAAGGGAAAGAACCTGGGGAGGGGATGGTTTGGATGGGAAGGGAAGAGTTGACCAGGGATTTGTGGAGGGAACAGTCTCTGCGGAAAAAGGAAAGGGGTGGAGATGCGAAGATGTGGCTAATGATGGGATCCCATTGGAGGTGGTGAAAATGTTGGAAGGTTATATGCTGTATGCGACGGCTGATGGGGTGGAAGGTGAGAACAGGGGGGACTCTGCCCGATTACGACTGGGGGGAGGGGGAACAAAAGCGGAGCTACAGGATATCAAGAAGACTAGTGAGAGCCTCATCTATAATGGAAGAGAGGAAGCCATTCCCTAGAGAATGAGGACATCTCCGATGTCCCTGTATGGAACACCTCATCTTGGGCGCAGATGCGGCATAGACGGAGGAATTGGTAGTAGGGGGATAGAATCTTTACAGGTAGCAGGGTAGGAAGACGTGTAGTCTAGATAGCTGTGGGAGTCATTGGGTTTATAATAGATGCCAGTTGATAGTCTGTCTCCTGTGATGGAGACGGTGAGATCAAGAAAAGGTAGGGAGATGTTGGAGATAGTCCAAGTAAATTTGAGTGCAGGATGGAAATTTGTATTAAAGTTAATGAAGTCAGTGAGTTCTGCATGGGTGCAGGAGGTAGCACCAATGCAGTTGTCAATGTAGCGGAGGTAGAGTTTGGGGATTCAGGATTAGTAATAGGTCAGTTCTTAAGTTACTTGCAATCCACTCCAGGTTAAAGTTTTCAAAGCTTTTCCACTAATAAAACAAGGCTAGTGTAGATGGGGGGTGTTGGTCTGCATGGGCAAGTCTGTTTCAATGCTGTATGACTCTATGACTCTATAACAATCAGGTGGTGTTGAAGATATTAAAATGTGTTACTTAATCTTTGCCATTTACCACTGAAAAAAACTGAAGAATAATTTTTATATCAATATTTTCTTTAAGAGAAAATGTTTAAAAATCTGCCTGTTTGGCTTGGCTCGAAGACAGGAACTGCTTCTCAAATCATTTCAACGAATAAAGGTAGCAACAAGCTCAGCCACTCAAACCAAGAAAATCCTAGCTTTTATTGTGAACCTACACTGAGTTAATATTTTTTTATAAAGAGGAATAATGAATGTAAATGTGCAGATTTACGCAGTTCCCTGGCCTTCCAAGCTAACGGGAGTCTGGTAGCATTTGAGCATAAACGATAGTCAAATTTGCTGGGAATTCAATTTGCTCCTAATGGTCCTGTACTGTTGTAACCCTTCATTTATTTTGTTTGACACAATATCAAGTATATCGTTTGTAAAAGATAACTTTGATCTCCGCATGTCTCCAAACATCCCAACACATTTCACAATGAATTAATTACTTTTGAAGTGCAGCATTGTTGTGTTTGCAAATACAACATTCAACCGTGTATTTAGGGGCCCCAGAAACAACAAATGACATCTCGTTTTCTCACACTTTACCCTTCCTTATCTCTGCGTCTCCCTCTCCCCTGACCCTCAGTCTGAGGAAGGGTCTCGACCCCAAACATCAACCATTCCTTCTCTCCAGAGATGCTGCCTGTCCTGCTGAGTTACTCCAGCACTCCAACAAATGATAGTTGATCTGTTTCTGATGCTGTTGGTTGAGGGAGGAATCTTCGACGGACACTTGGAGAAAACTTCACTCCTATTTATTTGGAGCCCTGGAACTTTTTATCCAAATCCAGATGGACTTTTTAACATCTTACTGGAAAGAAAACATCTGCTCTAGTAACACAGTAATTTTATAATACTTCACTGAAATTAGAGTATTGTCCTTGAAATGAGGATCAACTACATAACGTTAGGTTCACAAAGGGGTTAGGCTCTTGGAATGAGGGCATCTCTGTCCCATAAGAAAATAGCCATTCAATGGAATAATTCCTTGTTGCACAAGTTGAGCCAATGTTCTATTTACTTTATTTAAAGTAATTAGAACATTTCACTTGATAGAAACAAAGTTAATTGGAAGGAAACACAGATGCTGGTTTACACCGAAGATAGACACCAAATGCTGGAGTAACTCAGCGGGTCAGGCAGCATCTCTGGAGAAAAGGAATAGGTGACGTTTTGGGTCAGAACCCTTCTTAAGACAGTCTGAAGAAGTGTTCTGACCCAAAATGTCACCTTTTCATTTTCTCCAGGGATGCTGCCCGACCCGCCGAGTTACTCCAGTGTTTTGTGTTTATAGTCACAAAGTTTATTATTTTTTAACGATGTATTTAACTGCTATAGTGCACAGTTCAGAATGGTTCTCGTTCACACACAGGTGAAGATACCACTCTGGAGCCATGACCAAAACTTTGCCTATCCTGAGGGTCTCTGTGCCCTGAGGAAGGGAAAGACAATGTGGCAGGGTGGTCTCTGAGGTGGTGTGAATGATCTGGGCCTGTGCCAATTCTATTGGGGGGGGTAGAGTATGAAAGATGGACCGGGGCTTCTGCTGTGAGGATGACCGGTGCCAATGCAGAGGTCAAGAGCACTTGATCGGCAAATGTACTTACAACAGAACAATGAAACACTTACTTGCAGCAGCCTAACAGGCCTGTAGAAACAAAGAGCTGCAGGTGCTGGTTTACAAAAACAAGACACAAAGTGCTGGAATAACCCAACAGGTCAGACAGCATTGCTGGAGAACATGGATATGTGATGTTTCGTGTCAGGACCTTTCTGCAGACTGATCGTGGGGGGGGTTGGGGAGGTGGGGATTCTTTCTGTAATACACGACACGTAAATCATATATAATGAATGAAATTCAATAAATTAATAATCAAGTACTAGATCTGGAGGGTTGTGGGGAAATGGAAAGAGGATCAGGAAGGGGCATACGGCTGATGGTGGTGTTCAGGTGTGGGAGCCTCAAAGCAGGTAAGTAAATTAACCAAGAGGTTGGTGCCAATAACTGGAATTCGGAAAAAGAGCAGGAGTTGGGTCCATAGAGATACAGTGCCCTGGAGACATAGGAAGGTCAAAGGGTAGTAGGCAAGTAGGACAGTTCGCTCACAGTGAACAGGCTCCGAACTATATGGATTTGGTGGCATAACTTTCGGCTTTGCACTACTATTGTTTATTTATTTGTGTTTGCTTTTTTAATTTTAGTTTAGTTTAGAGATACAGCACAGAAACAGGCCCCTTGTCCCACCAAGTCCGCACCGACCAGCGATCCCCATACACTAACACTATCCTACACACTAAGGACAATTTACAATCTTAACCAAAGCCAATTAACTTACAAACCTGGAAAGACACAAAAAGCTAGAGTAACTCAGCAGGTCAGACAGCTTCTCTGGAGAAAAGGAATAGGTGACGTTTCTGAAGAAGGGTCTCGACTCGAAACGCCACCTATTCTTTTTTGCGTCCAGCTTTTTGTGTCTATCGTCGGTTTAAACCAGGATCTGCAGTTCCTTCCTACACAACTTACAAACCTGTACGTCTTTGGAGTGTGGGAGGAAACCGGAGCACCCAGAGAAAACCCACGCGGTCACAAGGAGAACATGCAAACTCCGTACAGACAGCACCCATAGTCAGGATCAAACCTGGGTCTCTGACGCTAAAAGGCAACAACTCCACCACTGTGCCCGTCCTTTATACATATATAATGAACTTGTTTTTTGTAGTATATTACGGGTTTTGCAGGGTACAATGTATTCATATCTGTTGTGCTCCTGCAAGTAAGAATTTCATTATTGCGTTTCGGAACGTATGACATGGAGGGTGGCAAATGTTGTGCCTCTTTTCAAGAAGGGCTGCAAGGAAAATGCTGGGAACTATAGGCCAGTGAGCGTAACATTGTTGTTGGTAAGTTACTGGAGAGTATTCAGAGGGATAGGATATACAAGCATTTGGATGGGCAAGGGCTGATTGGGGATAGTCAGCATGGTTTTGTACATGGGAGGTCGTGTTTCACAAATCTGATTGATGTTTTGAAGACGAGAACAAAAAGGTTGATGAGGGCAGAGCTGTAGATGTTGTGTACATGGACTTCATTTCAGTTCGACAAGGTTCCGCATGGTAGGCCGCTCTGGAAGGTTAGATTGCATGGGATCCAAGGAGAGATAGCTGAATGGAGAGCAAATTGGCTCCATGGAAGGAAACAGAGGGTGATGGTGGAAGGTTGCTTCTCGGACTGGAGGCCTGTGACTAGTGGTGTGCCTCAGGGTTGGGTGCTGGGCCCGTTACTGTTTGTCATCTACTTCAATGATTTGGATGAGAAAATACAAGGCAAGATTAGCAAGTTTGCTGATGATACAAAAGTTAGTAGTTTTGCAGATAGTGAAGTGATTGTGAAAGATTGCAACAGGATTTGGATCGATTGGCCAGGTGGGCAGAGGAATGGTTGATGGAATTTAATACAGAGAAGTGCGAAGTGTTGCATTTTGGGACGTCGAACAAGGGCAGAATCTACACAGTAAATGGTAGGCCTCTGGGTAGTGTTGTATATATATATATAAATATATATATTCCTTTATTCGTCCCACACTGGGGAAATTTACAGAGCAGAGGGATCTAGGAGTACAGGTGCATGGTTCCTTGAAGATCAATTCGCAGGTAGATAAGGTGGTCAAAAAGGCTTTTGGCACTTTGGCCTTCATCAGTCAGTGTATTGAGTTGAGAAGTTGGGAGATCATGTTACAGTTGTTTTAGACGTTGGTGAGACCGCAATTAGAATATTGTGTTCAGTTCTGGGCACCATGTTATAGGAAAGATATTGTCAAGCTTGAAAGGGTTCAGAAAAGATTTACGAGGATGTTGCCAGGACTAGAGGGTGTGAGCTATAGGGTGAGGTTGAGTAGGCTGGGTCTCTATTCCATGGAGTGCAGGAGGATGAGTGGAGAACTTATAGAGGTGTACAAAATCATGAGAGGAATAGATTGGGTAGATGCACAGAGTTTTTTACCCAGAGTAGGGAAATCTAGGACCAGAGGACATCGGTTTAAGATGAAGGGGAAAAGATTTAATAGGAATCCGAGGGGTAACTTTTTCACACAAAAGGTGGTGGGTGTATGGAACAAGTTGCCAGAGGAGGTAGTTGAGGCTGGGACTATCCCATCGTTTAAGAAACAGTTGGACAGGTACATGGATAAGACAGGTTTGGGGGGATATGGACCAAGTGCAGGCAAGTGGGACTAATATAGCTGGGACATTGTTGGCCGGTGTGGGCGAGGTGGACCGAAGGGCCTGTTTCCACACTGTATCAATCTATGACTCTATGACTCTAATAGAAGAACACTCTTGACTCTTTTGACTCTCTCTTGACCTCCCAGTATTATCGTCTAAGAACCTAGCTCTCCTGGGAATGTTCAACATCGGGCTTTGCTGGAGGAACATGATCTAAAGTCCTCCAGATTGCTGCAAAGAAATCATAGCCTTGTAATTAGTGGCATCCTCAGTGTGGCTGAAGTGGTAGGCGTGTTGGCAGCACACAAGTTACCCAAGCCAGGAAATGCCCATTTGAATTTCTGGGGTTGAAATAGAATAGATGTTATCTAATTCTGGAAAATATTTATCGTTAATGGTGTAATGCTGAATAAAACAGCGCTGTGCGATTGAATTTCTGGGAAAACATTTCACACCGACATAATCATTATGATCGTCAAAATAATTAACTCATAAACGATGAGTTGCACTGGCTTGATTTTCCTGGTTCTGGACTTCTGGGACTGTTAAATTACTATTGTGTTCATGGCAGGAGTATTGTGTGAATCTAATCCAACTATTCATCGAAGTAGACTAAAATTTACACTAACTCTCTTTAGCATGGGTATGGTTCTCTTCTGGCCCAGTCAGATGAAGGGTCCTGACCTGAAACGTCACCTACCCATGTCCTCCAGAGATGCTGCCTGACCCGCTGCATTACTCCAGCACTTAGTGTTCTGTGCAGGATTCTAGCATCTACAGTTCCTTCAGTCTACACCCCGGCTGTCTCACATATTATGCGCCTTGAGGTTGCGATGCCACTGGCCAGAGTTGCTGCTTAACAGCGAATGCAGCGCCGGAGACTCAGGTTCGATCCTGACTAAGGGCGCCGTCTGTACGGAGTTTGTACGTTCTCCCCGTGACCTGCGTGGGTTTTCTCCGAGATCTTCGGTTTCCTCCCACACTCCAAAGACGCACAGGTACGTAGGTTAATTGGCTTGGTAAATGTAAAAATTGTCCGTAGTGGGTATAGTACAGTGTTAATGTGAGGGGATCGCTGGGCGGCGCGGACCCGGTGGGCCGAAGGGCCTGTTTCTGCGCTGTATCTCTAAATCTAAATCTAAATGTAAAAATCACCACCTTCATCCTTGTGCACCTTAATAATAATAATAATAATAATGCATTACATTTATATAGCGCTTTTCAAACACTCAAAGACGCTTTACAGGGATTTCTAGAACATAGAGAAGTGAATAAATAGATAAATAAGTAAACGAACAGAGAAAGGAGACAGAAGATGAGGTGACCTTCAGTGGTTGAAGGCAGTGCTGAAGAGGTGAGACTTCAGTGATGTTTTGAATGTGGTGAGTGAGTGTACTTTTTTCTGCTGTATCTTCAGTGTTCATGGTTCCTCTTTTGAATGACTTTTTCTGTGGTGATGTCTCGGCTGCTGCCACGTAGACTTTCTGTATCAGCTTACGCTCACGTCTTTGTCCTTCTGTAGTCTGCTGCTATGTTCTGCTCATCTTCGTGATCTGTAAACATCAGAACTGTCTAGACAGCATTTCCCTTTAAAGTGTTTTTCTTTCATGATAAAATGATTCACAGTAAAAGACACCGTGCAACCATACCTTGGCCACAGCAATCTATCATTAGCCAGTCTGTCATTTCAGACACTGACAGAACCCCAACCCTTTGCAGGCTTCAAACAGGTCATTATCCCTGTCACTGTGCAAGGCCTGTTTGAAGATTACATGAGGGCTTGTGGAAAACAAAGATTGATGTACTCCGGTAGTTTTGTCTAATTATACAACCAGCATTCACTTAATATTAGGAATCTGTAGGCTTTCATCGCTTTTATGATGAAATATTGTAATCATATTCCGAATCTTTATTGTTCATTTTTGTTATTAAGACATCTCATGTGCTTTTAATTTCTTTGATTCTTTCAACTGCAGAATGGTCAGAAAAGGTGATGGAGTAACTCAGTAACTCAGGTGGCATCTCTGGAGGACGTGGATGGGTGACATTTCGGGTCGGGACCCTTCTTCAGGCTTATTGTAGTTGGGGAGGAAAGCTGGATGAGGGGAAAGTCATGAAGAGCGGGAGAGCAGGTGGAATCACGGAGGGGGAGCAGAGAGAGAGGGTCTCTCAGATCTCCCATCGGATGGAGAAGCCAAACTTCCTCAAAGTGGGCATAACTTGAGGAGATTCAACCATGGAGCAGTAAAACCCTGGGCACAAAGGAACCGCAGATGCCAGTTTATAACAAACGACACAAAGTGCTGGAGTAACTCAGCAGGTCAGGCATCATCTCTGGAGAACATGAATAGAGTTTATTTGGAAGGTGAATTATTTATTTGCCAATTCATTGTGAATTATATGTTTAATACTATGGAGACTCTAAATCTATATTTGGTCTGATGAATAGATAAAATCACAACTTAACTTGTAATAAGCATTTTGAAGTTAAGTTGCTGATTAATTCATTCCTGTTGGAGCCATTTGTCGGTAGAAACTGGAACATTGCATTGAACACATGCCCAAATCTGATCTCTCAGAGAATTGGCAAGCTTAGTCAAAAATAGGTGCAAACCACACTGACATTAAGCACATGGACTCACATTCCACGAGGAACAATAGCCTTTCACATTAGGACCAGAGATAGAACTGAAGATAGACACAAAAAGCTGGAGTAACCCAGCGGGACAGGCAGCATCTCTGGAGAAAAGGAATGGGTGACGTTTCGGGTCGAGACCCTTCTTCCCCGAAATGTCACCCATTCCTTCTCTCCAGAGATGCTGCCTGTCCCGCTGAGTTACTCCAGCTTTTTGTACCTATCTTTGGTTTAAGCCAGCATCTGCAGTTCCTTCTTACACCAGAGGTAGAGCTGGCAGCTGTTGAGTCTTACCCCTCAGACCACGGGGAGGTCAACCATTGCTCGGAGGACTCTCTCTGTGGCAGCCACAGCACAGTGGCAGAAAAGATTGTCATAGAGTTGGAGGAAAACCAGGAAAGATTTGTTGAGACACCTCCCCACTCAGCCACCCACTTTCACTGATCCTACATTAATCCCTTCCAATCACTCACCAATTAGAAAAAAGTTGACAATCTCACATCTTTTCATATTACTTTGCGATGGCTAAATGGAATGAGCTGCCAGAAGAGGTAGTTGAAACAAGTCAACACAGTGGCACAGCGGTAGAACAATGTCAGAGACCCAATATCAGAGACGAACAATGTCGATCCTGACAATGGGTGCTGTCTGTGTGGAGTTTGTACATTCTCTCAGTGACCATGTGGGGTTTTTTTCCGGTTGCTCCCACATTTCAAAAACCCACTGGTTTGTTGGTTAATTGGCTTTCATCGATGTAGCTATCTTGCTCATCAATTTGAACATTTGATACAGTAATTTTAGTAACTGGCCTGGATAACATGTAATCAAGAGTCAAGAGACTTTTATTGCCTTACTAGACCAAGTGGACCCATTGGGCCCAAACCTCTCCTGCATTGGTGCAGCACCCTCTCCTCCCCTCTACCCTCTCCCTCCCTACACCTCCCTCCCTCCCCCTTCCTTCCTCCCCTCCCCGTCCCCTCTCCCCCTCCCCATCCCCCTCCTCCCTTCCCCTCTCCCCCAACTCCATCCCCCACAATCCCCCCTTATCCTCCCTCCTCCCCCTCCCTCGTCCCCTCCCACCCTCCCTCCACCCCCCCTCCCTCCATCCCACCCTCCCCCCTCCCTAGGAGAGAGTTGTGTCGGTCTCTGATGATGCTGGCTGCCTTTTTGAGGCACCAACTCCTGGAAATCCCTTCAAAGGTGGGGAGGTCAGTAACACACCAATCCAAAATCACATCAAAGTCTCCTTGCATGTCCTCTATAAATAACCTTTGGTTAGCTTGATGGTAGACGAATCAAGAGAGACCTGAAGGACATCTGAGAGCAAATAGTTTACAGGGAAATTAGTGGAGGAATGGGGCCGATAGGATTATTATGTGAGCTGGCATAGACTTCATAAGGGTGAAGTGGCCTTCTATATAGTATAAACAGAATGAGAAATAATATGATATTATTCTTGGAGGAGGCCTGCCTTTTCTCAAAGTCTATCTAGAATATCACTGAGAAAATAATTCCCTTGGGCAGCTAAATATACTTTCCAAATGCAAATGCTTTGTAATTACCTTAACATTTTTCCATAAAACCTCTCAAGTACTGGGTGTAAAATGCTTAATGTCATGAAGTCAAAGTTGGCGAATTTACCACAAGCCTTGCCCCTGCCTGTTGTGATCGAGGCTTGACTATTTTCTTTGCCCTAAGTAGCATAACAGTGTTAATGACTCTTTATTTTTAGTTCAGAGATACAGCGTGGAAACAGTCCCTTCGACCCACTGAGTCCGCGTCGACTTCTGATCACCCGTGCACTAGTTCTATCCTACACACTAGTGACAATTTACAGGAGCCAATTAACCTACACACCTGCACGTCTTTGGAACATGGGAAGAAACCAGAGCACCCGGAGAAAACACATGTGGTCACTGGGAAAACGTTCAAACTCCATGCAGACTGCACCTGTAGTCAGGATCAACCCTGGGTCTCTGATACTGTGAGACAGCAACTCTACCACTAAGCCACTGTGCAGCCTGTCTAATCACAAGAACAATTTAATAGGTTTTTGCAAAGCAATATGCCATGTACAAAACTCCTCTCAAAAGATCTTTAAAGAATGGAATAGATTCTTGTTTTAAGCACCCAGCTTTAAATGGTTAATACTTACAAATTCATTTGGAAGGTCAGGTCCAAATTGGACACATGCATTTTGTGTTCAATAATTTGCATAATTATTCACAGAATCTTAAGTTAAGAGGGACTGATTAAAGGAGGAACAGAGGCATTAAAATTCAAGTCTTTGCTGAACTTCAAAGACCTTCTTAACTTATTAACATCCTTTGTCAATAATGGAAAAGAGAGGCGCTTACAGTCCTGGGTATAACATGCAGTGACGTTGAACGTACGGACACGCTGAGAATATATTAAGAGCTTTGCATGGTTTTTTAGTTCAGTTTAGCACAGAAACAGACCCTTAGGCCCACCGAGTCCGAGTCCGCGCCACCCAGCGATCCCCGCACACTAACACTATCCTACACACACTAGGGACAATTTACAATTCATAGCAAGCCAATTAACCTTCAAACCTGCACGTCTTTGAAGTGGAGGGAGGAAACCGAAGATCTCTGAGAAAACTCACGCAAGGTCGTGTGGAGAACGTACAAACTCCGTACAGACAGCACCCGTAGTCAGGATTGAACCCGGGTCTCTGGCACTGTAAGGCAGCAACTCTACCGCTGCACCACCATGCCGGCCATGGTTTTTGTTTTGTATGTTTTTTTTATTATGAATGAAGTTTACTTTTGAAATAAATAAAAAATAGAATGGGAAGAATCAGTGAAACATGTTCCCTATTTAATTGCTGTTGCTGTATCGTTGATGCCATTACTGCCCTTGAGCCAGTTGGGTGGGGCAGAAGGGGGTGGGGGTAGGGTAATACCAAGCACTTCTATCTTCAATTAGTAATCAATGACTCCTGCTGCAAACCCCATGCTGGCATCTCGATGAGGATGGCACTGAATTTGCCTCTGCTTTATTTGATAATCTGGAAGTGGGTGATGTGTGAAACTTAAGCTTGTGTGAAGAAAGGTTACATGAAAAAAGGCAAGGACAGCAGGTCACTAAAGGTGCACGCCATTAGGGGCTGTGAGGTTATTGTTTAGGAGTTATCAGGGTGGCAGCACGTTAATACAAACAAGAAGATAGACACAAAGTGCTGGCGTAACTCAGTGGGTCAGGCAGCATCTCTGGAGATAAAGGATATGTGACGTTTCAGGTCGGGACCCTTCTTCAGAAGATACTGCCTGACCTGCTGAGTTACGCAAACACTTTGTGTCTAACTTTGGTATAAACCAGCATCTGCAATTCTTTGTTAATACAAACAAGAACCTGTTTACAATCTCGGACGAGGATGGCTGTATGAATACACACTATTATGCACAGAGTGAGCGATCTTTCGAAGCAGTGATCAAAGAAGGCTGGTCGGGGTGTTTACCTCCCCAACAAAGGTGGCTGAATGTGCAGAGGTGACCCCTCAGCTGAGATATTCTCCTGCTGTAAATATTTAATTTTGTGGAACCAGAGGGCATGGGTTTAAGGTGAGAGGGGAAGTATTTAATAGGAATCTGAGGGCCAACTTTTTCCACACAGAGGGTGGTGCGTTTATGGAACGAGCGCTGGAGGAGGTAGTTGAGGCAAATACTATAACATTTAAAAGACATTTGAACAGGTACATGGATAGAGGGGTATCGGCTCAATGTGGGAAGGTTTGATTAGTGTAGATGGGGCATCTTGGTCGGCATGGGACAATCGGGCCGAAGGGCCTGTTTCTGTGCTTCGTGACTATATTTCCCCGTGCCTAAAATGTATCGAATGTTCAAATTGATGCATTTAATCACCTGCTCTTATCTTTGTGTTTAGTGAGTATAAAACGTCAATATATGTTTGTGTTTGGTGCGCTTCTACTGACAGACTCCTCCAGGAGAGAATCTTCCACCGTCTTCTCCGGAATGCCTGCCTGTCATGTCGAATAAAGACCTTTCAAATCGACAGCCCCCGTCTCTGTGGTTCATTCAAAGGCATAGCACACACCAAAGATTGCTGCTGGCTTTAGAAGTGATCAGCATTGTACACACCAGCTCGCTTCCAAATATTGACACGTTGTTCAAAGAAACCTGACAGGAATTGAAAGTTTATGATGATATTGAACGTGTGACCGTGTGTGTGTGGGGGGTGGGGGGGGGGGGGGGAAGGACAGCATTGTAACAAGCACAATAGAGGGGTGTACATTTATCTCTAGCGTACATTTAAGAACTGGGTACATTTCATATTGTATGTCTTTAAGTACTTTGTTTTTCTAGACCCTTATTTAATAGAGAGCTACTGCTTTTAATAAAGGATTAAATCCATATGGTTATGCAGGGAATGAAGGGATACAGATCGTAAGCAGGAAGAGGAGATTTGCTAAACTTGGCGTTATGTTCATCACGGACATTGTGGGCCGAAGGGCCAGTTCCTGTGCTGGGCTGTGTCAATGTTCTATGTTAAGGATCATTTGTAGCTTCATATCTATTTGCCTGCTGTACGTGCAGCAATGAAATACAGGGAGGGGGTGTCAGTGGAGGCTGTGTTTTATTGTACTCCAACATTTACTCTGGATTTCAAACGATATTGGATTAAATAAATAGTTTTATAATTAACTTTTGATTTGCGTGCTGTGTCCGAGCTCTCGTAGGTTTTATACAATTCAGGTAACAGGAGATGCTGGTATAAAAACGTGATGTAACTACATTGGCATTTGTTTATGCCGCAGTGCAGCCCAGACTCAATGAGGCAGCCAAGTGCACTGATGTGAAGCCACGTTGAGCAGGTCCATTTCATCCATGTACATGCAACTGCAGAGAAGTCAGTGCAAGACAGGCTGCTCCAACAATCCCGAGCCAAGAGTAACAACTCAGGAATGTCATTTTGTTTAAAAGAAATCCAGAAGTTAAACTACGTTCAATGAATCAGAAGATTAACTAGTTTGGCTAAATGGTTCCTTCTGCTTGATGATGAACTCCATGGTTTAAATGAATAGAAGTTGCATGTAATGAGTTATAATTAGTGTCATGTGGTATATAATTTGTACTTCACAGATGTACATGTATTCTATTCAGACCACACATTAGCTACTTAACTGTAATATAAGATGTGCATGTTATTTAGTTCTGCAAAAGGTTTTACAATAGCATTATTAGGTCAGTTTGGACCTTGAGAGGCTGGCGAAGAAGGAGAAGATACCATCAGAAAACAATGGCAACTGGCTTCTTTATTTCCCTCTCAAAAACTGCAGGCTGGAATGTGATGTGTATTAATCCATACATTATGGCAGCAATGCAGACAGTATGCTAACTTCCATGCTAACTTGCTCTTTTAGGAGCAAAGAGGTCCTTCTGCAGTTGTACAGGGCCCTAGTGAGACCGCACCTGGAGTACTGTGTGCAGTTTTGGTCTCCAAATTTGAGGAAGGATATTCTTGCTATTGAGGGCGTGCAGCGTAGCTTTACTAGGTTAATTCCTGTAATGGCGGGACTGTCATATGTTGAAAGACTGGAGCGACTAGGCTTGTATACACTGGAATTTAGAAGGATGAGTGGAGATCTTATCGAAACGTATAAGATTATTAAGGGGTTGGACATGTTAGAGGCAGGAAACATGTTCCCAATGTTGGGGGAGTCCAGAACAAGGGGTCACACTTTAAGAATAAGGGGTAGGCCATTTAGAACTGAGATGAGGAAAAACTTTTCAGTCAGTGAGTTGTGAATCTGTGGAATTCTCTGCCTCAGAAGCCAATGGAGGCCAATTCTCTGAATGCATTCAAGAGAGAGCTGGATAGAGCTCTTAAGGATAGCGGAGTCAGGGGGTATGGGGAGAAGGCAGGAACGGGGTACTGATTGAGAATAATCAGCCATGATCACATTGAATTGCGGTGCTGGCTCGAAGGACCGAATGGCCTCCTCCTGCACCTATTGTCTGTTGTCTATTGTCTATTGTCTATTGTTTCCATGATTGCTCTACGTAGCCACAGCGAACCATGCTTTGTGGGCCACAGTTCAGCAGGGGACCTCTACTGTGGGAAGCCAAAAACCTCTTTAGACTAGCCTGCACCAACTAAAGTTATTTTCTAACTCCCGTAAAGGGAGATACTTTGCAGCAGCGTTGAAGATATTCTGGACCTCGTTGTGGCCTGGGAGACTTTGGAATAATGGTCCGATGCAAGAATGGTGGGGAATCCTAGATATGCCTTGCACTGTGATTGCAGTCTTGCGCGGAAGATGGGAGAGAGATGTCCTGTCTCTGAAGGTGGCCAGAGAGGGATATAGAGGCGGAGTTTGCCAAAGCCCCTCCAAACACACACTGAAGCCACAGAAGCTGGAGACCCAAGGTACTTGATATTAGAAGTTAAAACCATTTCCGATGTTATCAGGTCAGCTTCCTAACTGCTGGCATGACATCAACCGTCCTCAACTTTTCCACTCCCCTTACCCACTCTAACCTCTCCCCCTCTGAACGTACAGGCCTCCGCTCACTCGGCAGCAACCTCAACATCATCATCAAACCCGCCAACATGGGAGGTGGGCGCCATGGTAGTCTGGCCAGCTGACCTCTACTGCGCTGAGGCCAGGCACCAGCGGTCAGACAACTCCTCCTACCGATCCATGGACCATGATCCCACAGATGAGACTAGCCCATAATCTCACACGCCATTTCTGATTTTATCACTTTAATCTCTGGCGTAAAACATGACTTGGATGCAGTGCAGCAAAAGGTTCCATGAGCAGACACAGGTAGTCAGCATTTTTAGTGCCATCAGTTGCAACCCTCCCACCTCCCCACCCTCCCTGCCAGCCTCACAAACTATTTAACCACCGCACCCGCACTGTTAGGTTCCCCATAAGTCATACCTAATTTTCAAAGGATCAGTCTGCCCTCCATCACTGCCAGAGACCTCACACCCACAATATCACAGTTAATATACACTATCAGCTATTATATCATGGCAGGTGCACCAGCCAACTATTTTGTGTGCACTGATCGTGGTGATGTACAGCATGTAAATACACCCTTTGGCCCAACATGTCCTTGCCAACCAGGTTTTATTGCTGAGCTCGTCACATTTACCAGCTTTTGGCTCATACCCCTCTGAACAATTCCTATCCATGTCTAGATGTCTTTTAAACGCGTAGAAGACGTACCAGGGTCGGGACCCTTTTTCACTTTAATTTTTTTTTAGTTTAATTTAGTTTAGAGATACAGCATGGAAACCGGCCCTTCGGTCCACCAAGTCCACACCGACCAGCAATCCCCACACATTAACACCACCTTACACACACTAGGGCCAATTTTCCATTTATAACCAAGCCAATTAACCTACAAACCTGTACGTCTTTGGAGTGTGGGAGGAAATTGAAGATATCGGAGAAAACCCACGCAGGTCATGGGGAGAACGTACAAACTCCATACTGACAAGCACCCATAGTCAGGATCAAACTTGGGTCTCAGGCGCTGTAAGGCAGTAGCTCTAATGTAATTCACTTTGGTGTAATTTTAAAAAATATTTTTGATTGTCTTGAACTGTTGGATTCACTCGGGGATATTCACCCAGGGATATTTCAAATCTGTCAGAATTCCTAATAGTCTTGACTCGTGTCAAAACTCTATGCCAAGCTTTACCTTGCATTGAAAATGGACAGGTATATTTTTCAAAGGCGATGCCTTTGCATTAGACTAACAGAGCTTTCATTGTATCCAAAGATAGACACAAAGTGCTGGAGTAACTCAGCGGGTCAGGCAGCATCTGTGGAGAACATGGAGAGGTGATGTTTCAGGACTCCTCTCCAGACTCCACTTACTGCCGCCCCACTCCAGGATCAGGAGATTCAGTGAGATGGGCATTCTACACCCAACCCACATAAGCGTGACTTTGCAAAGATTATTATCATCATATCATATCATCATATCATATATATACAGCCGGAAACAGGCCTTTTCGGCCCACCAAGTCCGTGCCGCCCAGCGATCCCCGTACATTAACACTATCCTACACCCACTAGGGACAATTTTTTATATTTTTTTACATTTACCCAGCCAATTAACCTATATACCTGTACGTCTTTGGAGTGTGGGAGGAAACCGAAGATCTCAGGGAAAACCCACGCAGGTCACGGGGAGAACGTACAAACTCCTTACAGTGCAGCACCCGTAGTCAGGACCGAACCTGAGTCTCCGGCGCTGCATTCGCTGTAAAGCAGCAACTCTACCGCTGCGCTACCGTGCCGCCCTTTGTTGGAGTCAATACAACCTTCAGCGCCAAGGGAACGCACTCACTAGAAAGACTGAAGCAGCGCGAGAAGATGGCCAACCAACAGCCATTGAAGGCCACTGTCACCTCAACAGGCATTGGCAATACAGGTCCTCTGCCGATTATCCCGCAACTGGTGGTCCAGAACCTCCTTTAATCCAGACAAAATTATGAGCCTGCACTTGAAATCACCCCCCCCTCCCCCCATCTCGGCCGGGTGAGGAGGCCAATCTTGACCTCGTCGGAACTTCCGCACTGATCGGCCGGTCGAATTTGCCACCTGCGGCTGGGGTTCTGGAACCCAGAACCGTCCCCATTGCCGAGCACCGAGGATGACTTTGCGGACCTTGTCAGTACCGTTGGACTCTTCTCAGAGGACGTGACCTCTGTTGGTCTGGCAAAACAGATCATTCAGAAAGGCTCTGATGCATGGAACATCAGTGATGGACCACTATAAGACATCAGTTTGCTTTGGGGCTGCTGTTGCTGCAGCATTTGGCTGGACTTCAGAGAGGACCTGCTTATTGAAGTACAGACTCCTCACACACTGTTAATCTGAAGATCTTGTTGGAGATTGGGAGTCACAGAGAGTAAGTACAAGAGAAGAGCACCATTGCTGCAGCTGTCAAGATGTTGGTGAGACCACATTTGGAATATTGTCTGCAGTTCTTGTACTCTGCAACAGGAAGGATGTTATTAAGTTGGAAAGGGTGCAGAAGAGATTCACCAGGATGTTTAGGATGGAACTGCAGATGCTGGTTTTAAACCGAAGATAGACACAAAAAGCTGGAGTAACTCAGCAGGTCAGGCAGCATCTCTGGAGAAAAGGAATAGGTGACGTTTCGGGTCAAGACCTTCTTCAGACTGAGAGTCAAGGGAAAGGGAAACTAGAGACATCGACAGTGACAGAGGGAGATATAGAACAAATGAATGCAAAAGAGTAACGATGATAAACTTGGACCATCTCCGACATCTCCCTCCCCTTTCTTGATCTCACCATATCCATCACAGGAGATAGACTATTGACTGACGTCTATCATAAACCAACAGACTCCCACAACTATCTGGATCACACTTCTTCCCACCCTGCCTCCTGCAAAGATTCTATCCCCTACTCCAAATTCCTCAGTCTATGCCGCATCTGCGCCCATGATGAGCCTGCACTTGAAATCATCCCCCCTCTACGCCCATCATGGGCAACGCACATTGCCGCACTGGTGGGTAAGGCAAAGCAGCGCTTTTACCACCTTAGACAGCTGAGGAAATTCAGAGTGTCTCTGAGGATCCTTCAATGCTTCTACTCTGGGGCTGTAGAGAGCATCCTGTCCGGCAACATCACAGTCTGGTTTGGGAACAGCTCTGCCCAGGACAGGAAGGCCCTGCAGAGAGTAGTGCGTTCGGCAGAACGTACCATGGGAACTACACTCGCCCCCCTGCAGGACCTACACATCAGGAGGTGTAAATCGAGAGCAAGCAAGATTATGAGGGACCCCTGCCACCCCAGCAACGGACTTCCAGATGCTACGGTCAGGCAAACGCCTCCGCTGTCACGCTGTGAAAACAGAGAGGATGAGACGGAGTTTCTTCCCACAGGCCATCAGGACTGTTAACTTTTATAACTCCAGGGACTAAATTTTGTCTTCTCGGTATTAACTTTAATTTATATGCTGTAACTGTAATTCTTTTCTTTTTTGCACAATCCGCAGGCATTGCCACTTTCATTTCACTGCACATCGTGTATGTGTATGTGACAAATAAACTTGACTTGACTTGACTTGATGAAGTGTTCCATACCAGGACATATGAGATGTCCTCATTGTTTAAGGAACGGGGGTTCCCCTCTTCCATCATAGATGAGGCCCACACACGTGTCTCCTTAGTACACCGCAGCTCTGCTCTTGCTCCCCCTCCCCCTAGTCGCAACAGGGACAGTGTCTCCCTGGTCCTTACCTTTTATCCCATCATGATCCTCCAACACTTTTGCCACCTCCAACGGGATCCCACCACTAATCACATCTTCCCCTCTCCACCCCTTTCCACTTTACGCTGAGACCGTTCCCTCCACAACTCCCTGGTTAATATCCCTTCCCACCCATACCACCCCTCCCCAGATACCTTCCCCTGCAACCACGGGAGATGCAACACCTGTTCCTATACCTCCTCCCTCGACTCTGTCCAGGGATCCCAACAGTCCTTTCAGGTTAGGCCGAGGTTCACTTGCACCTCCTCCAACCTCATCCACTGGATCTGTTGTTGAAGGTGTGGACTCATACATCGGTGAGATAAAATGTAGACTGGGCGATCGTTTCGCTGAACACCTTCACTCAGTCTGCCTGGATCTACCTAAACTCCCGGTGGCCAAACACTTTATTTCCCCTTCCCATTCCCACACTGTCCTTTCTGTCCTTGGCCTCCTCCATTGAGTGAATGAAGCCAGACACAAATTGGAGGAACAGCAGCTCATATTTCACTTGGGCAGCTTTCACCCCGGCAGTATGAATATTGATTTCTGGTACTTCAACTAACCCATGCATCCCCTCTCTCTCCATCTCTCCCCCACCCAAGTCATACCAACTTCAAAGTCGTCTTGTTGAGTCTCATTGTCTGTAAATCGTTTTCACCTAGCACACATCTAGAGATGCTGTCTGACCACTGAGTTACTCCAGCTTTTTGTGTCCATCTTCACCAAGATGTTACCAGGCCTCGAGAGCCTGAGTTATTTGTATACAAATTAGACAGATTCATGGTTAGTAAGGGTATCAGGAGTTATGGGGAGAGGGGAGGAGAATGGGTTTGAGAGGAAAATATAGATCAGCCATGATTGAATGGTGGAGTAAACTCGACGGGCCGAATGACCTAATTCTGCTCCGATAACTAATGAACATGACTGGGACTTTTTTTTAACCATGGAGTGAGTGCAGGATGCTGAGAGGTGGCCTTACAGAGATATACAAAAACATGAGAGGCATAGGTAGGTGAATGGTCACAATAGTTTTCGCAGGACAGAGACCTGGCGGAGATTTGTTATCACAGGGTGGTGCATATATGGAACCCGCTGTGTGAGGAAGCTGCAAAGATGAGCCCCAAGAACAACCTTTGATGTAAAGCAAAGTTTGGCATAGAGTTTTGACAGGAGTCAACGCTATTAGGATTTCTAACAGATTTGAAATATCTCTGGCATTTAGAGATGTTTAAAAATCATCAAAGCCAAATGAAAATATTGAAAAACTAAATTATTAAAGCATATTTTAAAATGTGACAAAATTAATTAAACACATCGACACACCCTCAACATTTTAAAAAAACATGACATTAACGTGAATTAGGGTCCTGATCAAGATAGGTCACCTATCCATGTTCTCCAGAGATGCTGCCTGACCCGCTGGGTTACTCCAGCAACTTTGTGTCTTTTTTTTTGCAAACCGGTATCTGCAGTTCTTTCTCTCTCTAAATTGAGGAGATTTTGTAGTGCAACACTCAAAATGTAGTCAAGAGAGTCAAAAGTGTTTTATTGTCACATGTGCAGACAGAACTCTTACTTGCAGCAGCACAACAGATTATGTAAACATAGTACTATGTAAACAATATAATAAACGAAAAAAGGTTAATTGTATATATATATATATATATATATATATCTAGTATAAGAAAATAACTTAAAATATGTGTTTCCAATAAGTGGTTAATGGTGAGCAGACACCAATGAAACTAGAATATTTGCTGCCTTTGCTAACAATCTGGGGCAGCACGGTGGCACAGAAGGCAGAGTTGCTGCCTTAGAGCGCCAGAGACCCAGGGTCGATCCCAACTACGGGTGCTGTCCACACGGGGTTTGTACGTTCTCCCTGAGACCGCGTAGGTTTTCTCCTCGTGCTCTGGTTTCCTTCCAGATTTCAAGGACGTACAGGTTTGTAGGTTATTTGGCTTCTGTAAATTGTAAATTATCCAGAGTGTGCAGGATAGAACTAGTATACGGGTGATCAATGGTCGGCGTGGACTTGGTGGGCCGAAGGGCCTGTTTCCACACTGTATCTCTAGTCTAAAGTCTAAAGTTTAAATGAGAGTTGAGATAGGATGATCATAAATAATTTCTGTTTCTGCTGAAGAGGTGCATCCGACATACGATATGTATGATTGATATAATGATATTCACATTCCTGGGCTTTTTGTTGCCAATAGTTCTAGCCACCAGAGTTTGCAGACAAATTAACAAATAAACCAGTTCAGAAAGTGCTGGAAGAACTTAACTGGTCAGGCAGCATCTGGGGAGGGAAATGGGCAGGCAACATTTTGGGTCAAGACTCTTCTTCGCACTGATCAGTCTGACAAAAAGGTTCCGACCCGAAACGTTGCCTGTCTAATCCCTCTACAGGTGCTACCTGATCCTCTGAGTTCCTCCAGAACTTTGTGTTTGGATCAAAATTCCAGACTGAAGAAGGGTGTCGACCTGAAACGTCACCCATTCCTTCTCTCCCGAGATGCTGCCTGACTTGCTGAGTTACTCCAGCATTTTGTGAATATATATATATATATATATATATATATATACACACACACACACACACACACACACACACACACACACACACACACACACACACACACACACACACACACACACACACACACACACACACACACAACATAAAAACAAACAAACAATAATAATGCAAGAACACTAAACCAATGCCCCAAAGTCTATGTAGTTGAGAGTTTATTTGGAGGTTATGGTGTTTAATAACCTGATGGCTGCAGGGAAGAAGCTGTTCCTGAACCTGGACGTTATAGTTTTCAGGCTCCTGTACCCTCTTCCCAAAGGCAGGAATGAAATGAGTGTGTGACCAGGGTGGTGATGATGCTGGCTGGGTTTTTGATGCAGCGACCCCTGTAAATCCCTTTGATGCTGGGGAGGTCAGAACCTGTGATGGACTGGGCAGTGTTCACCACTTTTTGCAGTCTTCTTCACTCCTGGACGTTCAAGTTGCCGAACCAGGCGGTGATGCAACCAGTCAATATGCTCTCCACTGCACACCTGTAGAGATTCAATAGAGTCCTCTCTGACATAGCAAATCTCTGCAATCATCTCAGGAAGTAGAGGCATTGATGGGCTTCATTTATAATTGCATCAGTGTGCTGGGTACAGGAAAGATCTTCAAAGATATGCATGCCCAGGAATTTGAAGCTTTTGACTCTCTCCACCATGGTCCCATCGACATAGACAGGTTTGTAGGTCCTCATCCTCCCTCTTCCAAAGTCCACAACCAGTTCCTTGGTCTTACAACATTGAGAGCCAGGTTGTTGTGCTGGCACCATTTGGTCAATCGATCAATCTGGTTTCAATCTTCCAAATATTGTCAATGTCTTGATAAAATGTCATTTATCTTGGGCTGCTGAAATCTGTTTTTAACATAGAACATAAAAAATAGAACAGTAGAACACAGGAATAGACCCTTTGGCCCACATTGTCCATGTGGAACATGATGCCAGGTTAAACTAATTTCCTCTGCTCTGCTTCCCTCCACTCCTTGTGGAAAGACACATATCTGTGTGTAAAAAGGAACTGTAGAGAGACACAAAAAGCTGGAGTAACTCAGCGGGACAGGCAGCATCTCTGTAGAGATGCAATGGGTGACAGTTCAGGTCGAGACCCTTCTTCAGAGTCTGACAAAGAGTCTGGAGAGTCTGTAAAGCAGCATCTGCAGTTCCTTCCTACACAAGGAAATGCAGATGCTGGTTTATACCAAAGATAGACACAAAGTGCTGGAGTAACTCAGCAGGTCAGGCAGCCTCTCTGGATAAAAAGGATGGGTGACGTTTCGGGTTGGAACCCTTCTTCGGACCCATGTTCATGTTCAGACACATCTCCTTGTGTCGGTGTAACATTCTCTGAAATGCCACTATCCTACTGCCTCCACTACCCCGCCTGGCAGTGTGTTCCAGGCACCCACCCTTCTCTGTTTGAATTCACTCTTGTGAATATCCCATGTTTACCTCTCAATGCCTGAACTGCACACAAAGTTTGTGCCTCTTTAATTTGTTTATTGGTGCGCTGCTATTGTCTTGAATTAGTATTGCTTCATCTATTTAGCCATCATCCATTTTCCCCTGCAGCCTGTTTTATTTTGTTTACATGTGTACATGAGTGCTTGTCTATTTATCTTGTCCTTCATCATCAAAGATCCTTTGATTTGTGCTTGGGTCTTGCAGGTCCCGAGGTGATTCTGTAATCCTGCTCCAGATGTTCGACTGCAGATGTTTCTATGTGGGAGAGCTATCCTCAGTCCAGGGTTACATTCCCTTGTCTCTCTTCGCATTCCCTTTTTAAAAAACTTTTGAAGTAAGAAGCATGTTTTTGAAACAGGCTTCTTGTTTGTGGACAGTTTTGATATAATTGAGACCCAGTCTTCCTAGTCTATGTCGATTTTTGCTTCAGGTATGCTACTTATCACCGCTTCCTGCTTGCTTTTTATTTTATTTATTCAAATCTCTTCTTAAATTTCTTCAGATTCAAATTCAATTCCCTCCAAAGGTGTCGCTTGACCTTTTTGAGTTCCTCCAGCACTTTGTGTTTTGATCAACATTCCACCATCTGCAGTCCCCTGTGTCTCCAAATAAATAATTTCACTGTAAATGAGAGCAAAATGGATGTGTTTCCAATAAGTGGTTAATGGTGAGCAGACACCAATGAAACTAGAATGTTTGCTGCCGTTGCTAACAATCTGGGGCAGCACGGTGGCGCAGAAGGTAGAGTTGCTGCCTTACAGTGCCAGAGACCCAGGGTCGATCCCGACTACGGGTGCTGTCCGCACGGGGTTTGTACGTTCTCCCTGAGACCGCGTAGGTTTTCTCCTAGTGATCTGGTTTCCTTCCAGATTTCAAAGACGTACAGGTTTGTAAATTGTAAATTATCCAGAGTGTGCAGGATAGAACTAGTATACGGGTGATCGATGGTCGGCATGGACTTGGTGGGCCGAAGGGCCTGTTTCCACACTGTATCTCTAGAGTCTAAAGTCTAAAGTTTAAATGAGGTTAAAAAAGGTATGTAGGTTAATTGGCTGGGTAAATGTAAAAATTGTCCCTAGTGGGTGTAGGATAGTGTTAATGTACGGGGATCGCTGGGCGGCACGGACTTGGTGGGCCGAAAAGGCCTGTTTCCGGCTGTATATATATGATATGATATGATATGATGAGAGTTGAGATAGGATGATCATAAGTAATTTCTGTTTCTGCTGAAGAGGTGCATCCGACACACGATACGTATGATTGATATAATGATATTCACATTCCTGGGCTTTTTGTTGCCAATAGTTCTAGCCACCAGAGTTTGCAGACAAATTAACAAATAAACCAGTTCAGAAAGTGCTGGAAGAACTTAACAGGTCAGGCAGCATCTGGGGAGGGAATGGGCAGGCAACATTTTGGGTCAAGACTCTTCTTCACACTGATCAGTCTGACAACAAGGTTCCGACCCGAAACGTCGCCTGTCTATTCCCTCTACAGGTGCTACCTGATCCTCTGAGTTCCTCCAGAACTTTGTGTTTGGATCAAAATTCCAGCATCTGCAGTCCCTTGTGTCTCCAAATAAACCATTTCATTGAGTTGAATGAGAACAAAATGGATGTACAGTAATTCCACTGGGTGATTAATGGTGAACAGACTTCAATGAAATAGACCATTGAATGGAGAAGGTGGAAACACCAGAGAATGCAGGATAAAATAGAAAATGCATTATAAATGTGTTTAAAGGCAAGTTTATCATAATCTGCTCCTGTTATGTGGTAAGCGTTACTATTTTAAGAGTGCCTAATATCAGGATCAGGATGCAAACTTGACATTTTTTAAAATGGATGACCCGGGAAGACCTTCCATTTTTTTTCCTCAGTCTCTAAGCTCAACATTTATACTTGGGTGAAATAAGATATTATTGTAGAGGGGAAAAGATACAATGGAATCCCTCTTCTTATTTACGCTCTACTTGATCTCTGTTCTGGGTCACGAGAGATTGTTAAAAAGCCATGCAAGCTGCAAGCCTTCGCATGCTTTGCGACTAGCTGGTTCTGCCGTCAGTCGTGCTGCACATTAGCAACAGCAAAGGGACTGCAATCTGATTAAACATCGACCCACTCCCCTCCCCCCATCTCCAGCTTTTCACCTCAGAACAGTTAACTTTAACACGTGGCATTTCTGCATTTAACGTGTATCATAAGAATGGTTCTTTTCAGGTGCTTTAAGGATCTGTTACATTTTCCCCTTATAGTTTACATTTGCACATTGTTTTGTCACTTAATTTCAATTATTACATTTTTCAAGCAGTTGGATTTATAAAGAAAATCTGGAGGTTTATGGCACAATTTGCAACGTGATTCAGCGAGATTGAATTATCAAGACCAGACTGCACCAGCACTTTGAGTCAGAGGTCTGGTAAGAAAATAACTGCAGATGCTGGTACAAATCGAAGGTATTTATTCACAAAATGCTGGAGTAACTCAGTAGGTCATGCAGCATCTCAGGTGAGAAGGAATGGCCAATTCCTTCTCTCCTGAGATGCTGCCTGACCAGCTGAGTTACTCCAGCATTTTGTGAATAAATACCTTCGAGTCAGAGGTCTTGTTGTGTATATTTGAAGTCATTTCATGTGCTCTCATTTCTGGTTTTTTTAATGTTGGAGCTTTTTTTTACATTATATTAAGTCACAGAAGAAATCTATTCAGCCCATCATTCTAGTGCATTCCTATCAGTCCCATTGCCCTACTTGCACAGCGGACGAGATGCTGCCTTACAATGCATCCGGGTTCGATTCTGGGTTCAATTCCGGGTTCAATTCTGACTACGAGTGCTGTCTGTACGGAGTTTGTACGATCTCCCTGTGACCGCACGCACTTTCTCTGGGTGCTCCGGTTTCCTCCCACACTCCAAAGACGCACATATTTTCACTGTCCCTCAGTACACTTGACAATAAACTAAGCTAAATCAAATTGAAAGTATTTCCCTACACCCTACTTTCTCTCCCATGCTCTGAATTTCCTGCTGCACCAGTGGTAATTTACAGTAGCTAATTATCGTGACAAGATTAATAACTGATCTTGTGGTTGAGAGTCCCCTGGGAGGTCGTGCCCACAATATGATATAATTCCAGATGGTGCTTGAGGGAGAAAACCACAGGACCAAAACCACTGTCCTCAATTTCAGTCAAAGCATTTACAATAATATGAAGGCATAGTTCTCTGCGATGTTAGAATAACCTAAGAGACAGGTCGGTAGATGAACAGCAGCAGATATTCAAGCAACTGGTGCATCATATTCAGCAGGAATTTAACCCGTTTAGCAAGAAGTTAAATTGCTAATTAACCCCTTTCTTGTGGAAGAGGTTAATAAGAAAGAGGCACAATCTGTGGTTATCAAATGAGGTCATCCTACCTGACCGACCTCCTCCACAGGCACACTCCCATCTGCACCCTCCGCTCTGCTGCTGCCAATCTCCTATCCCCCCACATCCGGACCAAACACAGATCCTGGGGGGACAGGGCTTTCTCCATCGCTGCTCCCACCCTATGGAACTCACTACCCCAAAACATTAGAGACTCCTCCACACTCACCACATTCAAAACATCGCTGAAGTCTCACCTGTTCAGTACTGCCTTCAACCACTGAAGGTCACCTCACCTTCTGTCTCCGTTCTCTGTTCGTTTATTTATTTACTTATTTATCTATTTATTCATTTCCCTATGTTCTCTAAATCTCTGTAAAGCGTCTTTGAGTATATGAAAAGCGCTATATAAATAAAATACATTATTATTATTATTATTATAAAGTATGAGATTCATTTGAAAAGTCGTGTCTACAAAATGGCTAATGGTAGATTAGAGGACTAGGAAGTTTTCTTAGGATTTAGTAGTGTAAGGCAGGGTGGCACGGTGGCACAGTGGTGAAGTTGCTGCCTCACAGCGCCAGCGACCCGGGCCCCAACAATGAGTGATGCCTGTACGGAGTTTGCACGTTCTCCCTGTGACCTCGTGGGTTTTCTCCGATTTTCCTCCCGCATTCCAAAGACATAAATGTTTTCGGTTAATTGGCTTCTGCAATTGTAAATTGTTGCTCACGTGTAGGGTAGAACTGGTGTATGAGGTGATTGCAGATCAGCACGAACTCGATGGGCCGAGGGGCCTGTTTTCACACTGTATCTCTAAAGTCTAAAGTCTGAAGTCTAAAAACGAAACAGTTTATAACAAGAGAGAAAATTGATTTTGAGCAAGAACAAACCGAAGGAGTTTCAATAGATATATAAAATGGAGATCTAGGTGTGGGATCTAGAGAGAATGAGGCTCGTGAATTAATTACAGGAAACAAGGAAATAGAAAGAAAAAGGGCAGCATAGTGGCAGAGGTGCTGCCTTATAGCGACTGAGACCTGGGTTTGATCCTGACTATGGGTGCTGTCTGCACGGAATTTGTACATTCTTCCTGTGACCGCATGGGTTTTCTCTGGGTGATCTGGTTTCCTCCCGTATTCCAAAGACGTGCAGCTCAAAAGGTCAATTGGCATCTGTAAATTGTCCCTAGTGTGTCGGATAGAACTAGTGCAGGGTTGATTGTTGGTCGGTGGGCTGGTGGGCCTGTTTCTGCACTGTATTTCTAAAGCCACCATTGAACTAAAAAAAAACAGCTGAAGTTTCAATGGGTATATAAAATAGAAGAAGGTAGCTGAGGGGTAGACCTCGAGAGAATGGGGCATGTGAATTAATAACAGGAAACAGTAATGGCGGATATGTTAAATCATTCAGTTTTGCATAATTCTTTACCGTGGAGGACAATCCAATGATCTCTGAGATAATAGATGGTCGAATTTTAAATAACATGGACGAACAAGTAACAATTATCGCATTGAAGAAACTCGTGGAACTGAAGGAGACCAAATCACCAGGACCTGACGACCTGCACCAAGGATTTTAAAGGAGGCACAAGAGAGAAAAGAGAATGGTCAGAGTGACAAGGATTGTCGACAATACTGTGTAGGAAGGAACTGCAGATGCTGGTTTAAACAGAAGATAGACACAAAAAAGCTGGAGTAACTCAACATGTCAGACAGTATCTCTGGAGAAAAGGAATAGGTGACGCTTCGGGTCAGCTGAAGTTTAGTTGATACATACATATCAACTAAACCATGTCAGTGCCACTTAAAATCTGAACAGTTAGTTTGCTACTAGCTTTGATACATGTAGGGGGTTGTTTAAACGGGCTCTGGGGTCCACAGCTTAATTACTAGTCAGTGCAAATAGTCATCTTTTCCGAGATGATTGTAAATTTCCAGTACAGAAAAAAAACATGCCTATCTTTCTTTGCATTCAATATATTTAACAAAAGCCTTTTCTTACATGTTTCATTCATAGTCGTTTTTGTGTAACATTGACTGATATCATTACAGGTTTCAAGCTCATAATATATGTGAGAAATGTGATATCCTTGATCAATGGGTGGTTTTTCACATGTGAGTAATTTTTAAACAATGACATTTTAGTAAATGGACATTTTGCAATGGTTGAGTGCCTGACACTTTCAATGATTATGCATTTATAACCTCCAAGCCAATAAATTGTTCTGGCATGTGGTCTTTAATTCACTGAACTGCAAAAGACTGTATGATCTCTTCTCAAGATCCGTTAGTTTGCTGAAGGATTTATTCTGGTATCTCCGTATGAAGTCCTAATCAATAATGGTTAATTGTCCATAAAGGTGTAATCCTACAAACTCCCTTAAGTCCGTCTTTTCACTGTACTTCGGTACATGTGACAATAATAAACTATATGTAGGAAGGAACTGCAGACAAAGTGTGTAGGAAGGAACTGCAGATGCTGGTTTAAACCGAAGATAGACGCAAAAAGCTGGAGTAAATCAGCGGGACAGGCAGCATCTCTGCAGAGAAGGAATGGGTGACGTTTTGGGTCGAGACCCTTCTTGAGACCTGCAGATGTTGGTTTAAACCGAAGATGGACACAAAATGCTGGAGTAACTCAGCGGAACAGGCAGCATCTCTGGAGAAAAGGAATAAGTGACTGCTCCTTCTCTCCAGAGATGCTGTCTGACCCGCTGAGTTACTCCAGCATTTCGTGTCTATGAACAATAGTTTATCATATCATATCATATCATATATATACAGCGCGGAAACAGGCCTTTTCGGCCCACCAAGTCCGCGCCGCCCAGCGATCCCCGTACATTAACACTATCCTACACCCACTAGGGACAATTTTTTACATTTACCTAGCCAATTAACCTACAAACCTGTACGTCTTTGGAGTGTGGGAGGAAACCGAAGATCTCGGAGAAAACCCACGCAGGTCACGGGGAGAACGTACAAACTCCTTACAGTGCAGCACCCGTAGTCAGGATCGAACCTGAGTCTCCGGCGCTGCATTCGCTGTAAAGCAGCAACTCTACCGCTGCGCTACCGTGCCGCCCTTTTTAATTTAATTTATTATTGTCACAGGTACAGTGAAAAAGAGAGAAAGAATGGATGACGTTTCGGGTCGAGACCCTTCTTCAGACCAATATTATTATTCAGTTCAATAATAAGCTAAACTAAACTAAACTAAACTAAACTAAACTAAACTAAACTAAACTAAACAAAACTAAACTAAACTAAACTAAACTAAACTAAACTAAACTAAACTAAACTAAACTAAACTAAACTAAACTAAACTAAACTAAACTAAACTAAACTAAACTAAACTAAACTAAACTAAACTAAACTAAACTAAACCAAACCAAACCAAATTAAAATGAAACAACCGCTGTTAGCTAAATGCTCAGAAAACTTTAAATGATCATAGACATGCACAATAGAATTACAATAGTTTCGAGCAACAAATATGAACCTCAGGTGGTGGTTTCGTTAGAATTAATAGGGGGGGGTTTTTTACTTCAAGAATCCTTAAAATTCAGGAGGCAATGGTCCAATCGCTTATTCATTGTCAATGTATACAGAGATGTAGTGTACAGAAATGCCTGCTCCACCTGCTGTTCAGTCAGATCACACTCTA
Organism: Rhinoraja longicauda; assembly: GCF_053455715.1. Taxonomy (NCBI): domain Eukaryota; kingdom Metazoa; phylum Chordata; class Chondrichthyes; order Rajiformes; family Arhynchobatidae; genus Rhinoraja; species Rhinoraja longicauda. Next base: position 53,301,498 of record NC_135958.1, read on the forward strand.
CTTGGGTGCGATAGATCCTCTTCTGGAACACCACGCTGAGAGTCGCCATGTTCCGGCACCACCTTGTAACTGTCTCTGCAAGTCTCCGAAAAATTAGGTCTTGGCCCAAGGAGATGTGCAATTTCTTATCTTCTCATGTTAAGGCCCGGTGTCCTGGCAGCACTGGATCGATGAAGTAAGGATCAGCCTGGCCCAGTGCAATGCTGACCGCTCCCTCTGCATGCATCTGCCACGCACTGCACTTTCCTCACACTGATGTGGTGAAGTACTTATTTGTTCCCCCCCACCCCTCTTCCCTGTCTCTCTCTCTTTCTTGGATCCCCACTGTGTGCACCCATCCCTCCCACTACCCTGCTCCTCTTTCCTCCCCCACCATGTCCCCTTCCCCCCCCATATCCATTTTTCTGGAACTGCGGAGGTTGAGGGGAGACTTGACAGAAGTCCATACAACTATGCGAGGCAGAGATAGGGCAAACAGTCAGAATCTTTATCCCAGGGTGGAAATGTCCAACTCTAGAGGGCCCAGCTGTAGGACGAGAGGGGGAAAGGTGAATGGAGACATGCAGGGCAGGTTTTTGTACACAGAGAGTGGTGGGAGGATGTAATGCATTGCCAGGGATAGTGGTGGAGGCAGACACGATAACGGCATTCAAGAGGTACATGGAAGTGCATGGAATAGAGGTATATGGATCATGTAGAGGCAGATGAGATCAGCTTAACTTGACATCATGTTCAACAGAAACACTGTGGGCCGAAGGGCCCGTTCCTGTGCTGTACTGTTCTATGTTTAATGTTCTCTCCCTCCTCAGGCTTTACATTTCACTCCTTATCTTCCACTCTTTTGTCTCCTTTTCATCTCTAGTCTTTGTCACTTACTCCACCCATCTGCCAGTCAAACGCCCCATCATCTTTAGACTTTAGAGATACAGAAGAGAAACAAGCACTCCGGCCCACCAAGTCCATGCCGACCAGCGATCAGCCCGTGCACTAACACTATCCCGCACACTAGGGACAATTCGCAATTTTACCAAAACCAATTAAGAAGCCAATTGACCGACAAACTACGTCTTTGGAGTGTGGGAGGAAACGGGTGCACCCAGAGAAAACCCATGCAGTCACAGGGAGAATGTACAAACTCCGTACAGACAGCACCTGTATTCAGGATCGAACCTGGACATCTGGCTCTGTAAGGCAGCAACTCTACCGCTGAGCCATTGTGCCACCCAGTTTCCACCCAGCACTTTCAAGACTTTGTGCTGCTCTCACCTCTGTTCGAGTTTCTCCCCCCCCCCCCCCATTATCAGCCATCTGAAGAAGGGTCCAATCCCGAAACGTCATGCATCCATTTCTTTCAGAGATGCTGACTGACCCGCTGAGGAACTTCAGCACTAACTGTGTGTTTTGTGTCAATTCTGGCATCTGCAGTTCCTTGCGTGTCTGCTTATTTGTTTTGGTTGTTGAGTGTCAAGTAGACCAGTAGGAAATGGGGCACATAGTTGCTGAAGCTGGTTAGTTTACAAAAAGGTTTAGTGATCTGATTTGTAAGTGCAGTCTATTAGTGTCAAGAAGAACGGACTTGCCCTCCAACCCCGAACCCCACTCACACGCCACACTCCCGAATCTCCACAGCCCCCGAAGGGTCAAATGAGACTTTTCTTTATCAGGGTAAGATCAAGAGCCGCAGCAGCGAATACACAAGAGAAAAGGTGGTAGAGTGTTTTTGCAAAGTCTGGCAAGAGTTCAAAAGTGAGATTAAATGGGAAATCCTACAAAGCAAATTTTTAATAGCAAACATACGCTCAGATGTAGTGTCAGATTACAATAAATAGAGAGGCACAAACTCTTTTGTTACATTTCAAAGGAATCAAAAGCATAAATGCCTTTTGACTTCTCTCTGTATGTTGATCATAATTTAAACTTCTGTGTGTGGCTGTGCTAACTGAATGTGCACTGATGGACTACGACAAAGTGGAGTGAAGATTGTCAATGAAATGCCTTGAAACACTCGTACCGGCCAAGTCTGCTGAGTGATCCAGGGTGTTTCCAGTGGTTTCAGCATGGCTAACAATATGACCCTTAGTTTTACATTTCTTCTTTGCTAATTACCGATTTAGAGTTTTGACTTTAGACTTTAGAAATACAGCGCGGAAACAGGCCCTTCGGCCCACCGAGTCCACGCCGACCAGCGATCTATCACTTGCACTATCCTACACACTCGGACAATTTACAATTTTACCGAAACCAATTAACCTACAAACCTGTACACTTTTGCCAGTCAAACACCGCTCATCTTTAGGCTTTAGAGATACAGCACAGAAACAGGCCCTTCGGCCCACCGAGTCTGCGCCGTCCGGCGATCAGCCCGTACACTAACACTATCCTACACACTAGGGACAATTTACAATCTTACTGAAACCAACTAAGAAGCCAATTAACCTATAAACCTGTGCATCATTGGAATGTAGGAGGAAACCAGAGCACCCGGAGAAAACCCACGCGGTCACAGTGAGAACGCACAAACTTCGTACAGACAGCACCCGCAGTCAGGATAGAACTCCGGTCTCTGGCAGCAAGCAACTATGCTGCCACGATTTTTGCTTTTATTGTGAATTTATGTATAAATATTGCCAATGTTCATTTAAGATTAACGTTAGTTTCGAATCATCAATCTAAGTTCCTCGATGAGAAAAAAAATTCACCAAGGTTCAAAGCTGTAAGACTGGAAAGGTTTGTCTCATAATTGGACTTCCCCTATGTTTAGTGTGCTGGTCTGTCCCTGTGTTTACTGCTGTTGCCTGTCTGAGTCCACATCAATAAATAGTGAAGCTGGCCAAAGAGACATGTTTAACAGCAGAAATATCTGCTAAAGTGGGGACCCACACAGTTTACACTGGGACCACACTCAACTGAGCTCAGCTGCCACTAAATTGCTGCAGAACATTTTGAGAAACAAATATCAGTCCTTAAAGGCACACTCACCAGACAGCAGCATCTCACTCAGCAGGATGCCATGGGGTGGGGTGGGGGGGGGGTAGGAGGGGGGATGAAGGGAGGGGCGATGAAGGGAAGGGGGGTGGGGGTGAGGGTGGTGTTAAATTCATTGAGAATGAATGAAATGCCTCACAGATTAATTGAGAGCAACTTGGAAGTTCTGGTTTGTGGAAATATATGCCAGAAGGGATGTCTTGCACATGAGGGGGGAGGGAAGGGGGAAAGGGGAGGGAGGGGGAGTGGGGGGGGGGAGAAGGGAGGGGGAGGGAAGGGGAGGGGGGGAGGGAAGGGGGGAGGGGGAAAGGGGGAGGGGGGAGGAGAGTGTGCTGCACCAATGCAGGAGAGGTTTGGGCCCAGCGGGTCACTTGGTCTAGTTGTTTCTACATTTCAGCCACTCTACCATACAACCTCACACAACATGTCAAGGTAGGCTGAAAAGATTGGGCTTTTTCTGATCAATGTGCACTCCCGTTCACTCTCATACTCTCTCTCATACAGGCACTTTACATAATCTGTCACATATACTCTTTCAAACATACTGTCCCTTACACACGTGCACACTCTCACACATTCCCTCTTGCACACGTTTACCCTCTCGCTCACCCACCCACACTCTCACACATTCCCTCTTGCACACGTTTACCCTCTCGCTCACCCACCCACACTCTCACACATTCCCCCTTGCACACGTTTACCCTCTCGCTCACCCACCCACACTCTCGCTCACACTGTCTCTCACACACACATGCCCTCCTCTGTGCCCCACCTATATTCCACCATTGAAAATTTATACCGCCAACAGAGGTCAAGCGTCCAAATAAAAAAAGTCATGCCATATCTTTCATTTCTTTGAACAGCAATGAAGACAAGAAGCCTTACAGATGGGCGACGGGGTTAGTGTCTCGTTAGGTTTCTAGAGTACTGTCCTCCTCCTTATGCCCAAGGGCTATTGACGCCTGAACCATCTTGTTAACAGGGGCGATATGTCAACTGCCAAAAATGCTTATTATATTCTTACACCCCGGTTGTTTACATCCCTCATTACCACCATGCTGCTGCTTCTACTGATGCTGTGTTAGCTGAGGCTGATTTATCTGCTGCTTTGCCTCTGCAGGGTTTTGAGCGTGTCCCTGTTTTCTCACTGCAGTGAAACATGTGATTATGAAATAATTAAACTCATGTCAATGAGCGTACACAACCTCCAATTATGAAAACGCCTCGTTGTTAAGGAATGCCTTGCAGCTCATGCAAACAATGCCTCAGTCCTCCACAATAACGTGACTTTCGACAACTATCTACTTTCTTAGAAGGCTTAGGAAGTTTGGCTTGTCCCCAACAGCCCTCACCAACTTCTACAGATGTGCGGTAGAAAGCATTTCACCAGCATGCATCACAGCATGGTTTGGGAACAGCTTCATCCAAGACCCAGAGAAATTGCAGAGAATTGTGGACGGACCGTCACCCAAACCATCTTCCCTTCCATCCACACAAAACGCTGCCTTGGCAAGGCCAGCAGCATAATCAAGGACCAGTCTCACCCTGGTTATGCCCACTTCTCCCATCTTCCAACAGGGAAGAGGTAGAGAAGTTTAAAAAACACACGCCTCCAGATTCAGGGACAGTTTCTTTCCAGCGGTTATCAGGCAACTGAACTGTCCTCTCTTCAACTAGAGACCGGTCCTGACCTCCCATCTACCTGATCTGAGACCTTCAAACTGTAATTGGACTTTACTTAAGCAAGATTTTATCTTAAGCTAAGCGTTATACTCTTTGTCCTGTGTCTGTACATTGTGGATGGATTGATTGTAATCATGTATAGTCTTTTCACTGACTGGGTAGCATGCAACATACAAAACTCTTCACTGTACCTCGGTACACGTGACAATAATAGACTAAAGTAAACTATTATTCACAGACAAAATTTTGGGACCCTGTTCTCCAGGGATGCTGGCTGAGTTGTTGAGTTACTCCAACACCTTGTGTCCTTTAGACAGCATCTCTGGAGAAAAGGAATAGATCAATTACTGTTCCTCTATTCCTATTTACCCATTCCTTCTCTCCAGGGTTACCCCAGCTTTTTGTTTCTATTTTTGGTTTAAACCAGCATCTGCAGTTCCTTCCTACCTAAACTACTGTTCATCTGGGGGTTCTCCGGTTGTGCTCCTTTTACTCTAGTTGCTCTGCAATCTCTGCCTCATGGCCCTATTATTCTATATCGACATGTTGCTTTTCCCTGGCACTTACTGCTGTTGTCATTTGGCTCAGCTGTGGACTGTGTAACTCATCACCGTGAGTGCTGTATCTCTAAATCTATTTTTTTTTTTAAAAAGGAACTGCAGATGCCTTTTTGCATGATCGCATTGAATGGCGGTGCTGGCTCGAAGGGCTGAATGGCCTACTCCTGCACCTATTGTCTATTGTCTATTGTCTATTGCTGGCTTAAATTGAAAAAGTCTCTATAACTGTTGGTGGGTAATGCAGCCAATGGAATCTCATTTTTACAAGATCAATGGTGTTTATATAAACAGTTATGACATCGCCCCTCATATCAGTGCTCAGCTATTGTAGGAGACATGCAAATTGGTGTAAGGGGTAGGGTTGCCAACTTTATAACTCCCAAATAAGGGACAAAAGGTGACGTCACTGCCCACGCCCCACATGACCTCACCCAGCCAGCGGCCACGTGCTCCCACTCCACCAATGGCGGCCGCCCGGGCCGGGAGGCGGGTTGCTACTCAACCTCCGATCGGCGAACACACTCGGCCCTGCTCCCCGAACACACTCCGTTAGCCTACACTGGCCCCCGGGCCTAATACAGGACAAGGGCCCACCCGTATGGGACAAACCAATTTAGCCCAATATATGGAATATCCCGGCTAATGTGGGACAGTTGACAACCCTAGTAAAGGGCCAAGAAGACAGAGCGTCTTTTCCCAACCCAGATTTGTTCCAGTGAAGTGTTTCTAGGTGTCACAAACCATGGAGTATCTCAGAAAACACACTCTGTCAGTTTAACTCGCTGGTGTTTGAACATCGAGCATTCAGTTATGTAGTTATTTATCAGGCAACTGAACCATCCTACCAACAATAGACAATAGACAATAGAAAATAGGTGCAGGAGAAGGCCATTTGGCCCTTCGAGCCAGCACCGCCATTCAATGTGATCATGGCTGATCATTCTCAATCAGTACCCCGTTCCTGCCTTCTCCCCATACCCCCTGACTCCGCTATCCTTAAGAGCTCTATCTAGCTCTCTCTTGAATGTATTCAGAGTATTGGCCTCCACTGCCCTCTGAGGCAGAGAATTCCACAGATTCACAACTCTCTGACTAAAAACGTTTTTCCTCATCTCTGTTCTAAATGGCCTACCCCTTATTCTTAAACTGTGGCCCCTGGTTCTGGACTCCCCCAACATTGGGAACATGTTTCCTGCCTCTAACGTGTCCAACCCCTTAATAATTTCAGCGGTCCTGAGCTACTGGCTACTTCTTTGGAGACCCTCGGACTATCTTTAATCGGACTTTATTGAGCTTTATCTTGCACTGAACGTTATTCCCCTTGTCATGTATCTGTGCACAGGGGACGGCTCGATTGTAATCACGCATAGTTTTTCCGTTGACTGGTTCACACGCAACCAAAGCTTACATGTGACAATAAACTAAACTAAACTAAACTAAACTAAACTAAACTAAACTAAACTAAACTAAACTAAACTAAACTAAATATAACTGCTACACTCAGGTTCCTGATGCCAGAAGTGTGTCCCTATAAGCAAGAAAGGCAACAAACTAGAGGGGTTTAGATTTATGTGTCGGTTTATTATTGTCATGTGTACTGAGGCACAGTGAAATGCATTGTTTTGCATGCTATCCAAACAGGTCAGATATACCATACATAAATTAAAAATCAAGTCAAACTCAAGTACAATAGATAGAGCAAAGGGGAAGATGCAGAGTGCAGAATATGGTTCTCAACATTGTAGAGCATCAGTTCCTTAGACAAAGTCCAATGTCTGCAATGGGTGAATCAGACAGTGAAGATAGGCACAAAATGCTGGAGGAACTCAGCGGAACAGGCAGTATCTCTGGAGAGAAGGAACGGGTTACATTTCGGGTCGAGACCCTTCTTCTGACTGATCAGACAGTACCCTAGCTTATGGAAGGACCATTCAGAATCTTCATTTCGGAGGGGAAGAAGCTGTTCCTCAGTCTGCTGGAGCATCCTTTCAAGCTTCTGCACCTTCTGCTGGACAAGAGCAGGGAGAAGAATGAATGACCGATGCGGGACAAGTCTTTGGTTATGTTGGCTTGTTTTCTGAGGCAACAAGAAGTGTAGATGGAGTCACTTGTGGGAAGCCCGGTCTGTGTGATGCGCTTCTAGTTGTACTGAGATTGTGACACAGTGCCTGCCCAGGAGGATAAAACAGAAATGAAAATGTTTTGTTGAACAGGTGGTGACACAACTACATGTATGTACGACACAGGAAACGTCTAATTTTCTGCCACGGATCATGCTCAGTCTGGAGAAGGGTCTCGACTCGAAACGCCACCCGTTCCTTCTCTCCAGAGATGCTGCCTGACCCGCTGAGTTATTTTGTGGTTACCTTCATGTCCAGCAATAGCTGGTTCAATTTCACAATGATCAGTGGCACAATCTTCTCAGGTAAAATTTATCTTCACATGATTAGCCACCATTCCTAATTGACCCAATTTCTCGACTAAATCAATAACAACATTATTTCCTGAGTCTGAGCTTTTAAAATAAGTAGAATGTGAGATCAAGGGATGAAGAAGAGAAGCAAGTTGCTTCATAGTTTGAGTGTATCGGAAAAAGCATATTGAATAACAAGATAGTGGGATTAAGCTTTGATTTCAATGAGGAGCGAGAAACTGTGGTTAGGTTAGGTTAGATAAACAGCCCGAAACAGGCTCTACAGTCCACCGAGTCCACACCGATAAGCGATCACCCCATACGCTAGCAGCATTGTACAGACTGGGAACAAATTTCAGTCTACAGAAACCAACCTACAAACCTGAGGTAGACACAAAATGCTGGAGTAACTCAGCGGGTCAGGCAGCATCTCGGGAGAGAAGGAATGGGTGACGTTTCGGGTCGAGACCCTTCTTCAGACTGATGTCAGGGCAAGGCAAGGCAAGGCCAGTTTATTTGTATAGCACATTTCAGCAACAAGGCAATTGAAAGTGCTTTACATAAAACATTAAAGAGCAGTTAAAAGCAATTAAAAACAGTCATTAAAGAGAATAGTAAATAAAGACAAGCTAAAATGAAATAAGACAGGTATAAAATTCAAGAATAAAAGTTGCAGTGCAGTGTAAGAAATGAATAATTATTTGATTTAATAAAAGGCAGCGCCAAACAGAAAAGTCTTCAGCCTTGATTTAAAAGAACTGAGAGTTGCAGCGGATCTGCAGTTTTCTGGGAGTTTGTTCCATCTATGTGGTGCATAAAACTAAACGCTGCTTCTTCATGTTTAGTTCTGACTCTGGGGACAGAAAGCAGACCTGTCCCAGACGACCTGAGAGGTCTGGATGGTTCATAATGTGGCAGAAGATCGGAAAGTGTAAGAAAATAACTGCAGATGCTGGTACAAATCGAAGGTATTTATTCACAAAATGCTGGAGTAACTCAGCAGGTCAGACGCAGGCTCGGCGATCGCTTCGCTCAACACCTTCGCTCAGTCCGCATTAACCAATCTGATCTCCCGGTGGCTGAGCACTTCAACTCCCCCTCCCATTCCCAGTCTGACCTTTCTGTCATGGGCCTCCTCCAGTGCCATAGTGAGGCCCACCAGAAATTGGAGGAACGGCACCTCATATTTCGTCTGGGCAGCTTGCAGCCCAGTGGTATGAACATTGACTTCTCCAACTTTAGATAGTTCCTCTGTCCCTCTCTTCCCCTCCCCCTTCCCAGATCTCCCACTGTCTTCCTGTCTCCACCTATATCCTTCCTTTGTCCCGCCCCCCTGACATCAGTCTGAAGAAGGGTCTCGACCCGAAATGTCGCCCATTCCTTCTCTCCCGAGATGCTGCCTGACCTGCTGAGTTACTCCAGCATTTTGTGAATGAGGATCAGAAGTGTATTTTGGCCCTAAACCATTCAGTGCTTTATAAACCAACAGTCGTATTTTGAAATCAATTCTTTGACAGACTGGAAGCCAGTGTAAAGACCTCAGAACTGGAGTGATGTGATCCACTTTCTTGGTCTCAGTGAGGACTCGAGCAGCAGCGTTATGAATCAGCGGCAGCTGTCTAATCGATTTTTTAGAGAGACCTGTAAAGACAGCATTACAGTAGTCAAGTCTACTGAAGATAAGTGCATGCACAAGTTTTTCCAAATCCTGCTGAGCCATGTCCTTTAATCCTTGATATATTCTTAAGGTGATAGTTCAGGTCCGAGTCCATGACCACACACAGATTTCTGGCTTTGTCCGTGGTTTTTAACATTGCCAATTGAAGCTGAGCGCTGACTTTTAA